>NC_045542.1:43718169-44052455 GCF_009769535.1 Thamnophis elegans
AAAATTAAAATTAAAATTAGACTTACATCTAAATTGCACAATTATTACTTCAGGATAATCATGATCCCCATCTAGTTATTTTCTCCTTGACTTGAGGGAGAAAGAAACGAACAAAATACAATATAGTTGTTAATAGCTTTGAAGAGTGAGATGTGGGTATGTGTATGCATGTGTATTCAGCGTGGTTTAACAAACTTAAAATGTCTAACCAAAGGACATTTTTTTTGTAGAGGGAAGCCGGAATGGCCATAAAGGATGCAAGGAAAAGTTGCCACCAAGGAAAGGATCAGATAAGAGGGGATTGAACCCGTTCCAAGAAAGTAACTTGAAAAAACGCATCAGTTTGTCTCATCCCTAGTTTGCACAAAGATAAAGTGAGAAATAGGAAAGAATATTCAGATTTGCAAGATTCATTTATTATAATTGTTACAATAAATGTAGTCCTGATCTATATGGCACTGGTTTCATAGTGTGGTCTACCTTTTAGAGCTGACCTTTTTCTGGCTTGAATATGAAGGGAATGGAAGAATATCCAGGGCTATCGTTGGATATGGCTGGGTAATTTCCTCAGGCAGAAGATAAAAATTAGTTGGGGAGTGATCACAAACTATGAAAGCCAGGGTGGTGCAGTGGCTAGAATGCAGTACTGCAGGCTGTGGGAATCTACCCCATAATTGGCTGGGTGAAATTAGCTGGGATCAATAGGATAGGATAGAATATCTATCTGGATCAAAGAATCCCAGTGAACATTTTACCAAAGCCATGACAGCCCTGGGAAGATCAAGATAACAAGGTGTTGGAAATTCATCTTGAATGTTTATGTGAAAAGTATCTAAACATAAGCAACACAGAGATGAATTAGCCTTGCAAAGTTTAAACATCCTTTTGCCTGATAATTAAAAGCCGCCTCATGTAACAAGACTCCATATGCCTAGGCTGAAATGTAGCACTCTATGTGATTTACAATTCCATACCTCCTAATTTCTCCTTATCAAAGAGTATCTTTTGTCCCTCCTCCCTGCCTTTTCTGTCAGGATGTGATACTGTGAGAACCTTTAATCAAGAAGTGATTTGTAACATACTGTGAGATCCTTTGTTTGTACTAACTGCCGAAGATTTTGCTTCTTTGAACTTTCCTAATAAAGGGGCGCTCTAAAAGAATAGAGACTTGCCATTTCACCCAGACTGCAGTGTGTGTGTGTCTCATTGCCAAAGCAGCCTAGGAATCAGAATTCGTGATTTGGACTACCGGATTGGGAGAATCCTTGCATTCCCAATGCAAGCTCATTCTTTCAAGTGGTGACCCCGACGTGATCCATTTCACAACGCCAGGAATCAGTCGAGGTGCGACGCAGGGAGGCCTGGACAGGTCGGACGGACTTCCAGCGTGCCCAATATCCCCATCTCTTACCCAGCGCGCATTTTGTAAGTATGGGGGCAGATTTGTCTAAGGGGCGGGAGGCCCACCTTAAGGGAACAGGACCCCTGTCCAGAGAGCAGAAGGCTCACCTTAAGGAAATTGGACAGATAATTGGAGCTCACAAAATTATATTAAAGGATAAAAGTGAACTTCCTACAAAGAAAGAGATTAGAGAATTAATGAGATACATTTAGCAATACTGTCCGTGTTATCCAGCATTCGGATCTCTTAATATAGACACATGGATGAAAATAGGCTCCTATTTACACGAGGAGCCCAGAGCACCCACAATAATATTAATCAGCTGGAAGGCTGTTTTAACTGCTCTCTGTCTTCATCACGGAGACACATTCACGCTTTCCAAAAAGCAGGCAGATGAATTAGCATCTTTAAACCCCACCGCCCCTCCCAAGTATGAGGAAATAACAACAAAGGCTATAGGGGGAGAGAAAAGGGAAAGCAAAGAGGAAATTTTAAAGCAAACTCCTCAAGAAGAAAAATCTAACACCCCAGAAAAATCTGATATCCCTCCTAAATATGAAAAAGTAACAACAGAAAAGGCAGGGAGGAGGGACAAAAGGTACTCTTTGATAAGGAGAAATTAGGAGGTATGGAATTGTAAATCACATAGAGTGCTACATTTCAGCCTAGGCATATGGAGTCTTGTTACATGAGGCGGCTTTTAATTATCAGGCAAAAGGATGTTTAAACTTTGCAAGGCTAATTCATCTCTGTGTTGCTTATGTTTAGATACTTTTCACATAAACATTCAAGATGAATTTCCAACACCTTGTTATCTTGATCTTCCCAGGGCTGTCATGGCTTTGGTAAAATGTTCACTGGGATTCTTTGATCCAGATAGATATTCTATCCTATCCTATTGATCCCAGCTAATTTCACCCAGCCAATTATGGGGTAGATTCCCACAGCAGGCTACTTCTGCTGCCTGCCGGCTGCCTGCAGTTTGGCAAATTGAATCTCACCAAGCTCAAGGTTGACTCAGCCTTCCATCCTTCCAAGGTGGGTAAAATGAGGATCTAGATTGTTGGGGGCAATAGGCTGACTCTGTAAACTGCTTAGAGAGGGCTGTAAAAGCACTGTGAAGCAGTATATAAGTCTAAGTGCTATTGCTATTAGAGGCAGAACTATGGGTAGTACTACAACAACCCTCTTATTGAAGGATCCTATTCTATTATCACGATTGGAGTAAGAAAGCTGGGAGACTGGTCCATTTTTGTGTATAAATGCTGGGCATGGGATGGGGGTGGGGACAAAGAGAAGGGAGTAACCACTTAATCATTTGCCCAAATACCAAATGAAAGAGTGAACTCACCACCCACACATTTATTTTCCCTCCAGGGATCCAGAATTTTGATGCTGCTGGGAAGGAAAGTTAAAATCATCCAACCAGAGGTGGGTTGATGCCGGTTTGATCTAGTTCGCCGAACTGGTAGTGGAATTCAGGCCTGGGTCGCAGAACCGGCAGTGACCCAGGCCTGCCACGTCCTTGAACTGGTTCCCTTGCTGGTTCCTTGGCTGCTGCCATTCTGAATTTTAGTGATTGAGCATGTGCAGTTCACTGTAAATTGTTCTGCGCATGCATGAAGAACAATTTACATTGAACAGTGCACACATGTGCGCAAGTGGGTTGCGAACCAGCAGTAACACTGGCAGTAACCCACCCCTGCATCCAACTGGACAGTCAAGCCAGTGCCATATAATGGAAGTGAAACAGACATGCTTCAGCCCAGCCCTAACAACACCTAAAGCTTGCTTCTTTTCCTCTGTTGATGCTAAACTAAAGGAGTCCCGCATGATGAGGCTGAAATGCAGCTTCTGAATGCCAGGACTGCAAATATGGCATAGCAACTCGTCTGAAGGAAAAAAAGAAAATAAGAAAATAAGCAAAACCTTTTTTTTTATAAAAAAGGCAACAATGAATTGAAGAGGCGAGTGCATAAGTTATCGCTAACTCAAGATATTTATAAATAATGGAGAGCCACAAGCCTTTTACTCAGTTAATTAATATGTATTATAATGCTCACATACTGGAAAAACAATGGCTTGGGCTCCTTTTCCCAGGTGCAAAGTAAAAATATTTCTTGAAGAAATGACACATTTATTCTTTCCACCATAATTACCTTATTACAAAGCATTTGCAGTAAAACATATTAAGGAATTTCAAACCCACACAGGGCTAGAGTGTAGGAAGTTTCGCTCTGAGAATTGTGAGAGAAGTTCAGCATTTAAGTAAGTGGTTAGTCCCCATGCAGTGTTCTTCAAGCAATGCTTCTTATTCTTGATTCAAAGCTCTCATTTTTGCTTTTTTATTTCCGTATTAAAGTTCCTACACCTGTATTTGATCCCAGAATTTACCCGGTCTTCTGCTCATTGCTGTTTATCAGTCCTGCTACTCCTCTTCTGTGGGTTCTCTTCATTTATGACAATTTTTCTGAAATTCTATCCTTGTCTGTAATCCAATGTTCTATGGTGGTTGAAAGCCAAGCCCTACCTCAGCCCTGATTTAATAGCAGTCTGTCTATCCTTAAAGCTGTTGATGATGGATTGATGGAAGGCGGCACAGACCTGATCAATACTATTCCTCAAGTAGTTTCATACACAGCAGTGATGTAAGATAAACTCAACCCGGAAAAGACCGAGTGGCTGTTGTGTTTTCCTCCCAATAATTTGGCTAATGTTCCATCAATCAGGCTGGGGGGACAAAATTTATACCCCTCAGACAGGGTCCGCAACTTGGGAGTCCTCCTGGACCCACAGCTGAGTTTTGACCATCATTTGTCAGCTGTGACCAGGGGGGCATTTGCTCAGGTTCGCCTGATGCGCCAGTTGCGGCCCTACCTGAACCGGGAGGCCCTCACAACAGTCACTCGAGCCCTTGTGATCTCCAGGCTGGAATACTGCAACGTGCTCTACATGGGGCTGCCCTTGAAGAGCATCCGAAGACTTCAGCTAGTCCAGAATGTGGCCGCGCGAGTGATCGTGGGCGCACCACGGTTTGCCCACATAACACCGATCCTCCGTGAGCTGCGCTGGCTACCTGTTGATCTCCGGGTGCACTTCAAGGTCCTACTTACCACTCACAAAGCGCTCCATGGTAGTGGATCTGGCTATTTGAGAGACCGCCTTCTGCCAATTACCTCCCTGCGTCCCATCAGATCGCACAGGGTAGGCCTCCTCCGAATTCCATCCGCCAGTCAGTGCCGACTGGCGACTACGCGGAGGAGAGCCTTCTCAGTCGCAGCTCCGACGCTATGGAACAATCTCCCCATGGAGATCCGCACCCTCACCACCGCCCCGGCCTTCCGCACGGCCCTTAAGATCTGGCTATCCCGTCAGGCCTGGGGATAAAAAATCTTAGTTCGTCCCCTCCCAAATGATGAATGAATGTTGTGCTCTATTTTTAATATTATGTATTGTCTTATGTTTTTTGTCTTTGTACCCCCTTCCCCGTGTTTTGTAAGCCGCCCTGAGTCCCCTCAGGGAAAAGGGCGGCCTATAAATTATAATAAACATTCCAAACATTCCAAATAAATATTGAGGCCTTCTAGCCAACTCCCTCCCAATGTTAGATGTAAATCCTTGTAGACTTCCCTTTCTGCACAAGCTGTCTAACCAGCCAGAATGAGCAATTCATGGGATTAACAAATGCACAAAGGACAGATATTGATCTAGCAGATGTCCCTATAATCAGACCAGACATCCGGATATTTATTTAGACAATTTATACGGCCACCCAGCAACTGTGGGAGGCTAGCAGTAAGTTAACAGCCAAAAACAACAACCTCAAATAATTACAAACAATTAAAACAGCAAAGTGCCTGAGCTTTAAAAAAAGCCTTGTGAATCCAACAGCAGACAAACTAACAATAGAGGGGGGGAAACCAACAGCTGTACTCACCTAACCTTCCAGCCCCTGGATGCTTAAGGAGAAAGCAGGTACTTAAAGACCTTTGAAGGCTAACAGGATTGGAGCCGTCCAGATTTAAGGGCTGGGCAAATGCCATAACAGAGAAGACAAGAATTTATCATTGTTTAAAATCATCATGCTGGAGTTGGCCCAATGCTGAGGCCCTCTGAGGTAATTTTAAATCATTATTTGTCCTCTAAGGCATGGGTCCCCAACTCCCAGTCCGTGGACTGGCACCAGGCTGTCACATGCCAGAAACCGGTCTGCACAAACAAGTGAAGCCCCATCCATGGGATGCAGGCAGCGCACAAAACTACGCCCCCCCTCCAATCTGTGGAAAAATCTCTCTCCACAGAACTGGTCCCTGGTGCCCTAAAGGTTGGGGGCCATTGATGTAAGGTGTTAGCCAATCCTCTTAGTTTGATATCACTTATCAGTTTGGTAAAAAAAAAACATTACATACTGTCTTCTAGGTCAAACACATATAGAACTAGAAAGGTCTTGCCGGGCAGCGGTGCAAATGGGAAAGAAGTAGAAGCCCTATATAGACCATCAGATGAACTTTAACCAGCAATGTGATGAAGACCACGTTAACTAAAGCATTGTATCCATATCACAGGGCTCAATAGTTCCAACATATTTTGCATTTGAGTGTGTTCCTATGTAGAGAACTGGGTTGAGTTATGGCCATAGCACTTTAAAAGGGATACAGAGAACCTGGAACAGCTTCTAGGAGGATAAAAGATCAGGAAACCCAATCTTAAAATGTAAATCAAATAGGCTAGAGGTCCTGAGCTATCTACAAGGTTATCACATACAAACTGTGAAGGACTTTACTGCAATCCAGAACAGAAAATAATCATTTGCCTGAAATTAAATTAAAAGAAAGAAGCTTCGTGATGAATATTACTATGAATTTCCGGATGGGTTTTTTTTTTTTAAGTGGGAGATGGGGATAGGCAGGACAAGTAGTAGATTTTATTTTGCTGGAGGTTTCCACACTGTAGTTGGAGGGCTACCTGTCCAAGTTGGGTTAGTGAATTCCTGAACCGAACAAGACTAGAATGAGCTATATGGCCACTTGACCTTACATAGTCTATTTTCTTTCCTGACTCTTTCTGATGAAGAGTCTATATGACCTTCTGATAGTATTGAAAAAAATGTTACTTTTCTTTCCACACTGCAAGTGCCAGAGTCTCCTTGGCCAAAGCACACTTATTAGGTCAGGAGAAGATTCAGCTGCCAACTCCATCCCTGCCAAAATAATGGCTTTTGTAGCTACAGCATATTTCTTGCCCACAAACATAAGATGCCTTTGAAAGTGACCTCCCTGTGGTGAATAATCCCCACCCGTAGCAGTAATATTTGCAAGAGTCCAGTTCGTACCTTATAAATCTCTCAGCTTTTCTTTTACATTCAAAATGTGACAACTGGGTCACGGAGATTCATTCGAAGGGAGCAAGTCAGACAGTCACTACTTATAAACACTTATGCTGGGGCTTGCACACAGGGAGAAAATGCTTTTGTCCACATAAACTATTGATACTTAAAGGTTTTTTTTTTAATCATTAAATCTTGTGATTTTATTAGGGCTATTGTATCTGAGCTACAAATACTAGGTGGCAGTAAAGTGATACAACACATTCTTCACTGCTATCTAGTGGTTATGCAAGGATTTGCAGGTCAACATTGGTAATCCTACATTTTATTAATGCTTACAGTTCTTGATTTATTGATCTCAGACAGCTTCCCAACTTTTAGACTTGAAATACAATTCTGATTATTTCAGCCACAGCAGAACTAGGCTTCATATGAATGATTAACAAGGTCTGATCAGTCCTTATAGCAATTGACCATCAGAGTTTGACCAAATAGTATTTTATAGATCTACTAGGTGATAACCCAGCATTTCCCAGGTATTTATTTATAGGGGGAAAATGTCTGGATCAAACGTAATTTCTAATGTTGGATTTTCCCCCTGACCAGAGGGAGCCCCCTTGTGGAGTACTGTGAAGCCATTGCCATGGCAACTTCACTGCACTGTACAATAGAAACCATTTTATGGCCGTACAGTAGAAGCCATTTTAAGGCACAACAGACTGTATTGTAACAGAACACACACCCTGAGGGGTGTTAGGGGTGTCTTACCTCCACAGTGTTTGTTTCCAGAGAGTCAGTCATCTATGTACCAAGTTTGTTTGAAATTGTTTGAGGTGTTCCAGAGTTATGCTGAAACACACACACACACACACACACACACACACACACACACACACACACACAGGCACACACTTTTAGATAGATAGATAGATTATGAACTCACCAGTCCCAGTTTAAACAAACATGACTATGAGCATGTTTCCATGGCTGTATCAATTCCCACACGTTTGTCATTCAGCAACCCAGCCATCAGATTCAGTGCATAGAAAATAGGTGACAGAAAGCTAATTGGACGTGCAATAGAAAACATCACAAAGACCAGTAATGAAAAGATTTAAATTGGCACTGATTAGTCAGGTGACATTTCTAGAGACAGTTTGAAGATGCTTTTGGTAGCTGGAGGATTCATTGTCAATTAATATAGTTGGACATGACTGAGGAATGATGTATTTGCTTGAAAAGAATGAAAGCTGAAAGAACTGTCATGGTACTGAAATATATGGCCAGCAAAGAAGACAATCTTGAGAGTTTCAGAAGCTGCAAGGAGAAGCTGCTTTCCATGGGAAGAAATTATATATTAGCAGTCATAGTGTTTGCCCAAACCATTGTCCCCAAAGTCTACATATGCAACAAATAACAAACAGCTATTAGAAATACATTCTTCTCTGCAGAGGTGGGTTCCTACCAGTTCGCACCTATTCGGTAGAACCGGTTCATCAAATCTACCGAACCGGTTAGAAGAGGTTCCACCAGTGGACCCGGAAAGCAGGCCACACCTACAGAAGAGGTTCAAAATTTTTTTGAAACCCACCACTGGTTCTTGGATATGATTATTCTACACTATCATGCTCATATTTATAAAACTCAGTGCCTCTGTGAAAGGTAAGGATGACTACTGCGTTTGTGGTGCAATCAGAACATTGCATGTGTTGAAGTTGTTTTAATGCAAACCAAAGATGCCTTTTAAAAAACAAGTTTCCATCATATTCTTATGCATGCCAGTGCTGTGTGTGAGGTAATTTAAGGTGGTTCTGACAAGTGTCGTCGGCATCTTCATATCTGGTCACGTGGGCGGCAAGCCACTCCCATCCGGTCACATGGGTGGCAAGCCACTCCCATCCGGTCACATGGGCAGCAATCCACTCCCATCTGGTCACATGGGCAGCAATCCACTC
Organism: Thamnophis elegans; assembly: GCF_009769535.1. Lineage (NCBI taxonomy): Eukaryota > Metazoa > Chordata > Lepidosauria > Squamata > Natricidae > Thamnophis > Thamnophis elegans. The sequence goes on from NC_045542.1 coordinate 43,726,853, forward strand.
CCACAAAGGAGGCCACACCCACAGAGTAGGTTCGAACAATTTTTGAAACCCACCACTGCTTCTCTGCCATTTCTTTCTAATGTAATCAGTTACTCTAATACCCTGGAATTTCTTTGGAGAAGAGAAAGCTATACTTGCAAAATACTCTATTTTTCTAGATTTATGACATTTCATTAATGTCTCTTGAAAAGTTGTATGATGCTGAGAGATTGTAGCTTTCGACAATACACTCCTGATCTCTCATTCACCCATTTTTAATGCTTATGACAAGTTGGCCTCATTTGGAGTTGGCTCTGTTTGCATCACACACAGAACCTCTAGTCTAGGGATGGAATCTTCCCAGTTTGGTCCAGTTCAGCCGAACCAGCAGGGATGATTGGCATCAGTTCTCCGAACTGGTGGCAAAAATCCCTGGTTGCCCTGCTCACGCCCACCTGGTTGCCCTGTCACCGCTCACCTCTTCCGGCTGCTCGACCCACCCACCCAATCCGAACGTTTCTTCCTCCATTTACAGAAGAGCTTCTGCAACCTGTCCCTTTAAGGTAGATCCAGGAAGGGAGAGAACTATAAATGGAGCAGTAGCTCTGCTGTGAACAGAGGGAGAAACGTTCGGATAGTCTCTGCCACAGAATTCAGCACTAAATGCAGAGACAATCCAAACGTTTCTCCCTCCATTCACAGCAGAGCTTCTCAGCCTGTCTTTTAAGGTCCTTTGAGCCCTGGGATAGAGGGGGACAGTGGGGACCATAAAGGGAGCAGCAGCTCTTCTGTGAATGGACTTGTACACAATTTTTTTCCTTACCGGCTTTGTGATGGTTCTGGTATGTGACTGAGTGGGCATGGCCACGAGTGACATCAAGTTGGCCACACCCACCCAGTCACAGGACCACCACCACGCCCACAGAACTGGTAGTAAAAAATCTTGAATTTCACCACTGCTAGTCCCTCTCTTACAGTGGTGGGTTCCGGGTGGTATGGCCTGGTATGGGCGTACCAGTGGCTGCTAGGACCAGCAACCACTGTACCGGAATGGTGGCTCATTGAGCCTGTGTTCCTTACCGCTTTTTGAGGGAAATGGGCCAATCACACATATGCACACAGCGTATGGTGCCTGTGCGACCTCCGCCGAGCAGCTGGAGCATTGCAGGGTGGTGGTGTGCACATGCGTGCACAGCATGCATGCCCGAGATGGATGACCAGCTCCGTCGCAGCATACTGGTTGCGATGGGATCCGGAACCCACCACTGCTCTATTAGCCTTTATGTTCCTACTAAGAAATTTATTTGGCTCTTGAGAATGGCAATCAACATTTGTCTTAATAGAACTTAACAGTGTACTGTTCTTCACAACTTTGTTTTCCTCCGTCTTCCTTCTCTTCCCTTCCCTTCCCTTCCCTTCTCTTCTGTACAATCCCGGGCCAGACATATTTCTGGCTTAAATCCATCAAGCCCTTGGCAGAATATGTGAAGAGCAAAGTTCAAACTGTGGCGAGGGATATGAGCACGGGCTTAGCTAAAGTAGAAAAATGCCAGACTGCGCCATGTGAGAATGCAGCAGATGGGATCTCCATGTTGGAGAAAAAGATTGGAACAGCTCCACTAAGTTACCTGCAGACCGTATAATTTCCCAGACTGAACTTTGATAACAAAGTAAGCATGTCTTCCTTCAGACTTTAGCATCCAACACTGAACATTTTTAGAGAAAACTGTTTGTTACCTCATTAGCTTCATGTTTGCACTGGAAAAGAACAAACAAAAGTGCACAAAGAACCAATTACAAGGTCAGAACAATAGTTCCGCCAGCATCCTGACTCTGTCAACAAAAATAACATATATTTTGGGGCATAAATAGAGTTTCAGTTGTTTCTCCTTTCCACAGATTTTATGGGAAACTTTGGCAAAAGACTGTAAGTCCCAAGCCTCATTCTGTATTCCATGTTATTAAAACCTTAGATTCTTAAAAAGAGTTTAGACATTTGGGAAGAATTAAACTATTTGTAATGTGAGGGTAGCCCAATTGTACAGATCTGAGATTACAATTAGCAATAATCCCAAAAGCATTTACTTATTGCAGACTGTTCTGACCTAGGCGTCCTGATACAGTAAAAATCACACGCTTAGTCCCCCAAACCCTCTTTTTATTTCAAAGGCTATGAATTATATTCATTCACAGCCCATAATGAGCCACAAATAGTTTGTAAAGAGTCTGACAGTAGTCTGCCACAGTCCTTCAGGATAAGGCTGATAAGCACCCACCTTTATATTCCTTGAAATGCTGCCAAAGACTTAATTGGCAAGTAGCTTGCAAGGCCACATGGAGCAAAGAGTTAAAACGGAGCTTCAGAATTTAAACAAAGCTGCTTCCTGCAACAGCTCACATGCCTTTGCTCCTGCTTTATGTCCTATGGGAGGGGCCAATCACCTCCAAGCCTTACTCCTGAGTCGCCCCTTTTGTCTTAACTGTTTTTGCCTTCCAGCAGCTCTGAGCATGCGCACATTGGGAACAGGCTCTGCCTATTCCTCTGCCTCGCTGATGTCCAACTCTGGAGGCTCTGGAGGCTCTGGAGGCAGCACATAACTCCCAGATGGCCCTGATCCCATCTCTGCGTTCGACACAGAGCCTTCGTCCGAGCCTTACCCAGATTCCTCCCCAACCTCCTCATTGCCAGCAGACCACAACACAGACCTTGTTTAAAAAATAGAAGTAGGAAATACAGCTCAGGATGTAACCCAAGCTGAATGTGCTAGAGGATGGATGGTTGCCACGATGTAGCCTCATATTTTCTCTTTTTTCGTCAATCATATTTTGCAATTCAGTATGTGTGATGTTATATTCACACTTCATAATGAACAGACTAATCCAAGGTGAGAGATTATTAAGGCATGGATTAGTAGAGTAAAACCACTCTCTCTATCCAAATAGAGTTGTAGTTACTGCAAACCTGTTAATTAAAGGAACTGATGAATTGGTCAATTTCACTTTCACTCTGTTTCTCATTTCACTCAATTGACTCCTTTTGGCTTCATTGTGCACCACTTTAGAAACCAGACAAAATGAATGCACAAACATTTTTACCCACATTTCTCCTAAGACTAGAACTTGGCAACATCCAACTAACCTTGGTTGATCTTGGAAAGTTAAGCAAGGTAGGATCTGATGAATACCCTGACGTAGGATAACCAGGACACCCTAGAGAAGTAGGTTAATGGCACTGCGGCTGTGATTTTTGTCAAAGGAAAGCCAAGAGAAGTACTGCTTCTCGATACTTTTAGTGGCCACTGTTTGCTGGAGTAGTCTATAGTTCATTACCAAGTCATTTTCAGGGTTCTGTCGCACCAGCCTAGTCCAAGAGAAGGTAAATACAAGTTAGTCCAAGGGTCCAGACACATGTTTCAAAATACACAAGAAAAAATCATGATTCATTCAGGAAGAAAAAAAAATCAGTTTCAAGCAACATCAAGGGAAGACTGCAGAGCAAACCATTTCTCACTGGTGTTGCCTGGTTCCTCTGTCAGAGATGCTCTGGCCATGCCACCAACTTTAGGCATTCCCTTTCTTCATTTAAGGGGTTTCCATTGCCTCTGGCCTCTTTCATACACATGATTCATTGCCTCTTTCTGCCACAGCTGGCTGGGTTGCCCCCCCCCCCTTGTGATTGTGAAAGGACCAAATCCTCCTTAGCAGAGGACCTACCAGAGGCAGACCTAGCAGTTAAGCCAGAAAATCTAGGGAAACATCCTTTCCTGACAGAAAGCAGGAAAAGAAATCATTTCTGTACTGCTGCCAAGAAAACTTTAAAAATACAGCTGTGAAGTCACTGGGAGTCAAGCTCAAGTTAAAGGAATCTTTACTTTTATGTCTTTTGCCTAGCATGCTTGCTTATTGTAAATCGTTTCTCCCCAGTTTTCAATGTCTTTTTTGGTAGTGGCTATTGGCATGGTTTACACTGATAGGGATTTAATTGGCTGCTCCCCACCAGCCCTGTCACTCCCCCACTTGGCATAATGGCAGTAGCAGCCCCTTCTCTACCCTCTTTTTCTCTCTCTGGCATCTCTGTGACTCTTTCCAGCCCAGTGGTTAGGATGCCATCAACTTTTTCTTAAAAAGTCTTATTTAGCCCTCCATTTTGTGTGAGTTTTTGCATTGCTTGTAAGTTTGGAGATACAATTCAGATATTTTGAAACACCTCTCAGTCCTAACCATGCTGGCCAATAGAACAGAACAGAACAGAACAGAACAGAACAGAATAGAATAGAATTCTTTATTGGCCTAATGTGACTGGACACACAAGGAATTTGTCTTTGATGCATACATTTCAGAGGTGGGTTGCTCCTGGTTTGGCCCAGATCGGGCAAACCAGTAGTGGCAGTAGCGGGAGGCTCCGCCCACCCACCCAGCTGCTTCCGTGCATGTGTAGAAGCTTCTGCGCATGTGCAGAAGTGTCACATGCGTGTGCAAGCACCCGTGCAAGTACAAGTGAACCAGTAGGGCTGGGATTTGCAACCCACCTTTGATATGCTCTCAGTGTACATAAAAGAGGGATTACTGGTTATTGTTTGAAACATGCTTTTAACTTATATCCTTATCCTTTCACATTAAAAACCTAACATCTGATTTAATCAATAAAATAGAATATAATTCTTTATTGGCCAAGTGTGATTGGACACACAAGGAATTTGTCTTTGGTGCATATGCTCTCAGTGTACATAAAAGACAAGATACATTTGTCACGAATCATAAGGTACAACACTTAATGATAGTTCTAGGGTACAAATGTAATCAAATCATACTAGGAAACAATCAATAGAAATCGTAAGGATACAAGCAACCAAGTTACAGTCATACAGTCATAAGTGGGAGGAGATGGGTGATAGGAACAATGAGAAGATTAATAGCAATGCATCCTTAGTGAATAGTTTGACAGTTGTGAGGGAATTATTTGTTTAGCAGAATGATGGTTTTCAGGAAAAAGCTGTCCTTGTGTCTAGTCGTCTTGGTGTGCAGTGCTCTATAGTGTCATTTTTAGGGTAGAAGTTGAAACAATTTATGTCCAGGATGTGAGGGGGTCTGTAAATATTTTCATGGCCCTCTTTTTGATTCGTGCCATGTACAGGTCCTCAGTGGGAGTCAAGTTGGTAGCAATTGTTTTTTCTGGAGTTCTGCAGTTTGTCCACAGTGGCGAAGGAAGATGGGAGCTGAACTCAGACAAGCTCTGGAGGAGCATATCTTGCCTATATCCGACACCAACCTTGAGGTGGGATACATTTCTGGCCTGTCTCTATACATTTCTCATATTGCGACAGCCATCAATAATTCCCATAACCATGTAGTGGGAAAAACTCTCACTTACACAAGGAATCAAAGCAATTGAAGATAGAAGCAACAAAATATATTTTATTGGCATCCACAACTACAGGGATCATTGGGCTTCTGAACGAAAGACAGCAATTCCCCCTCCCCCAAATCTTCTCACAAAGCTAGACAGGATTATGGCTTATAAACTCACAGAAATGTTACATAGAATGATAAATAAAGCTATGTAAATCATGCTGTGATCTTTACAGCAGACTGCAGTATCTGATAATACTATAGAATGACCTTACTATGGCTGTCTCAGCACTTCTACATTCTTCTCTAATCCGCCCTAATGACAGATAATACTAATACTGTGTATCATTAACAATGGCATTTATTGTGTCCAAATACTGCCTTCCTTGACATCAAAGAAAATACAACTGGCTGGTTTCTGTTATTTGCCTTTTTTTCCCCAAGGTCACCGGGTGGCTGTTTTGCCTGCTCCTTTGCATTTTTGTACCTCTCCTCATCATTATACAATATTCTATCATATATTAGTTGATAACCCGGCATTGCCTGGATATTTATTTATAGGGGGAAAATGTCTGGACCAAATGTAATTTCTAATGTTGAATTTTCCCCCTTACTGAAGGAGCCTCCTTGTGGACTACTGTGAAGCCGTTACCATGGCAACTCCACTGCATTGTATAGTAGAAGCCATTTTACAGCAGTACAATAGAAGCCATTTTAAGGCACAACAGGCTGTACCTTAACAGAACACACACTCCGAGGGGTGTTAGAGGTATCTTACCCCCACAACATTTTTTCCAGAGAGTAAGTCATCTGTACCAAGTTTGGTTGAAATTGCTCAAGGCATTCCAGAGTTATGCTGGAATACACACACACAAACAGAGACAGCCGTTAAGTATGTGTGTATACATATACATATGCATGTACACACAAACACACACACACACACACACACACACACACACACACACACACACACACACACAGAGTATATATATCATGATACAACCACACGACCAATCATTCCACTTACTGAAACAAAGCCAGTACTCCACACACCTCCACCAAGATTTATAGAAAGATGGTAGCTCCAACCACGCTTTAAGCCCAAAACCCAGCCTGAAGAGTGAGCCATATATATATATATATATATATATATTATATATATATATATATATATATATATATATATATATATATATATATATATATATATATATATATATATATATATATATATATGTTTTTTTTAATTTGTGCTGATAAATAAATAAAGGGAGACTAGTATAGATCTATTTCAAGCTATTTAGCTCTCATCAGCTAGCCATACCCTTACTGGGATTTGAACCTGGGCTATATTGCACACTAGGCATACTAGGCAGAGATCTTAGCCATTAGGCCACAGGCTCTTATCCGTTTATCAGCGAAGCCAGGGTGAAAGGTATCTATTAGATTTTTTACAACCCCTGGTAAGCCCCAATTATATATATGTTGGTCTTGTTGTACTCTTGCTGTAAGATTGAGATTGCCTTGGCAACGTTTCAGTGAGGTCTCATTCGCCATCTTCAGGCTGGTGTTTTCGGCTTTGTTTCAGTAAGTGGATTGATTGGCTGTGTAGTTGTATCATGTTTGGTAGATTGGTGCTGATTGGTGAAGGCTGCATGTCCATTGTTGCTTTGTGTTGTAACGACCTGGGTGGTGGGTGGAGCTTGTTTGTTGACTTGGGCTGGTTTCCAGATGTCTGGTAGGTGGGAGGTATCATCACATTTATTCATATTGTGGGGGTGTTTCTCTATTTTTGACCCAATGGCTCCCTAGGACACACTATCTACCAGAAAAAAACACACACCAACCACTACTTAAACGCACAATCCCATCACCAACCTGCACAGATCAACTCCATAGCCAAGACCCTCATCTCCAGAACCAAATGCCTAGCCGACAAAGACCACCTGAAAACTGAATTACATACTCTCACAAACGTATTAATTTCCAACGGATTCCAAAGAAACACAATTACCAACCTAATCCAAAACGAGACTCCCCCCAAGAACCGAGACACAGAAAAGGATTACTCAAAATTTCCCCTACCAGTTCTCCAGAACCTGTCAGAACCTGCTGGATTTCATTCCTGCTATAGAGATTCTCAATAATCCACCTCATGATTGTCTTAATGGTGCTTTTCTAAAAGAGGTTTCTTGGGGTTTTTTTCTTTGGAAATGTTTCATTTCTCATGCAAGAAGCTTTTTTCATTTTTGAAGTTCTGGTTTTCAAAGAAAAAAAACCAAGACAATTCAGTGCCTTTTGGAAAAGCACCTTTGATCCTATTCATCTGGAGAAGTTAGGCAAGTTACATATTGGTGAACATAACTTTCAGTAGATGTGTTGGAATATGGAGAGTAATTTTGACATGCAGGTACTCGGGGATTTCAGCTTAATTTTATAAACTCTAATTTTTTTCTTAAACAATTAACAGGCTGCTTAATCCAGCAGGTTCTGACAGGTTCTGGATAACTGGTAGGGGAAATCACCACTGCCCTATACACACGTTTAAAGATATACTAAGGTCCAGAAGAGTCAGCAGATTCCTAGGATAATCCAGGGGAAAGACAGAGAACTAAGAAATTTTCAGTACCAAAGTGGCTGAACCCATCCCACAAGAGAGTGTATGTCAGCCTGTGTAAGTCCTGAGCTACATGAAACAGTTTGCTTGTGTTTCTCTGTTTGAATGATCATTTCCTGGTTTTAGAATCAAGAGAATGTGAACAGGGAGCCTACAGCTAACAAAGAAATGTAGGGCACCTTCCTTTATTCCTTTGTTCTTGTATGAACTCCAGATAAATGTGTTTCAGCCCCTTTCCCCAAATCTGCAGTTGTAAATTAATTTTCTTATCGCCACAAGGAAATCTGTTGTTTTCTTTCTAATGCGGAGTTCAGCTTGATCTGCCAGTCAACTTCTAGCCATCTTGGATAAATAGGGCAGACCTGACAATTATTTTCTTTGAATGTTAGAATAATGCTTTTACATTCACGTTTTCTCTGGAGCGGTTTCCCAGTGGTTTATATTAATGGGTGGTTATGAAATGGACCCCATAAGGTACGAAAGCCAAGGTATCATTCCGTGGTGGGATTCAAATAATTTAACAACTGGTTCTCTACCCCTAATGACCAGCTAGGTGGGCGTGGCTTGGTGATCATGTGACTGGGTGGGCATGGCCAACTCAATGTCACTCAGGTCGATGGGCACTTTGCCTTAGCTGTTACAATGTAATAAGGGTTAACTGGAGAGGCAGTTTTTGTAAGCAGGGCAATAAAGATTAGGCTAGAAACAACACCAGAATGTTTCCTTCCTGCTTTCTTTAAAGGATTAGCCCTGTAAAGCGGGGAAAAACAAAAGGAGATTTCTTCTAACAAACCGGTTTTCCGAACGGCTTAGAAAGTTAACAACCGCTTCTCCAGAATCAGTGCAAATTGCCTAAATCCCACCACTGCTATCATTGTTCCAGCCTCATCCCTGTTCTTTACTACAGGTCAAATTGTTTGCCTTCTTTCTGGTGGCACCAAATTACCATTTGGCTTGATTAAGCCATCTCTCATTTAAAAAAAAAACCAAAATAAAATGGTTGTATAAATGCTTGTTTTCAACCCTCCCAGTTTGGAATGAGATGAAAGCATCTCTTCGTCACCAAAAAGCAATAATATTGTCCTTGAAAACAAGGGACCAAGTCTTATTGGATCTCTTCCAATCTGCAGCTTTGGGGCACATATCCAATTTATTCATTTGTTCCATGCAAATTGAAGATGTTTTCAAGGGCAAGAGCCCATCTTTGAAAGAAGATGTTCCAGCAGATGTCTGGCCAGGATCCACCCTGAAGATTGCTTTAGGAAGGGGGTGGAAGGGGCCATTTTTAGCCTCGTAGCAGCCAGCTCTGTTTTATGTCCCTTTCTCTAGCTCACCCTGGCCATCCAGGCACTTGTCAAGCCTCCTGGAAAGGGGACAAGCCTGAATGACTGTAATATGAGCCATGAAAGTGGATATTAAAGGCTTTATTACAGGGTGATGCCTGCTAATTGCAGCACTTCTTTCAGGCGCTGGAGAGATGATGAATGCCGAAGACGGCACCCAATTATTAGAACTCAGTTGGTGTGAAGAGAAGGCGGCACAGCCACCAGAACTTTACCCAGTGAACATCATAGATCTTCAATGAGGAAAGTGAAGAAAAAAAAGGGGGGGGAATTGATATACTGCAGCCTGTTCCATGTCAGCTTGGTGTTGTATTGATTATAATATTTTCCTCCTCAAGAACAATGGGGATGTTTCATTCCCGTCACGTGTCTGTTCATTAACATGCTTGAATTGAAGCTTGGAGCAGCTGGGAATCCTTTAAAGACTCCAAGAGAAAGGCCAGGGAAGCCACCTTTGTTAAGCGGCTTTCATGCCTCCCTGGGTGATATCCTACGTCTCCTTTCAGGAGGGAAGCAATATTTCCATTTCACTTGATGAAGGTTTATCCTGTCTATCCATCCATCAGCCCACCCGTGTGTTTATTGTGGAGAGAAATACAAAAAAACCCCATGTGAAAATAAATAGGTGCTCATTTCTGCAATTAAAGCTGCCATGATTTTTGACAGGAAATCAGGCATGTGGGTGTTATCTATCTATCTATCTATCTATCTATCTATCTATCTATCTATCTATCTATCTATCTATCTATTTATCTATCATCTATCAATCAATCTATCATCTGTCTGTCTATCTATCTATCTATCTATCTATCTATCTATCTATCTATCTATCTATCTATCTATCTATCTATCTATCTATATCTATCTATATCTTTCCCATTAACAAAATACTGTCTCTAAAAAAATATCAACATTTTTTTTCTTGGCTAATAGCCACAATAAGATTGAGGGACAGAAGACTGATCATTACATTTCCAGGGTCAATCCCACCTTTGGTGGACTGGTCAGACAGGCAGAGTGTATTTTAAACGAATTTCTTTGTTCTTTTTTTTGATGAGGCATTTCCATCTTTGAGAGCTGTATATGAAAATGGCTGCTTTACAGCAAAAAGAGAGTTTTTCTTTGGGCTTGCTGTTAGAGAAGGAAACCCTTTATGGACTTTCTGCTGAAAACAGCAAAAAAATGAATTTGCAATCATCAAACTTGTGATTTATGAATTTGATGATTGGGAAGGATGGAATATGGGAAGGAGAGAGCCATGATAAAATGTATATAGAGAGAAGATAAAATGTAAATGCAACTGTAACTGCTGTAAAGATGATTGGAAACTGTCTCTTTCTAATCTTTTTTTCTTTGCTTTTCCATTCCTTTCTGTCTTTTCACTTTTATTTCTTATGTATTTGCTCATCGCTTTTTCTTACCTATCTTTTTCTTTTTAAAAAATTTGCATTGCTTTGAAGAGGAAAATTGCAAATGTGTTTAGGAAAATGTGTTGAAGGAAAAATTAGAGGAAAGTAAGAAGAGATCAGGACTAGGAATCTGGAAAGGTTTGATTGTGTGATAGAAAAACAGAGCTGGATGCAACATTAGCGGTAATGTAATTACCGAAGAGGGTCTAGGACAGGACTGTCAAACTCCCAGTCCATGGGGCCAGATGCGCAGGCTACGCCCAGTTTAGCGAATGGGAAAAAGTCCCGATACATCACGTGATGACACTCTGATGCCGTGAGTTTGACACCTCTGTTCTAGGACAACTCACCTCTGCCAACTCACCGCTGTCAAATTGCTGAGGGACAACTTCACGTGAGATAACTGTACTGTAAACCTGTTTCTCTCTTAATATTATTACTAATACTATTATTAATATTAATAATATTAGAGTTATCTTGCATTGAGTTGCTGCATAGTGAGTTGGCTGCAGTGAGTTGGTCGTGGGTTTGGCAAGCTAAGATTCGTTAGAAGGGCATACAGAAATGCTGTAAATTCACTGAGAATATTGCTTTTATTGATTAATGCAAATGATCATTTGTGAAAAAAAACCTTAATTTAGTCTCTCTGTCCCCATTCAGGAATTTTTAGAGATATTTGGCAAACTGTAAGGAAGGTAACTATAGTATTGTGTGTGGTTGAGATGGATTAAACAATAAATAAAATAAAAGTGTATTATTTGTTGATTTATACAGTACATTGTGAAACAGGTGCATAACCAATGTTATTTACTCAGCAAGAATGAAGCACTGCATTCATGAGTTTGTATTCACATGCCTGACAATAAACCCATTGAACTTGTTTTTGAGAAAAAGATGAATAAAAGCACGGTGGGAAATCCTTAAGGATTAGGAATTCCAGAGTTAAGATCCACTTCTCAGTTTTCAGCTATTACATTTGCCCTGAAACAATGCTCATTTACAACATTTTAGGGAGAAGCTGAATTGGCAAAATAGGGAATGTATGGAAATAGTATTTAAAAGAATCCTGGATATTTCAGATGGAACAGATTTTGAGAAGTCCGCATGTGGCCCTTTACTGTACTTTAAGAACAAAGAGATTGCCAGGGTTGTTAGTTTAATTAAGTTATACTAAAAACTGAAATGGCAAAAAAGAAAGAAAAGTATTACCATGGATAAAATTATGATAGCCAGAACTTTTGTAACCTAACATTGAATAAGTAAGAAACAACTATACCTGAATAAAAGGCACCTGGGATATTTTAATATTAGCAATTAACAATTAAATAGATCAAGAGGCAAACTGATTAGAAAAAAATTCTTTATATAACACTAGCCGATAACTCAGTGTTGCCCGTGTATTTATTTATAGAGGGAAAATGTCCGGATCAAACATAATTTCTAATGTTGGATTGTCCCCCTTACCAGAGGGAACCCCCTTGTGGAGTACTGTGAAGCTGTTACCATGGCAACTCCACTGCAGTAGAAGCCATTTTAAGGCACAACAGGTTGTATCTTAACAGATCACACACCCCCTGAGGGGAGTTAGTGGTGTCTTACCCTCACAGTATTTGTCTCCAGAGAGTAAGTCATTTGTGTACCAAGTTTAAGGTATCAAGGTGTTCCAGAGATATGCTGGAACATATACACACAAACAGAGACAGCCATATGTATGCATGCATGTATGTGTGTATGTATGTATGTATGTATACACACACACACACACACACACACACTTACTTTTGATATTTTGGATTGTTTTCCTTTCTTGTTGCTTAGGCATATAATACTTCCTACATAGGAGAGCCATGCTGTTTTTCATTTGATGTTAATTCATTAAAAAAAAGAATTTTCCTATAATTATTACTTTACTGTAGGAAAACTGAAGAACTTTCTAGATAAAAAAAAACAGGGAACATTGGAAGAAGTCTTTATTCCTGGGTCTAAAATCAGAGGCGTTCAGATTCATATTGCTACAAATCAAAATAATAAAAATCAGCCCGAGGAAATAGGAAATTCCTGTGATTCAAGTACCCATATACCTGGTTGCTGCTATTTCTGTGACTTTGGAGTGCAAGTGAGGGTCCCTTAGGAAAACTAACTTTCTGTTTCTGGAAATAGAAACCAAGGATCCAGAACTCACACAATTCCTGGCTTTGGTTCAGTAATTGACAATTAAATTTAACAACACCATTGAGAGATAATAGAATAAGTCCCTTTTTTTAAATAGATTCATGTAGGGCTGTTCTAGTTTTTAACATCATGCAGTTTCATCTAAATGAGATGGATAATGCACAGTGTTCACACCTTTATCAAGGCTATTAGCTGAACTCAGCAGTAGGACAAATAGCACAGTTGGGAATATTTCATAAGACTGAAATGTGGTTGCTTCGAGTTATTTCTTCTTTTATTATTATAAACCAGAGGCTGATGTCAGGAACTAGCAAGATATATTGGCTGGGCTTTAGATTTACCTATTTTAGACCTCTCAGTCCAGTCATGAGACAGTTTAAATGGTCCAAAATTGGTAACATGCTACTGCCCGTTTAATTCTAGTTTAGCCACTCATTATAAGCCAGTTTGGCCTTACATGATGTGCCATTGGAAAATTAAATGCTATTTTAAGAGTTTTACCATGCATAAAACGAACAATGTTTTCTCCTTAGAGTTTACATTCTCAAGGAGATGAACAGTGACTAATGGGACAATTCAATATAATGTTATATTAGAGAAGTTACAATTCTCATGCTTCCCCTATTATACAAATAGCTGTTATACATGTAAAGCAGCCAACATTTCTAATTTTGCTTAGAATATCAAAAGTACCTATGAGCTCTCATCTCTTTTCATTACAGGTAGTCCTTGATTTACAACAGTTCAGTTATTGACTGTTTGAAGTTATAACAGCACTGGAAAAAGTGACTTATGGCTATTTTTCACACTTACAACCATTGCAGCATCCCCATGGTCACAGAAAGGGAGGGGCACACATGTGCACACGCTTATTGGCCACTTGCACAGAACCATCCCCTCTCTCTCCCCCCTCCTGCCAGTCAGAAAAACAGGAAACGTTGGGGGATTCTGTGCTAGAGCATCAATGTTCATTGTTTGTTAGCAATTTTAGTTTGTCTCAAATTTGGGTCTTTCAGATGTGTGAATTTCAATTTTCAGAATTCTCTATAATGGCCATGATGGCTGGTGAGTTGTGAAAATGAAAACCTGGAATGTGCCAAGGCTGAACCAAGCTTATGCATTTCTTTTGCTAACTATCGTTATCCCAGATTATGCAACTCTTGTTATATAACTAGGGATTGTGTACTGTGGTATGGAGCTAACTTTGGAGCAGCATGATGTACTGCTATCCATAACTATCAAAGAAAAATGGGGCTGATGTGTCTTATAACAAGAAAGGAGGCGAGGGAGAGGGAGAAGCACGACACCTATTTGCCATGATTAGATGCCAATATGCAAACTGCATATGCAATATGCAAAGGAAACCAGGTCACCCAAGAACATGGTGACTGACACCAGCCAGAGCATAGAACAACTCAAAGGAGCAGTGCAAGATTGGAAGACATGGAGAGACCCCGCTCATAGAATTGAACTTGAGCATATGGGTCTTAATACGATGATCTTCTCCTCCTAGAAAATAAATACTATTACACAGACCTTGGTCAAGTCATGATAAATTAGCCTATTTAAAGTGATCCAATATAAGTAAGGGCCTCCAGCTGTCGCATATTTTTGCTTACCAAACATAGTAACACTAACATTCATCAAACAGTGGGTCTTTTGCAAACAGGTTTTTTTCCTAGGTGGAAAGTGTATTTCCTATAGTCCGTTCATGAATATTTCACCTGCATGACTTATGTAGGGTATAGATTTTATAAAGGGCCCTCTAAAGAAGAAAAGCAGGAGGTACTGTGGAATGACTCTGCAATATATACATTTGATGTGAGAAAGTTTGTGAACTTCTAGTGCTATTTGTATCCTGAAGTTCTATGATTAAAGCTTCCTCTAAGACCTATTAATAGATAATGAGATTCAATAAACAAAACAGTGTATTATGTTGCATCTTTATTGAATCACACCGAGCCAACATTGACTGTCTGATGGAAAACATATAAGATGCTTTAGATTAACTAACTACAGATAGTCCTTGTTTAATACTCTTAAAAACCATGTGACCATGTGACTTAACAACAGCCATTCTAGGAGTCCTGGTTGTTATTGTTAAGTAAATACAATAGTGGTGGGATTCAAAAAATTTTCTACCAGTTCTGTGGGCGTAGCTTGGTGGCTATAGCAGAGGAAAGATATTGTAAAATCTCCATTCCCACCCCACTCCAAAGGAAGGATACTACAAAATCCCCATTCCCATCCAATCAGCTGGGACTCGGGAGGCAGAGAATAGATGGGGAGGGGCCAACCAGAGGTAGCATTTACCGGTTCTCCAAACTACTCAAAATTTCATCTACCGGTTCTCCAGACCTGGTCAGAACCTGCTGAATACCACCTCTGAAGTATAGTCATTCAGTGAGGACCTCATGTGATGGCGACTTATGGCATCCTATCCACTTCCATGTTTACTTTGCTTGTTGGAAGGAAAGGTCACAAATCACAATCCCGTGACTCTGGAGATGCTGCAACAGTATGAGGATCAGCCATAGCTACCACTTGTTCACTGCTGTTGTGAGTTTAGACAGTCATTGAATATGTGGTTATTGAACGAGGGTCACCTGTACTATCTCCTTGGATGCAATGACTTCAATCAAATATTTACTATTGTCTGTTCACCAATTTGGAAGTATTTTGGCCCTTTCCTCTTTACAGAACTGTTTTATCACATTGACATTATAGGACTTTGATACAGAAGGTAGAGAAGGAATACAGAAGCCATATGTAATATTGTATTATATAATAATATTCAAAGTACCCTGTCACAGTGCTTGCATATTTTGTATAAAATGACCTTTAGTGGGATTTAAAGACTTGTAATATATGTGTAATATGCATAATTTCTTTTTCACAAAAATCCAGAAGTGGACTCAATTCCCTTATAAGCAGGCCATGAAAACTAGCAATTTTCCACCTATTCAGTGGTAGCAATTTAATGTCAAACGAACATCCAGTTCTGAGGCTTTTGAAAGCGTAGACTCCGAGATTAACTCGCTGAAGATAACTGCAAAATCTAAGACTGTTTTCTTCCTTGGCAAATTATAAAGCTTTTTTAAAAAAACTTAGCTTGAAAGATAAACTTTTCTACAAGCTTCCGTTGTCTTCTTAGAAGCCTTAGCTCTTGTTTGATCTGTAACTGCTCAGCAGTTTCCATGTCTGGACATCAAGGTCAGTAAATTATCATTGTGAATCAATCTCCAAAGAGGATTTTGTAGCGTAATCAATTTCAATAAATGTTCCGCTATGTTAATGCTAGAGCCAGATTGAAAGATAAGTTTGACAATATCTTTAAAATAAAGAAGACAATGCCATAACTTTGTGCGGGAGGATAGCAGGGAAGATCCCTTTGAAGAATCACTCTTTTTCTCTCTCTTTCTATGTTGTCCATTAATTTTTTTCTTTGTCTTATTTCCTTCAGAATAATATGATAATAAAAAAAAGAAACCCTTAACAGCAGATCAAGTGGAAAAAAAACCTTGATGAAATAAACTTTACAGGAGTTTTTTTCCCCCTCTCAGTTTTATCTGGGACAAAGGGAGGGAGAGAACAGGAAATATTGCTCCAAATCAATTTTATTTGATTGAATAGAGTAGGTTGGATATTGAAGCTTTGCTTGCAAGACCTGCTGCATTAAATAAACCAGAATAGTAGCCAGATGCTTGTGTCTTATGTTATTATTATTATTTTTTAATGAAATGATAAGGCCAGGGTTACTTTGTTATTTTGGTCTTGGAAACCAAGTGTGCATCTCTAGTTACACTGTAGTTTTATCCAGGGGATTAAAGCATGTGTCACATTGGAGGTACCTCTTTTTTAGTCTATGTTGGCCTGAAAGTGTAAAGTGGATGTATTAAGTCCCACCACTGAGCGAAAAGCTAATCCAAAGATGGAAACTCACAACACTGAGAATGCTTTCAGTGATGCACTCATGGGGTTATGTTAGAACTTGCTAAAATGACACCCATTCCATTAATTTGGTTGTAGGTGGATTAATTGTAGAAACTTTTCAGGTGGCAAGAGGCTGGAAGGATCGGCTAGATCCTTTTGCTAAGACTCAGCCAATGGGTTATCATTATCTGAGAGCATCGAATATTGAAACGGGACCCCCACCAATGTACAAAGGAGAAGGATTTTGATTGCAGTACTGTGACTGCCATCTTGATGCTCCCAATCTCTCCCATGCATTTAGCCCTCATAGTCCTCTAATTCTCATAACCATAGACATCCATGTTATCACTTTTTCTTTTTACATACAGGGGTCCTATGCGCCCTAAGGAAGCTGTCCTTTAGGAGAACATATATTTTGTTGTCTGACATGACACTCTCATTTCAAGATCTTCTGATAGTGGCATCTCAATCAAGTCTTGACCCTATGATGCCATCATCTATATTATCTGGAAATCCACACTATTTTGGCTTTTTGATAATGTGGATAATGTAGATATATGTGAGAGTTTCATCAAGATCTTCCCTAAAGTATTGGGTTAAGCTACCAATTTAATCCTTTAACTGCCCTAAATAGCAACCACTTTTGGTTTCAGATCTATCATCTTTGTAATTCTTTTTCTTCCTAGTGTATTCCTGCAAGTTCAGGGTCCACTTTTCAGATCATTGTTTGCCACTTTGCATGGTCAGCTGCATCTCCAGGGTGCAGGCCCACAGCTTGCATATCTTTGTTGATGGTGTCTTGCCATTTCTGCCTTGGGCACCGGCAAAGTTGCTGGCTATTGACTTCTAGTTGGTAGGCAGTCTTGGCAATGGTGGAAGGTGCTGCTCTCAGGACATGTCCATCGTGTCCATACCAGCAAAGCTGACCTTCTCTCATCTTCTCTGTAATTGGTGCCACGCCAAAATGCTGTTGAATAGTGTCATTTATGATGTGATCAAGAAGGGAGATGCCTGATATCCAACAGAGCATTCGTATTTCCATGGCATGGAGATAGCTTTCATTCCCTGTTGTTGCTGCCCAGCATTCAGTGCCATACAGTGCAACAGCGAGGATGGTTGTCTTGTACATCTTAGATTTAAGACAAGTTGGCATTCATCTATCACTTAACACACCAGTGAGTTCTCACCATCGCATCCAGGCTGCATTTACTCTTGCTCGCACTTCACCATTGGTGTTGCCGTTGCCTTGGAGTTGGGATCCTAGATATCAAAAAATATCCACCTTCTTTAGGTTTTCCATCATCTTTGGAGTGTGGTCATCAAAATGTTGTATCATGCTAACAACAACCTGAAGATCTGTAGATAAAGTCATAATCCTTCTTTACCTGATTCAACAAGTGATGACAGCCTCTTATGAAAATTCTTGGATATTATGTTTAAACAATTTATTATAGCTGACATCTCATTCTCACCACTCTAGGTTGCTAACTCAACATTAAACCCAACATAGATATCCAAAGTAAAAATTAGGAAGAACTATAATAAACCATTAAAACAATATGCCCTATACAATACCTACTAAAACCAAACTTTTAGACTCAACTATGTTGTTGGGGCTCCTCTATTATCCTAGCTTCAGGGCCTGGGGAAACAGCTAGGTTTTTAATGCCTTCTTAAAGATTAATAAGGTGGGATCCATTTGGGAAAAATATTGGACCACATGAAACCCTTATAAACAAAAGAATATTGACACTGGCATCCCCTAAACTCTGCTGAAGATGTTATCTTGCCTGGTAATTAAACATTTGGATACCAACCCACAAGCTTGGAGAATGAACCTTCACCCTCAAAAATGCTGTTATAGAGGATGCTGCAATCAAGGAGGCATGTGCTAATGATATTCAACTTTGTATCTCCATCTTGGGTGACACAAGTGTTGTTGCTGCTGCCTTCTCATGTTGCCTGGAGTTGTGGGCCCAGATGAGGAACAATAGATTTCAGTTGAACCCTGGTAGGATCAAGTGGCTATGAGTAAATGGAAACCCAGATCCAATAGTTTAAGATCCTTAGTTCTGGATGGAGTTGCACTACCTCAGACAGAACATGTGCACAACCTAGGGGTTTTTCTAGACTCATAAGACCTGCTCAAAGCCCTTTAGAACTCAAGAATGATGTCTCCTGCAAATATACTTTTTTATTTTCCATTTTCATAACATACATACAATCACATGTATATTATTACATAGCCAGTATCCTATTGTATTAAGTGGCAATTACATCAATTCCTCTTGTCATCAACACCCAAAAAGATAAAGATCTCTTATTAGCTCTTCTGCTCTCCATAC
The DNA here is from genome assembly GCF_009769535.1 of Thamnophis elegans. NCBI lineage: Eukaryota > Metazoa > Chordata > Lepidosauria > Squamata > Natricidae > Thamnophis > Thamnophis elegans. The sequence goes on from NC_045542.1 coordinate 43,746,003, forward strand.
ACCTTTCTTCTACCTCTCTCCTACTTCCTTTCTTCCCTCCAGCATCCTTTCCTACCCTACTTCCCCTTCCTTTCTCCTTCTCCTCTCTCTACATTCCACACCTCCTTATCCTCCTCATCTTCCCCCTTTACCCTCTCCTATCCCTCTCTTCCCATCTTTCTTCTCCCTTCTGTTTCCCACTCTTCCTCTCCTTGGTGTATTTCTGCTTCTGAGCAAACTCCAATCTATGTTGATGGTATTTATACTTCCATAACAATATACTTAACATATCCTAGTTCTAAAGAAAAAATAAGAGAAGAATGATGTCTCCATAATCTTTGATTATGACAGAATGAAATGTATTCAGTTTTCTTTGTCTCAGTGAACATTTTTGAGAAGAGATTTTAAAAGCCAGGACTATTAACCTTCTCTTGAATAAATATTCACTATGCCATGGATATAACTATATGTGACCACCTGGGAGACATTGACCAGCTGAGAAATCTAAAACACAGGTGACCAAACTCATAGACACAAGGACCTTTTCTACTTCATCAGGCTTAACAAGGACAAATTTGCCCCAGATAACAAACAAGGACTGTCCTTCGGTCAACCAAAATGTGCAGAAAAGGCTTAAATGGAACCACTTTTTTACTAATGACCTAATTCTGGCTGACTAACACACAGGTAATTCATGAATGAAGTCATAACCACCCGCTGCTGGGTGAGTCATTCAGGTAATAGAAACGTGATGCTGAAGTTTTAAGAAGGATTGGTCTCCCGTTTTCTCCATGTCTTGAATAACTCCCAGCTAATGACTGAAATGTTGCCAACTGAAATATATGTTGGCTACTTCTACTTGAGTTTGGGGAAACCATCCATACATCCTTCCTTCCTTCCTTCCTTCCTTCCTTCCTTTCCCTCCCTTCTTCCCTCCCTCCCTTCCTTCCCTCCTTCCATTCCATTCCATTCTCCCTCCTTCCTTCCTTCCCCCCTCCCTCCAATTGAAATATATGCCAATTGAAATATATGTTGGCTACTTCTACTTGAGTTTGGGGAAATCATCCTTCCTTTTTTCCTTCCTTCCTTCCTTCCTTCCTTCCTTCCTTCCTTCCATCCATCCATCCATCCATTCCCTCCCTTCTTTCCTCCCTTCCCTCCCTCCCTCCCTCCCTCCCTTCCCTCCTTCCATTCCATTCAATTCTCCATCCTTCCCTCTCTAATATCCATCAACTACATTTCTGCCCAGAAGGATCATCCTAATGTCATTTTGTGCTCATGTCCTACATCACAAAATATGATGGACGTTTCTGTGATGTGCTTTAGCTGAGATAAGGAGGTTGACTTGTAGCATTTACTCAAAAATTTCCTATTGATATTCTAGGACTGGGCCAAGCCTTGATGGCACGTCTGTCATTCACTATCAGAGACAGTTTTTACTTTTTTCTAAGTATCATTGTGCCGGGTGATTCCGCGCCCCCCCCCCTGCTCTCTAGGTCCTGGTTCGGGAAGTGAATGAGCCCTATCAATGTAACTCTTGACCTCACTATTAACCGCTCTTGATTCAAAGCTACATTTGCATGTTTGCTGTAGCAAAATTGGGGAAAGGGGATGAATTGTGACCTCCAACTCCCACTTCAGATACCAGCAGTAGGATGTTCGCAGCCTCTGTCTGCCTAAGATTCCATTCAGCTCTCACTGCACGATGCCTCCATTCGTCCCAGAAAAAGATGCGTTTTTGTTCTTAGCAAAGAAGGCTTCTGCTTTGATGATGCAGCTTTGTGTATCACAGCACAATGGAAATGCTACTTTGAGAAGACTGAAATCCAGCTGCGTGTTAGAAAGTTTAAAGAAACACACATCAGTAAAACAGTATGGTGTTCTAGCCATCTTTATATACTGACATTAGTATTTTCCAAAAAGGGATATTTGCATTAAATGCGAGTTGATGGGTTTTAAAATAGTAGCAATAACTCTCTTTGTACTAAGCCATAAAAGTAGTTGAAAGGATATTTACTTAAAATGAAAAGAGGAAGAAAAATGAGTGGATAATCCCCCGGTCTTATGACTGTAAAAATTTACGATAGGTGGTGTGATCTTGTCATAGCTCAACTGACATCCACAGTGGACTAAAATAATAACTCCAGATAGTGTTTGTGATCCTTAAGCTATTGTGAAAATTTTAGTAAAGGCAAATCTTCAGTACTTAAACTTAACTGGAGTTGGAATTCACTGCAACTTAACCAGAGCTTATGTGAAATTAATAACTGACTACTTTCTGCTAACCTTCCCTTGCCCCCACCTTTTTAACTAATGTTCTAACTTAAGTCTTTTATTGTTAATCTGGGATCAGTCAGAAGAGCTCCAGGTACTTAAAATGTAAATGACATTCAAAGGAACTGCACTATATTAATAATGCTCTTTTTTCCCCAGATATGCTGTCAAAAACAATGCAATCTTAGCTTTTGCAGGCCTCTGAGGTGTTAGATTTTTGCAATTATTGCTAATCTGCATTGGGGTATGTGTTTTTAAGATGCTAAGGTTTGGAATGTAAGTATAAGTAATGATCATTTGTGCTGATTTAGGGTAGTTAGAACACAAATTGCCCAGCTTGTAGTATAGCAGTTAAGACCCCTGGCTAGAAACTGGGTGATGGTGAATTCTAGTCCCACCGTAGGCAAGGTGGGTAACCTTAGGCCAGTCACTCTCTCTCAACCCTAGGAAGAAGGAAATGACAAACCATTTCTGAAAAATGTCTATAGAGATTCTCAGTCATCCAGGTCATGGTTGTCCCAAAGGTGCTTTTTTTTTCAAGAGGCAACTAAACTTTCTGGTTTTTCTTTGAGGTTGTTTCATTTTTCATCCAAGAAGTTTCTTCAACTCTTGCTTTTTCCCACTATCCAGTCAGAGCTGAAGAAACTTCTTGGATGAGAAGCGAAATGCCTTCAAAGAAAAACCAGAAAGTCCACTTGCCTCTTGAAAAAAATAAAAAGCACCTTTGGGACATTTCTGAAAAATCTTGCCCCCAAAAATCCCAGTAATTTCCTGTGATCAAACACTGATGAAGAGGATAAGAAAAAGAAAGAGAATGTGAAGATCAAAAGAGCAAATGCGGGTTATATGGTGTACCAGTGATGTCCTTTCTTATAGGAAGGCCCTTCAGATAGTCACTAATGCTGTGGTCACATTTGCAGCTTGACTACTGCAGTATGCTCTCCATGAAGCTGTCCTTAAAGACCACTGAACAGCTTCAGTTAGTCTAGAATGCAACAGCATAGACCATGAAGGACATGCCTTTGTTTGCCTATCTACAAGCCTTGCTTTACAAGCCACACTGATTGGTAATTTTAATTGATTTAATCAATAATAGTGACAATAATTCAAATTATATACTACATGTCATTTGTGTCATGAAATAATATTGAGAAATATCATGACATATATTATATAAACATGGCACAAGCCTGATAAATCAATGCATTAAAAGAAATCCAAGCTTCAGTTATACTTCTATTACATGCTGATGGGGCCTCAGCTGATATATCTGGACAAGTTTCTTGCAGGTGTAGTTGTATTTAGACTTACATACCACTTCACAGTACTTTTACAGCCCTTTCTGAGCAGTCTACTGAGTCATCCTATTGCCCCCAACAATTTGGGTCCTCATTTTACCCACTTAGGAAGGATGGAAGGTTGAGTCAACCTTGAGCCTGGTAAGATTTGAACTGCCAAATTGCAGGTAAGGGCAGTCAGCAGAAGTAGCCTGCAGTACTGCAGCCTAACCACTGTGCCACCACGGCTCATAGTAGTTGGCTTGATGACAGCATGGGTTCAATGTGCAGCTATTATGCATACGCAGGACCTCCTTATCACCTGTATACATCGGGTGGAATAGGTTGTTGGAGAAGTTGAATCATCAGTCTGATCCAACACAGCTTTACAATTCTAGATGAATTAGCTATGCAAGTATTTAATTTTTCACCCCCATTAGTTCACTGTCACATACTGCAATATCATTGTTTATCATGAACTACAATGGGACAATCCCTGTGATTTGAGCCACACTTATTTCATTCCTTCTTCCATTCTTACCCTTCACCTTTTCAATGTGTTAGAGATAAACTACAGAAATCCCTAGCCATCATGTCCATCCTAGAATGCTGTTGGGGAAGTTAATACTTAATAATTGGTTGGGGAAGTCTTAGTTAAACTGCACTGCTTTGCTTATAAAATGCTGTAGACTCAGTGAAACCACGTGGAGTCATAAAACAGCTTTTTATGTTCCAGTGCTGCATTTACACTAACACTGTCTCATATAATAGCACCTTACCTATTCTGATCAGAAGAAGTTGTCTCAAAGGGCTTTATTTCCTAAGCTTGTTTTAAAGTATTATCTTTCTCTATTGCGTTCATTTTCTGCTTTCTAACATGTCAACTACCAAGTGGTTTCATGATGGGAGATGGGATACAAATCAATAAATGCCATAAAAATATTATAAATGAATGCACAAGACTTGGAATGAAACCTGCCATAGATTCTGTCAGAAGCTTTTGCTTCATGTTTTCACAATTCTATCTGGGGCTGTCTAATTCTATTTGTCACTACCACATAAATTTCTAGTGCCTGAGAAATTCTAATTGCTCTGCAGATCTCTGTGGAATGTGGGGCATCCAAACACATGAGACTGCTTTGAGAAATATCTCTTCAATTTATAGAAGATAGCGATCACACACAAATAATTTTGGCATAATACATGTATACATACAGTATATAGATTGACTGATGCCCCCATTAATCTCAGGATGGAAGAGAGAAGATGCTGTCCAAGCCTCTACTCACTTGGCTACAAGGAGAAAGAAGCAGACAACAAAAAGTGTAAAAATCTATTGTTACTGTAACCTTAGTGTTACATCTCTTCTTATGCCCCCCAAAATATTAGATTAACCCAAGTCTGTAGAAAAGGTGAAAGGAATATACTACCCTCTGACCTACTACTACTGGTATGTACCAGAGGTGGTATTCGGCCAGTTCTGATAGGTTCTGGAAAACCGGTAGCAGAAATTTTGAGAAGTTCAGTGAACTGGCAAATAGGCTGGCCCCACCCCCACTACCTCCCAGCTTCCCAGCTGATCTTCTTTTGTTTCCCTGAACAAGAGAATGAATCTGGAAACAGGTTAGTGGGGTGGGAAGGGAATGGGGATTTTGCAGTAACTTTCTCCCAGGAGTGGGGAGGGAATGGGGTTTTGCAGTTTCCTTCCTCTGCCATGCCCACAAAGCAGCACCACACCCACAAAGCCACAGAATCGGTAGTAAAATATTTTGAATCCCACCACTGGTATGTATAACTGAACAAACATTGCAACATTCCGAGAAGTGGCTGAGCAATTTATGGGTTTTGTTCAGTTTCATTTGGACAGTTTTTCCCACATATTTTTGGTAGATATCCAAGTGATTATAGGATTATCAAAACAAAAGGATACAAAGTCTGCTTTTTAAAGATATCAGTACATTAATCCATCCAGATCACAATTGTTCTGTTATTCTGTTCATTTGAGGATTGTGCTGGCTAAAAGGTTTGGGAACTAAGGACCAACCCAGGTAGATGGCAGAAGATTAGGGAAATTTGATATACATTTTCTGATCAAAGTTCTCCAAAGTTTCAGACAGAAATCTTTTCACCAACACATGGAGATATTGTGTACTGGCTCTTGGACTACAGTTTCATCATAAGATACACAAAGCTACACAATGCTACTCAGGAGAGAATTTTATTTCTAGTGAAGATATTTTTTTCTAAATGTTTATTAATAACAATGCAATGGGTATTGCCATTACATGCAGTATATGACTTAGGAATATCACACATGATTGGAATCATACAGAGTAACAAAATATTCTATGTGGAGGAATCCTAAATGTATCATGCCAGGATGATGGATTGTAACAGACAAGAACTAAATGATGCAAGTTATAGTAGATCAATAGGCTATTACAATAGGAAGACTGGTATTCACAATGGAGAGCGATCTATACATCTGAACCATGTATCAAGAATTATGGTAACTTTTGCACCTATATGAACAAACCATTCTGAGTCTAATGTTGTTGTATTCCCTCATCTTTTATTAATCTGCCCCTCTCATTACCTAAGCCAAAGATGTTTCATTTTATTTATTTACAGTCAAAGACTGAAGCTATTATATGGTGCAAATAAGCATACATAAAATAGCCAAATACAAATCATCTGGTTAATAACATCTATGACAATACCTATGAATTAAAATGAGCTCAGGTTAACAATTCCATCATTATAGCCAAGCCTTCCTTACAGCAGTTGCAACAGTACTTAACAACCCTGACACATATTTCAGGGCAGTAATCACTAGGAGAGAGGTTGACTTTTCCTCACCGGCCAGTTAGCCTACTAAAAGGGAGCATTAAGGCAGAAGATCAAGAAGACCAAAATATGAAACAGGGCAACAAAATGTGTGGAACTACTAAACTTTGCAGAAGAAACCAAGCTGGCAGGAACACCCAACACCCCAGAAGAAAGGCTCAAGATCCAGAAAGATCTCAACATACTTGAACATTGGGCCTTATCTAACAAAATGAAATTCAACGTAGAAAAAAGTAAGGTTTTAACAGGCAAGAAAAACCAAATGCACAGGTTTCAAATAGCTGTCTTTAGCAGCAATTACAAGAGGGATCTAGGCAGGGGTGGGCTTCAAAATTTTTAGCAACAGATTCTCTGCCCGGTTGCTAGGTGGGTATGGCCTCCTATTTAGCCTCCTGCATCATGGTGTGTGGCAGGGGTGGGTTTCAACCGGTTCGCGGTGGTCCCCGCGAACCGGTTGGTCAGCAAACCCGGAAGTAAGTAACTTCCGGGAATGGCGAAGGCCCGCCCGCCCGTCCGCGCTCCTTACCCAGTTTTGACGAGTTCTGCGCTTCCACGCATGCGCAGGACGTATACAGCGCCTGGGTGATCCTCCAGGAGCAGCTGGAGCATCGCACAGACGCTAGTACGTATGCGTGCACTGCGCACGTGCACGAGGACGCCGCCGGCCCCGTTCCAACCGTTTTTTTACCCTCCCCAAGCTCCGGAGGCTTTTCTCAAGCCTCCGGGATGGCGAAAACGGCCTCTCCAGGCTCAGGAGGCCAGAAATGGACCCATTTCCAGCCTTACGGAATTTCCAGGAGGCCTGTTTTTCACTCTCTGCAGGCTGAAGAGGCTTTCTTTGAGCCTCCAGGAAGGCGAAAACATCCTCCCCTGGACTCCGGAGTCTCTCCGGAGGCCAGAAACAGGCCCATTTCCACCTTCCAGAACTTCTGGGAGGCCTGCTTTTTCCCCTCCCCAAGTCTCCATGTGGGCTCTGCACTTACCTGGCCTCCAAATCGTGCCACATGGAGACTCCTGGGAAGGGTAGGGTGGGAGGGGCCATCCAGGGGTGAGATTTGTGGGTTTGCTGAACTTGGCAGATTGTTAGCTAGAGGATTGCCTGAACCTGTGTGGACCTGAAGTAGCCCACCTCTGGAATATAGGAATCCTAGTCAATAACCACTTAAATAGGAGCCAGCAGTGTGCTGTAGTTGCCAAAAGAGCCAATACATCCCTAGGCTGTATTAACAAAGAGATAGACTCAAGTTCACGTAAAATATTACCATGGTATAATGCCCTGGTAAGACCACACTTGGAATACTGCATACAGTTTTGGTTGTCACAATATAAAAAAGATGGTGAGATTCTGGAAAGAATGCAGAGAAGAGCAATAAAGATGATTAGAAGGATGGAGGCTAAAACATATGAAGAATGGTTGCAGGAACTGGGTATGTCTAGTCTAATGAAAAGAAGGACTGGGATGATATGATCCTAGTATCTCTATGTATTTGATGAGGTGCCACAAAGAAGAGGGGGGGGGCAGCCTATTTTCCAAAGCACCAGAAGGCAGGATAAGGAGCAATAGATGGAAACTAATCAAGGAGAGATCCAACATGTAATTTGGGGAAAATTTCCAAACAGAGAAGAATTAACCGGTGGAACAGCTTGCCTTCAGAAGTTGTGGGTGCTCCATCAATGGAGGTTTTCAAGAGGTTGGACAGCCATTCATGCAGAATGGCATAGGGTCTCCAGCTTGAGCAGGGGGTGGACTAGAAGACCTCCAAGATCCCTTCCAACTCTGTAATTCTGAAAAAAAATATATTTCTGTTAAATAGTGTACTTTCCAGACAAAGACAGAGGCAACACTGCAGATGGATGCTTTTCTATCTGTCCTTCAAAATCAACACTGCCATAGTTGTGAATAGTGTGCAGAACAGAAATTTGTAGTCTTTCAAAAATTATCACAATATAATTCTCACCCCTCTCTCTCACCATTGACCTTATTGGCTAAAGCTTCTGGCTGCTGATGTTCACCAACATCTGGAAGATCCCAGCTCCCCCTCCAACTGACTACAGTTGAAAAAGTGTTTCGACAAGTCTGTATCAAGTACACTTTTTCCTCCCCTGAACGTTCTATCACCCCCATAAAAGCATTGCTTGAGTCTCATCACAGTACAGTGGTAATCATTCTCAAACATTTGATTAGGCTCTGGTCTTCCAAGCCCATGCATATTCCAGTCCTGGCTCTCCTTTTGCTGCTGCCGTTACTGTCATCAATCACTACAGCTGGTTCATAAGGGCAGAGCAGAATGGAAGTTCAGCGATCAACGTTCAAGCTTTTATGCATGCCATGGTGGTTAAACAGAATAACCTCTTCTAAATCTATTGGTACAGTTTCCATTTAAGTTAGAGGTGTTGGCAGCCAAGTTGAAAATGAAAACAGCAGGAAAAGGGACAAGAAAGATGTTTTGAGCCAGAAGCAGTTTTTTTTAAAAAAAATTTACACAGGAAAGCAATATTTCTTTGTCCTCTTACATCCCAACTGAAAATTAATATGGGAAGAGAAGCTTTGAATTTCTCTTAGGGGTGACATGATAACTGCCTTCCAGTACTTGAGAGGCTACCACAAAGAAGGGATTGACTTATTCTTTAAGACAACAGAGGACAGGAGAAAAAGTAATGGGTGGAAGCTGATTAACGAGAAATCCAACCTAGGAACAAGGAGAAATTTTCTGAATAGTGAGAACAATTACTCAATGGAATAGTTTGCTTCCTTGAGTTGTGGTTGCTCCATCTGAAAAGTTTTCAAAAATAAACTGAACAACCATTTGACTGGTGTTCTGACCTAGGCTTCCTGAGGGAGCCAAAATAACACTCTTAGTCCCAAAACCCTCTTTTTATTTCAACGGCTGTGAATTATGTTCATTCACAGCCGGTAATGAGTTACAAACAGTTTGTGAATAGTCCAACAGAAGTCTGCCACAGTCTTTCAGGATAAGGCTGATAAGCACCCACCTTTATTTCCTTTGAAATGCTGCCAAAGACCAAAATTGCCAATTAGCTTTGCAAGGCCAAATGGAACGCAGAGTCAAAACGGAGCTTCAAAGTTTAAACAAACCAGAACGAACAAAGTTGCTTCCTGCAAAGGCTCACGTGCCTTTGCTCCCCCTTTATGTCTTACGGGAGGGGCCAATCATCTCCAAGCCTTACTTCCGAGTCGCCCTTTTTGTCTTAACTGTTCTTGCTTTCTGGCAACTCTCTGCATGCGCACACTGGGAACAGGCTCCCTCTGTTCCTCTGCCTCACTGATGTCCGACTCTGGAGGCTCTAGAGGTAGAACATAACTCCCAGATGGCCCTCTGCCTCTGACGCAGAGCCCTCATGCGAGCCTTCACCAGACTCCAGGATTGGCCCATGTTCCTCCCCAACTCCTCACTTGCCTGACTGGCCTCATTGCCTCCGTAGGCTGCTGGTAGACCACAACAACTGGGATGGCATAAGTCTCATGCCTTGAGCAGGGAAGTGGCTAAAAGACCTCCAAGGTCCCTCCCAAGATTCTATGCTTCTTAAGGAAAGCAATAACAGCTTTTGGTCTGCCAAGCTAAAGCCAACTCACTGGAGGCTTGATAAACATAAGTTATTACTATTTACTTGAGTAAGTAAAAATTAGTGTTATCAAGAATTTAATAGACCACGGCATGGGGAAATAGTCCATATTTGACATATGCTTTATATACAATTTTTTTCTAAGGGACAGTAAACCTTAAACCCCAGGCTTTGCATCCTATATTCTCTAGTTTCCATTTCATATACAGTGTTAAGAACTCCACTAAATCTTCCGCTCTCTTGTAGTTATTTATTTATCTGCCATCTTTCTCTCCCCCCTCTCCTTTCCAAGCATGGCACTTTCTTCCTGGAAACGAAAGCATGTATTTTGCAAGTTGTAATTGGTTGGATGAGATTAATGGATTCTGTTTAATGAAATTGTCATGAATCTCATTCCTTTTATGGAATATGTTTAACTGGAAGTCAGTAATTGTGACCAATGCAGATTTCTCACTGTTGAACAGAGATGAAGGTTCAGTGTTTGTATCAGATGGATTAGGTCGGCTTCCTCTTTTACAAAGATGTACTTCAACTCTTTTCAATCATTTCTCATGCTCTTAGATTGCAATTCAGCAAACAATACTTGCTTGTTCAAGGAAAACCACTATTTGCGAGCTTTGCTCAGGATGCGTATTCTTATGAAGGTGTCTTCAGCTTTTATTACACTGATGTATGTTTACATTTTTTATTTGTTTGTTTGCTTGTTTATATTTAGTACCGGTTCTATGAATGTGGCTTTGTGGGCATGGCTTTGTGGGCGTGGCAGGGGAAGGATATTGAAAAACCCACATTCCCTCCCCACCCCACTACCTGCTTTCCAGCTCTGTTCTCCTGTTCAGGGCAACAAAACAAGATTAACTGGGAAGTTGGGAGGCAGCGCGGGCAGGGGCAGCCTATTCGCTGGTTCTCCGAAAATTTCCGCTAACAGTTTTCCAGAACCTGTCAGAACTGGCTGAATACCACCTCTGATCATGGGTGTCAAACTTATGGCATTACATTGACATCACATGATATATAGCAATGTTTTTTTCCTTTCAAAGAGCTGGGGTGGGTGTGACCTACATGTAATTCATCTGGCCCATGGGACGCCAGTTTAATACTCCTGGTTTATATCCTACCTTTATAATTTATACAAATAACTCAAGGCGACAACTCTATCCAACACACCTTTCTCCTTCTATTTTCACCACAATAACCATCATGATGAGTTGGGTTGGTAGATAACATGCATCAGCTGTTTATTTCAATATAATCCCAACAGCCGTATTGAATATTCTTTTCCCATTTGAGTATGGGAAAAAAACATCAATGAGGCTGCCATTCGTAATGCTGGAATCTCCTTTATATCCCAAAATATTGTTTTGTGACTAAACAAGCCATCATGTGAATTTGGTTTTAGATAGATAACGAATAAGCTAGATGTCAAATATGTTCAAAGACATAATGTTACATAGTTTTTATGCCACAGGAAAATTTGTGAAAGCAGGATGATGCGTTTGAGGTAGTCAAATTGTACCCGTTTCCCATGTTCTTCTCCTGACTCATGCTTCCTTGAGAATTCTACATAGACGTTGATGAAGTGTCTCATTTCTCAGGCAAATCTTCTTTTTTTTGAAGATTGAAAGTATGTCATGTAAACAATGAAGCTCTTCAACTCTTTCAGAAGACTTGTCACAATTCATTCAGCTGAATTTATTGAAGTGGATGATTTCCATGGTTTCTATTCAAGAGTGCGTATAGCTTCTTATATCCCTTGTATTGAGTAGTTGTTATGAGACTGTTTGGTAAGCTATCAGCATTTAGCTTCTTCTAGCGAGTGGATGTGTTATTCTGCAACATTTTGCCTTGTAAAATTCCCAGCACATGTGAAATCCACCAAGCATTATAAAGACTTGTTTTAAGCCAAGTCTATTTGCATTTAGGAATTTTAATAGCTAAATCATATTTTGCTCTTCTGGCATTCCTTGACTATATTGAACTTTCTTTTCTTTTTTCTTATTTTGCTTGCTTGTTTGCTTGCTTGCTTGTCATAAGGGATAGCGATGCTGGGGATCTATTAATTTATGAAAGCTCTGCCAGAGAACTGATCTACTAACAAACTTTGGAATTTTGAAATTGTTGACTTTGGTCTCATATCAGGTGTTAAATGCAGTGAATTGCCCAAAGTATCAAGCCAAATGAAATATTCAAAATAATATGTATTACAATGGTTTTTTGTAAAGAAATCACACAAGCGCACATTTACTCCTTGACATCCTTGGTATTGCTGTTCTAATTTCAAATCACAATGTGTAAAAGGGACAGTCACCCCTAATTTGGACCAAATCAGCATTTCCTTTTTTAAAAAAAATTCACATGAAAACAGATACAAACTGGATAATGCATCGTCTCTGTCCCAAAATTTAATTAACACTTTGACATAATTCCAAGCAAATCCTTGTACTAACTATTTGTAATTGATTTCTAGAGTGCTCAGTGCTCATCAACTAGGGCAGATGTTAACTCAATTCCATATTTTCCAATAAAATTGCAAGTATCACTACATCCTTATTATGAATATCAAGGACCTTCTTACTGCCCATGATAGTATTCTCCATAAAGTTGAATTAAGATATTTTGATGGTCTCCCATGTCCATTTGTTATAGTATATACTTTAGATTGGAAAAATCAAGTTATATGTCTTTAACAGACACCTGTTTATGCTAGCAATCTTGTTTCCTTTTTAAATACCTGCTGGCAATTCTGCAGCAACTGCCTGGAGAAAACACAAATACCAACTTATTTCCAGATCTCGGGATATTCATGCCAACTGCACCTTTCTTAAACTTTTAATGTGGAAAATTGTTACATCTCCATTTATATTAACAAGATTTGGGGTTGGAATCTTGCAAAATCAAATGACATATTTGAAGATCTAGGGAACTGGAGATAAATATCTCTACCAAATTTTATGTTGTTGTACTGTTTTTCATTTTCTAGTGGGACCAACAAAATCAGATAGATCAGATTGCCTAGAATTATGTACAAGATTAACAGTAGACATTGCTTGTTCCTTCTATATGCTCATGATACCAATGATGATCTAGAGCAGGCAAGTCCAATTCACAGCCCATAGTCCGCATGCAGCTGTGGACAGCTAGTAATATGGACCCACAAGATTATAACATTATTGTATAAGAATATTTTATAGTAGCCCAAGACAATTCTTATTCACCTAATGTGGTCCAGGCAAGCCAAAAGATTGGACATGCATAAGCTACAAGTTTTTTTATATATATTGGTAGGTAGAGATGCCACTATATTTGTAAGATATCTCATCAGCCAAACATTCCACTACTGAAAGTTTAACTAATAGACTTGACAAACGGAGGGACTTTGAGTTTTTCTTTTGCCTGTCCTGTTTTGTGCAACGGGTTCCCATATCATCTCCCGGGCATATATTGCCCTCGAATTTTCATTCCAGTCCAAGATGTGAAAACCTGCGCCATGTATAACAACAGAATGAGAGAGAGTGGAATAGCAGATTTGCAATGGAGAAGGGAGGGAGGCATGATGCAGAAAAGATCCCTATGCTCAGTCTACTATTTTATGTTGAAGAAGTATTTCTAAAGGAGCAACTTTGGAAGTCTTAGAAACAGAGCAGAAGTGGGAGGGTTCTCTACATACATAATACATGCCCAGTGGGGAATATCACTCTGCAGGCAGGGGGAAAGAATGAGCCGACTGACCTAAAGAGGTCTGTTTCTATTCATGCTTGAGGAGCAACCAGCAGAGTTTTCCTTTCAGCTTTTTCAGAAGCGGAAAGGTAATCAGTTTGTAAAGGATGAAAGAAATTTGAAAGAGATCTCAGTATCATTGTAGAAAGCTCACTGAATGTTATTCATCAGGCTGCAACCATCAAAAAGGCAAACAGACCGTTAGGAAAGGCCAAGAGAATAATGTTCAAGTCTTTCATAATACTTCTATAGAAATGAATGTGGTGGACTCACATCTCAGGCATAGGAAGTACGCTGGGGGAATTGTGGGACAAAGGTGGGGAGAAATGCAACAAAATCTAAGAGAAACAGGGTAGCAGCAACAATCAGAGAAAGGGCCTTATGAGGAACAAGAGCAAACCAAAGGAATGAAGAGGCTTGTCTGTCTGTCTGCCTCTATCATCTCTCCCTCTGTCTCTAAACTAGTTAGCTAGCTAACTATATCATCCATCCATCCATCATCTCTCATCATCTGTCTTTAAGTTGCTAGAAGATAGACAAATATAGATAGGTAGATCCCTAACAAATATTACATACTAGCTGGATACCTGTGCTTCATGATGAAACTATGTGATCAGGGTATGCAGGAGAAATTTGGCTCACAATTCGTTGCCTCAGTGGTAGTGGGTGATTGAAACATATAAGGGAATATCACTCCTGCTGCCTTGAGTCCACAAGCAGTTCCATAGATGGAAGGCATAGACATTTTGGTGAGGTCCCAACATTTAGTACTGTAAGGAGCCCTAGACCACTCCTGAGTGAAGGGTTGGAATGTCTGCCAGTTTGAACTGAGATAACAGAATGTGAGGCAACTGGCAGTTGGAACAGAGTTCTTTTCAGGTGGGGAGGGGGAATAGAATGTCTAACTCCTTAGCATCAGAGCATGTTAATCTATATATATAAATTCTGTATAAGAAATACTAATGATTTGAGGGTCATTTCGAAAAATCCTTTCTTAGCAAGCACCTAGAAGTCAAGAGGAACATACATGCCAAATTTCAAGTTTGTAGGCTTTACAGTTCTGGAGATTTCATGATGATGCACGAGTGGTACTTTGATTATATATATATATATATATATATATATATATATATATATATGTATGTATGTATGTATGTATGTATGTATGTATGTATGTATGTATATGTATATGTATATGTATATGTATATGTATATGTATATGTATATGTATATGTATATGTATATGTATATGTATATGTATATGTATATGTATATGTATATGTATATGTATATGTATATGTATATGTATATATATATATATATATATATATATATATATATATATATATATATGTGTGAGAGTGGGGGGGAGGGAGCGGGGAGGGGGGCATATATATATATGTGTGTGTGTGTGTGTGTGTGTGTGTGTGTTTGTGTGTGTGTGTGTGTTTGTGTGTGTGTGTGTGTGTGTGTGTGTGTGTGTGTGTGTGTATTTGCCCCGGCTCAGCTGATAAGGAGTCGAACTCTGTGGCTTAGTGGTTAACACATCTGCCTAAGATGCAATACAGCACAGGTTCGAATCCCAGTAAGGATATGGCTAGCTGATGAGAGCTAAATAGCTTGAAATAGATGTATACTAGTCTCCCTTTATTTATTTATCAGCACAAATACACAAATGTAACAAAGGCAACAGTAAAAATATTGGGTTTCTGTCTGGATGGTCTCTTGTGACGAGCCGATGGACAGAGAATGGAAGTAGGGGTTATATACATATATATATACATATATATATACATATATATATACATATATATATACATATATATATATATATATATATATATATATATATATATATATATATATATATATATATATATACACACTTAAAGTCACAACCCCTGGTATGCCCAAGTATGGGAGGAAGGTCTCACTTCCACTCTCTGTCATTAGGCTCGTCACAAGAGACCATCCAGACAGAAACCCAATATTTTTTACTGTTGCCTTTTTTGTTACATTTGTTATATTTATGCTGATAAATAAATAAAGGGAGACTAGTATAGATCTATTTCAAGCTATTTAGCTCTCATCAGCTAGCCATACCCAAGTTTTTTGGGAATCGAACCTGTGCTCCATTGACTCCCAGACAGGGAGTTAACCATTTGAGCTTCAGAGAATGACTCCTTATCAGCCAGCCAGGGTGGGAGGTATATACTTAAAGTCACAACCCCTGGTATGCCCAAGTATGGGAGGAAGGTCACACTTCCACTCTCTGTCATTAGGCTCGTCACAAGAGACCATCGTTCTCTGTAGCTCAAATGGTTAACTCCCTGTCTGGGAGTCAATGGAGCACAGGTTCGATTCCCAAAAAACTTGGGTATGGCTAGCTGATGAGAGCTAAATAGCTTGAAATAGATCTATACTAGTCTCCCTTTATTTATTTATCAGCATAAATATAACAAATGTAACAAAAAAGGCAACAGTAAAAAATATTGGGTTTCTGTCTGGATGAATGTATAGGAATATAAATATACTGTATATCATCCTGTATGAAAGTTAAAACTTTCCTTTAGTTGACAAAACTTGAACGACCCCTAAAGAAATCAACAACGGCATGTTTTAAAGCATCAGCGAAAAAGACTTTTTTTTCCAACTAATTAATCTAGGGAATTCACAGCCCCCAAACCCATTCAAAGAACGATGAAAAGGGAATCAGAGTATTCCTTGAGGAAATTGTAATAGAACTCTGGTGCAAGTCCTTTGAAAGAGGCACTGTGGAATGTGTGCGAGCATTCCAAAGCCCTTCTTTTCGAATCTTTAAAACAGCTGCATCTTCTTCTAGTTTTCCCCAGCTGTTTTGGAAGTTGCTCCCACTTGAGAACTCTGCTTAGTTTTATTTTTTTCCCTCAGACCTGATTTCTTTAATTATTCCTGCACCTTTTTCAAAACTTGTGCATATGTTTTATTAGCTAAACAGACAGTAGATGAATGAAAAAATAATCAAGCTCAGTTTAATAAAGGCCGTCCTTGATTTACAACAGTTCATTTAGCGACTGTTCAAAGTTACAACGGCACTGAACAAAGTGACAACCATTTTTCAGAGTTATGATCTTTGCAGCATCCCATAATCATGTGATCAAAATTCAACAAAATTCAACAAAATTGTAACTTTCTGACAAGTCAATTGGAAAGCCAGATTCACTTACAAACCAGGTTACTAACATATCAACTGCAGCGATTCACTTAACAACTGTGGCAAGAAAGGGAAAGGTAAAGGTTACCCTTGCACATATGTGCTAGTTATTCCCAACTCTAGAGGGCGGTGCTCATTTCCATTTCAAAACCGAAGAGCCAGTGTTGTCCGAAGACGTCTCCGTGATCATGTGGCCAGCATGACTAAATGCCGAAGGCACATGGAATGCTGTTACCTTCCCATTAAAGGTGAACCCTATTTTCTATTTGAATTTTTATATGCTTACATGGCACTAGGGATTCGAACCACCGAACTGCTACCCTTTCTGATCAACAAGCTCAGTGTCTTAGCCTTTGAGCCACCACTTCTCTTCAGCTGGTATATAGAATAGTAATATTGCTAAAATTGGCAGGCCAAAACACAGGAAGCTGGATTGGAGGGCTTTAGTCTACATTTTGAGGGATTGCTATATAGGTAGGTAAAAACCTTAGATACGCATAAAAAGTTTAGCACCGAAGAAGGAAGTAAGGGTATAGCATAATGGGAGCCTATTAAACCACTGACTCAATGAAAAATAAAAAAACGTACATGGGCTAATAAAGTTTATGGTCTTTATAGTCCACACTACAGCTGTGCAGTATTTCAGATTTGATTAAGAAGAGATACTTTTGGACACACGGGAGCAGGAAAGCAGCACCTATTTGCAGCTTATTAAAGATGGATTAAAGCTTGGGAGAAAATATGATCAGGGAATAACTGTTTACTTTGAAGGAATTTTAATCTCCAGACCAGATGAATTGCCTCCTAGGGGTAGCGAAGGAACTTAGTTGTTGATAGCCTGGCTGCAATTTATCTATTATTCTTTGATAAATCCTGGAACATGGGCAAAATGCCAAATGAGGAGATGATGCCAAATATTGTTTCTATCTTCAAACAAAAAAAGGAGGGGGAGGGAGCAATTAGAGGAGCCAAGACATTACAAGCCAATAACCCTGATCTCAATACCCTGGAATTTTCTACAACAGAATTATGAAAGAAATTGCCCTGTAAGCATCTTGAAAATAATACTGCAATTACAGAGAGTCAACATGAATATGTTAATGTAGTCCTTCTAATACTTTATTGACTTCCAAGCAGGGGTGGGTTTCTGCCAGTATTACTCCCGGTTCGGTGCACATTTGTGTGCAGTTGCCAATAAATAGATCTGTGCATGCACAGAATATTTAAAAATGTCAAAAAACATGTTGTGGTGACTGGGGAACTGGTTCAGGGGTGTAGCGAGCATGCTACTATTGGTTCAGAGACCCAATCGCCATTTCTACTACCGGTTCCACCAACCGGTGTGAACTGGTAGGAACTTACCTCTGCTTCCAAGGTTCTTCAGCCTGCCTATCTTAAGGAATCACTGGCCTTAAGAAACAAGCGGCACCATGGATGCTTCCGCTCAGAATCAGGTTAATAGTATCTTTCATCATTTCTGCTGCAGGGCATGTTGTGCTATTCCATCTCTCTTTTTCATTACTGTTGTAACTTTTCTTTTGTGCCTCCGAGTCTCTCTCTTTGCTGTCATATTGCACCTCTCCATATTTATCTCCTTGCTGTCATTTCAAACTCTCATCTCTCATGCGGCTTTGCTGCTCCTCACCCCTATCTCACTCACGACTTTCTTATTGGTTAAAGCTTTTCTTCACCAACTGTTTGCTGGCCCATTAATTCTTTCTGACAATTCCCCATCACGATGGAAGTGAAAAGTTCTGGATGATCCGCATTTCTGTAGCTCTCTCTGTATCTGTAGTCCTTAGTCTAGAGAAAGCCAGAGTAGAAATCTGCTGAGATTGGGGACTATTGTTCATTATTAATGAGGCATTCTTGATTGGAACCTACTTGTACCCAGTTAGTACCTATTTAATCTCACATCAGCCATGTACCATAAAGAATTTTGCTTTTCAGCTTCTACCCCACGGCCATTTTGGAGGGCTGCCTATCAAAAATTCCCTTTTGTAGAAAAAGTCTACCCCTGTGATTTGAGCCATACTAAAATATATGCCCACAATTTTCTTTTATTGTCCTTTCTTTTAACACCTCCTCATTAATAGAATGTGGTCCCAGCTTGAGGTAAATGCTGGATAACTTCCCTTGCAGGGTCACAATTCAACTGTTACAAATACAGCAGCTAAGTTTTTATTGGTTGCTACCTCAGTTAGAAAGAAAACATTATTCTATCCTTATGCTGATGATATTTTTGTGATCAATTCCATTTTATTATCTAGTTTCATGTTTTGAACTTTTATTTTATTTATCTTATTAGTATAGCATTTGTGCTTTATTTTACATTTTACTGGTTTTTCTATTTGTTGTTCACAGAGCTTATTTACTACTAATAAATAAAATATATCCTTGTGATTCCTTTAGCTCACCTGTATCATTTCACCTTTTCTTGTTTCCCCTCTCCTCTCTCCTTCTTTTTAACTTGATCTTCTTGTGTCCTCCCAACTATTACAGATGGTAGAGTAGAAGAAAGATAACCATTGGAGAGGATAAAGTAGAGACTGTCAGCAAAACTCTGAGTAGTTCTGAGGGTGTAGTGGGCAGACTCGAACTATTAGCAAGATATGAGCCCACTTCTGGAGACAAGGAAGAATAAGAAAAAGATCTAAAATTGCCACATTTTAATATTCTTAGATATGGGAGGGAGGGAAAGGAATCACTGTCCAGTGTTCAGGATTATGTTAGCTTTCTGGAGGAAGTTCTAATAGGAAAGTGGAAGGAAAAAGAAAAAGAAGATGACCAGATTTTTTAATTTTATTTTATTAGACCACTTCTTTAACAGATTGTTGGAATGAAATAACTGATTCTGCAAAACATTTGAGAAAGTTCTGTGTGATATTCTGGTTAGGACACTAGTTAAGTTTGGACTGGGCTAACATTCTAGAATATTCTAGCTTGCAAAAATGAGCAGCTGTAAATAACAGAATGAAATTTTACAGACAGATATACCTTAGTAAAAAGCAAAATCAAATACCCAGGTATAAGATGGGGGGGTACATGGCAGGTAGCAGTACTTGTGGAAAACAACTGGGAATAGCTAAATACTGCAAATTAAATATGAATAAAATATACAGTACATCATTTTTAAAAAGACAGATTACAGTAGGTTATATCAACAGAAGTGGAAAATCCAGTCATTGGAAGTTTATTATTCATTGTTCACTCCCTTCTGTGGTCAGGTATTCTGATAATCCAGAACATGCTCAGAAAATAATAGTAAGATGGACTAGAAATTAAGTTCTAAGAGAAATTGGAGAAACTAGACATTTTTAACCTTAAGATTTTATTTTATTACTTTATTTTATTATTTATGTCCCACATTTACTATTTTATACATAACTTAAGGTAGTGAACATACCTACATTCAGCCTTCCATCCTTCTGAGGTGGGTAAAATGAGGACCCAGACTGTTGAGGGCAATAGGCTGACTCTGTAAACTGCTTAGAGGGGGCTATAAGGCACTGTGAAGCGGTATATAAGTCTACGTGCTATTCCTATTGCCACTGTAGTACCCTTCCCTCCTCCTATTTTTCCCACCACAACAACCCTGTGAAGTGGGTTGGACTGAGAGATGGTTGGGGAGGGAGAGCGACCCTGTAATATGTAAACAAAATCAGGAAGAATATACTATAAAGGAGTTGCGGTGGCGCAATGGTTAAAGTGCAGCATTGCAGGCTACTTCTGCTGATCCCCAGCTGCCAACAGTTTGGCAGATCGAATCTCACCGGCTCAAGGTTGACTCAGCCTTCCATCCTTTTATGATGGGTAAAATGAGGAGCCAAATTGTTGGGGGCAATGTGCTGGCTCTGTAAACCGCTTAGAGAGGTCTGTAAAACACTGTAAAGCGGTATATAAGTCTAAGTGCTGTTGCCATTGCTACTGTAATACTCTCCCCTCCTCCTATTTTCCACACAATAACTATCCGGTGTGGTGTGTCGGACTGAGAGAGAATGACTGACTCAAAGTCTACCTTGCCAGCAGATGAGAAGGCTGAGAAGGGGGGGATGTTTAATGGCCCCTCTCGATTTATCTGCAAAGGTATCATAACGAAGAAGGCCAAGACTCATTTTCTGTCACATCTGAGGACAGCTTATGGAATAATAGATTTAAGTTACAGGAAGGCAGAGTTTGGTTGTTAGAAAAATTCCTAACACAGCACTTTGACAGTGGAACCAATTACTCAAAGAGGTGATGGATGTCCCTTAACTGGATGGTTTGCCAATTGTCTGTCAGGCCTGCTTAATTTAGACTCTAACACTGAGAAGGGTATGCAGTGGTCAAACAGCCCGTGATTCCATGAACTAATAGTCTGATTTACTACAAGGCAGCTTCTATGTCTTTTTTTAAAGATGTGCAAAACTATGAAAAATATAAATAAATATAAGCGATTGGTTCCCGGGAAGATCCATAAATTGTTAAGCTAATTTCCAGGATGTTGTGGCATTTGTCATGGAGTCAATTGTGCATACAGTAGCAGCTATTTTAAAACAATATATTTCTTTGGCCTTTTCTAGAGATTTAAGGTTCATCTTGTATTTATGGTGCACAGCTAGTATGTCTAGGGAACTATAGGAGTAGAAATTCAGTTAATTTAGAGGGTGGGAGGGAAAGGGTTGGAAAGACCAGCCTAGATTATCTTTCTCCACTTACATTAGTTGTTTCTTCAAAAGAAAGAAAAGAAGATTGTCTGGAACAGGCAAGGTGAGATGAGAAAAGGATTTTTTAATGAATGTTTCTATCCACATGGAAACAATCAATTACTTTTGCTACATCCAAAAGGATGAAAAAAATGCGACTCTGGAATTGTGGAATCTACATCGAAACAATGAATATTCCCAGATCCACATAGATGTTTTTGAGACCACAGTGCTGATCATTGGCTCAGGTTTGGCTTTCTTAACTCCATAGGCATCATATGATGGTTGCTAATCAGTGGTGGGATTCAAAAAATTTTACTACCAGTTCTGTGAGCATGGCTTGGTGGGCGTGGCAGGGGAAGGATACTGTAAAATCTCCATTCCCTCCCCACTCCAGGGGAAGGATACTACAAAATCCCCATTCCCTCCCAATCAACTGGGACTCGGGAGGCAAAGAATACATGGGAGAGGGGCCAGTCAGAGGTGGTATTTACCGGTTCTCTGAACTACTCAAAATTTCCACTACCAGTTCTCCAGAACTGGTCGGAACCACCTCTGTTCCTAACGTAGATATGTTAGTTCTTTCCTTTTCCTTTGTTTAAGGTGGTGTTTCCCAACCTTGGCCATCTGAAGATATATGGACTCCCAGAATTCCTCAGCCAGTGAGGCTGACTGGGGAATTCTGGGAGTTGAAGTCTTCAATCTTCAAATGGCCAAGATTGAGAAGTAGTGACTTAGGGTTCTGTTGCTAAAGACCTCTTCTGCATGTGCTATTCCTAGTGAGGAGTATGTCTCACTGTACTCCATATTTTAATTTGCCCATCTGACAGAGAAACAACCTCAGTTCACACCCTGCCCACTCTGTGAGTGCCAGAGAAAGGGCAAACCATCAGGCTTGGCACAGATGCCAAGCAGAAAAGGTGCTACATGAGTGGATTCCAGGCAGCTGGGCACGCCCGTCACTTAGTTACCAATAGGAAATTAGACCATGGCTAAAACCCATTTGATTGCCTTGTTCTTGCTGTCTGTCTGAGTGATCATCAGCCTCATTAAAAAAATGACTAATTATTATTCTGGCTCATTAGCAACTATAAATCTCCAGTGCCACAGCTTCATTAAAAAAATGACAAGTTAGCACTTCATTATATTATGTAGTGGCAAATTTTAATCTTTGCCAGGCTGGCTTTGTTTTTCTCTTATGCAAGGGCTTAAAGAGCCGTACCTTCTCTAAACAGGCTAGGCAACAGAAGGGAGGTGAAAGGGTTTCAGAGGAAATCCACGAGAAGGAAAGATGGCATCTTTTGTGACCAACCTTCCCAAGTATGTTTGTTCATTTTATTTTATAATATTTTTATTCTCTACTCACAAATTTGGCCTAGTCCAGGGGTTTCCAACTTTAAGGCTTGTGGACTTCTAATCACAGAATTCCTCAGTCAGCCATGCTTGGCAGGAGTGGGCTTCAAAAATTTTAGCAAGCGGTTCTCCGCCTGGTTGCTGGATGGGAGTGGCCATAGTGGGCGTTAACCCTAACCCTGCACCATGATGGTGTGTTTGTGTTTTCTATCCCCCGGTTTTGGAGGATTTCTTCAAGCCTCTGTGAGGGCAAAAACAGCCTCCCAAGGCTCTGGAGGCACCCCGGAGGCCAGAAACAGGCCCATTTCCAGCCTTCCCGAACTTCTGATAGACCAATTTTTCACCCTTCTTGAGCTTCCACACACATCCTGCACTTACCTGCATCCAAAACAGGCCATGTGGGGACTCCTGGGAGGGTCGTGGCTAGGTGGGCGGGGCCAGTCAGGAGTGGGATTCGGGGGGGGGGGGGTCTCCAAATTGCACAGAATCTTAGCTAGAGCTTCTCCTGAACCCCTGCGAACCCCCAGCAGTCCACTCCTGATTGCTGGAGAATTCTGGGGGTTTAAATCCACAAGTCTTTAAGTTGCCAAGTTTCAAGAGCTCTGATCTAGTGGTTAAGGTGTCAGGCTGGAAACCAGGAGACTCTGCAGTCTAGTCCTGCCATAAGCATGAAAGCCATTTGGGTGACTTTGAGCCAGTCACTCTCTCAGCCCAACCCACCTCATGGAGTTGTTGTTGTGGGGAAAATAGGAGGAAGAAGGAGTATTAGGTATGTTCATAGCCTTGAGCTACTTATAAAAAATAATACAGTTGGGATAAAAAAAAATCTAAACTAAATACCCAAGAGCATTCCAGAACATGCTCCCTCAGAATCTGGAGGACGACAGAACTGAAAAGCATGGTTAATAGGTTGGATAGTTGCAAACAAATAGGTTGGTAGATAAAACTAGATTTTTTCCAATTTGCGGAGAAAAATCGGATTTCCCCCCCTGTCATCTATAATAGAGTCACTTGTTTTATAATGGGTGCTAGTGAGACTCCTGCTGTTTCAGCTAGAGTGTAATAATTCTTGGATTTGAATACATTTAAAATGGCAATATGCCTGACTTGGATTGTATTAAAGAAATACATAGAACTAGATATTTAAATATATATTTCACTTTTAGGATACATCAATAGCATATGTTGGACCATGCAGTGTACCTTAATAAAATCAGTGAATATAACCCATTTTTACTTTGGATATTATCTGTTAAAAGATGTCATATTTGATAATTTCAAGGGTTGTAATCTGCCAGTGTTTTGTGAAAGTACTGTGAATCTACTGTCTGGGCAGAATACCAAATGATTTCACGTAAAAAGTCTCTCAGAGAGTTACTGTCCTCATCTAAATTGCTAAATTAATGCTGACCCTTATAAAATGAAACCCCAAACCTGGATCCATAACATCTGCCTCCTATTGTAGGTGCAAGGAATAAAACAAAACAGAAATCTAGTTGACCAATCAGTTATTCTCAGGTACCAAACCTATAAATACTGTACAGTCTTTGGCAAATTGCTTTTCTATTGTTGTTAGGAAACAAAAAAACAACAACATCCTGGCTATGTTTACGTGGTCACCTAGAGTTGAACTCTCAAGTCAAGGGAGACCTGATTTTCAATTTGAGACATTCTGCCTGGTGACAAATCATATCACAAAAGTCATGAAACCAATTAAGTTGGGCCTTACTAATGGCTTTGAAAGGTAGACTAACCATATCCAGTTTCGGGTCTGTGGCCACCCGGGTCTCCTAAAAGATTGAAAAGTTGGAATACCACAGCTTTATTGGTCACAATATTTCACAGAAACACACCTGGGCAATTGTAAAAAGAAGTTAAAAGAACTTTTTGAAGTTAATGTAGATAAAGGCAGTGATTCAAGAATGGTTCAGGATGCAAGTGAAGCTTTTCCTTAGACCAGGCGTGTCAGACTCAAGGCCCGTGTGGGGTGCTTAGATTTGGCCTGTGGGGCCAAATCTAAGCAAATGACCCGCCTGCAGTGCCTCTGTCAGCAAAAACAGAGTTTGAGAGAGTCATGGCAGAGAGTTGCAGGAGGCCGTTGCAGCCAAAAATGGAGCTTGGGAGCCCTTTTTTGCTGGCATATCACCTCCACAAGCGCCCCCAACATGAGTGAAGTCGAGCTGGCCACACCCACACTGGCCACGCTCCACCTGCCACCCCCAACCATGACACAACTCTCAATGAAATTGAGGTTGACACCCCTGCCTTAGAGGTTAAAAAGAAGAGTGAAGAGAAAGCACTAGTCATTTTGCAGGAGATAAAGAAAAGAAGGAGATGAATTAAAGACAAATCAACACATGACGAGTGTTTCTCAACAAATTAAGCTACTACAACCACAGACATCTATCCTAACAATAAGAAAAATGGAAATAAAAATGAGTCATGTAAAACAAAATCTTTTCAGTTTACAAACAAATCATGGAAGTGGTTGGCATAGAAATTATGGGAAGAAAAAAGAAAATGATGCTGAAATTACAAGAGGGAGATTCTTTATTAGCGGATAATGTGACCATACAAAAAGCATTTTATCAATATTATTCCAGCTTGTACAAAGGAAGTGACATCTCCTTAGAGAAAATAGATGAATACTTAAAAAGAAACAAGAATTCCAGGGATTACAGAGAAACAGACAGCAATTATGAATAGACCTATAACAATGAGGGTAGTTTCTGAAGCCATAAAAAAGATTAAACCAAAAAAGGTGCCTGGACCAGTGGTGGGATTCAAACTTTTTTACTACTGGTTCTGTGGGCATGGCTTGGTGGGTGTGGTGTGGCTTGGTGGGCGTGGCTTGGTGGGCGTGGCAAGGGAAAGATGTGCGCATGTGCGAGAACCAAGATGGCTGCGAGGCTTTTCTCGTCGTGAGTTTCTCCGACGAAAATGCCTAAAAAAACCTCCGGCAGCAATTCTAAACTGGAGAAAGAAGGTTTGCCCGGGATGCTTAAGACTTTGGGGACCCAGGAAGACCAGCCAGCGGTAGGGGTTGCCACTTTGGGACGACCCTGGACGACGCCGACTCCAGCGACTCTGGCGGTTTCCGTGTTTTTCCAGCTTTTCCGGCTGTTCCGGCTGTTTGACAACGAGGGAAAGTATTCCAGCCGGATAACAGCGACGGCGCTCCTCGGAGGCTTTGTCGCCTATTCCATCTCCCTGCCCTATCTATTAGTGGCGAGGACGGCAAAGATGAGGTCTTGGGGAGACCGCCCCTGTGCTGTGCAGACCGTGGCGATTCCAGTAGTTTCGGAGGCTCCGGTGATTTTGGTACTACTCTGGCCGTTTGATACCGAGGAGGCAGGCTTTATTCTGAGAACAGTAGCAGCGTTCCCTGGCCATTTTAGTGCCTGTTTCATCTTTTCGCTTTGCCTGCCTCTGACGGTGAGATTTTGGGAACTCCCTGGGGTGGTTTTACCCCCAGAAAGAAGACCCTTGGGCTGGGCTATCGTTGAGACTGCGGGTGGACAGATGATGGCGGCATTGGGCGTCCTCATTGAATCCCCGCAGCATTTTTTAACTAACAGTGCCCAGCTGGCTGAACTTCCGGTTTCCTCCTCAAATCGACAAACAAACCGACATTACTTTAGAGGACGTGGATTGGGGTTGGGTGCCTGTAGAGACTGGCCAATCTATGGGACTGACTGTGACTGCCATCATCACAACTCTTACAGATGCCCTCCCCTCCTCCCTGCCTTTCCCCGTGGCTTAGCCTTCGTTCTTAACATCACTATTGTCTCGGTTCTAACACCATTATTGCTGACTGTGAAGCCATCTGTGGAGAACTATTTGACCTCCCCCGGAACTCGCAATTTTAATAGAACTTTCACGCATTTTATAACTTTTTCCTTTCTTTCTCCTTTCTTAACAAATCCCCTTCTCTTCCCTTTCCCTTCTTCCTTTCTCTACCTCTAAATCTTAATTTTTAAACAGGTATGCTGAGTATATGGGATTGTATGCGAGTGTGTGTGTGACCCACTTTTATTGTTATTACTGTTGTATTTGTGTATTTTAATAATTATGTGGGGACTGGTTGTGTGAGTGTTTGAGTATGCTTGATTCGGAGGACCTGCTGGGGAAGGCGGGGGGTACTGGGGTGGTTGGGGGGACCATGGCCACGGGAGTGGGTCGGAGCATTGCGGTCATGACAGGGAGGGGCAGATATGGCGGGGACTTTAGGGCTAGCCATTACCGGGGAAGGAGGGTTCGCTACATTACAGAGATCCCTCCTTCCGGCCCTATGAGTCCCACTCCAAGACCAGATGGCGCGACTAGCCAGGACCCTGGTCTCAGGCTGCTGTTGCTAAATGCCAGGTCTGTTATTCACAAGGCTCCTCTCGTCCGGGACTTAATTGTTGATGAGAGGGCAGACCTGGCATGTATTACTGAAACCTGGCTGGGCACAGAAGGAGGAGTCCCCCTTGTAGAGATGTGCCCAGAGGGATTTCAGGTGCTTCATCAGCCAAGAGCCCAGGGAAGGGGTGGCAGTGTGGCTATTGTTATCCGGGAGTCTCTGTTGCCTCGTAGGGTCCCTGCTCCGGAGCTTGTCGGGTGTGAGTCCCTGCTGATAAAGTTGGACCTCAAGGGTCAAGTGGGTTTGCTGCTAACGTACCTGCCTCCCAACTGCGTTGCAGCATCCCTCCCCTCGCTCCTCGAGTCAGTAGCTGAGCTGGCAGTTGAGCTCCCCAGGCTTATAGTTCTGGGGGACTTTAACTTGCCATCGCTCGGTGAACGCTCTGACGGGGCGCAGGAGTTCATGGCTTCCATGACAGCCATGGGCTTGACCCAGGTAATTCGGGGCCCAACCCACACAGCGGGTCACATGCTCGACCTCGTATTCCTCTCAGAGCAGTGGATGTGTGATCTTGGTCTGAGGGGTAATGAGACCATACCCCTGTCGTGGTCAGACCACTGCCTACTGAGGCTTGACTTCCGGAGGCCAAACCCCCACCATAGGGAGGAGGAACTGACCAGGTGGTTCTGCCCCAGGCGACTTATGGACCCTTTGAGGTTCCAGACGGAGCTTGGGGTAATTCCTGACACTCTCGCCCACAGTTCGGCGGAGGCTCTGGTTGCCGCCTGGCATTCGGCGGCATCGGAGTCTCTTGACTGGATTGCGCCACTACGGCCCCTCTGGGCCAGTGGATCCCGGAGACCTCCTTGGTTCACCGAGGAACTCCGGGAGAAGAAGTGCCGGAGGAGACGCCTAGAGCACCTGTGGAGGTCCGATAAGTCCGAGGCGAACCGAGCACTTCTGACCACCTGCACCAAGGATTACATCCGGGCACTAAGAGCTGCCAAAAGAACGCATATCTCCGCCTTGGTTGCATCCGCCGAGTCACGCCCAGCCGCCCTGTTTAGGATCACCCGCTCCCTCCTTAATAAGAGGGATGTGGGAGATCCCTTGCAGGGTAGGGCTGAGGACTATGCCCAGTTCTTGGCGGACAAAGTTGCTCGGTTTTGGTCGGACTTGGACTCCACCGCAGTAGATCCAGCCGAGACACAGGGGGATTACTTGGCAAACCATCTCTGGGTTGAGTTCCAGGATGTTGCCTCCGGGGATGTGGACAAGGCCATTCGAGCTGTAAGTGCCTCCACCTGTATTCTGGACCCGTGTCCCTCCTGGCTGGTTGCCAACAGCAGGGAGGTGACACATGGCTGGATCCAGGCGGTCGTGACCGCCTCCCTTCAGGAGGGGCACTTCCCCGCCGCACTTAAAACGGCGGTGGTGAGACCCCTCCTGAAGAAACCATCCTTGGATCCAGCCATTTTAAACAACTATCGTCCTGTCTTCAACCTCCCCTTTATCGGGAAGGTTGTTGAGAAGGTGGTGGCCTTCCAGCTTCAACGGGCCTTGGAGGAAGCTAGTTATCTTGACCCCTTCCAGTCCGGCTTCAGACCTGGTTACAGCACAGAAACCGCTTTGGTCGCATTGACCGATGATCTCTGGAGGGCCAGAGATGGAGGCCATGCGTCCATCCTGGTTCTCCTTGACCTCTCAGCGGCTTTCGATACCATCGACCATGGTATCCTTCTGCGACGACTGCGGGAGGTGGGGGTGGGAGGCACTGTTTTGCAGTGGTTCTCCTCTTATCTCTCGGACAGGTCGCAGTCGGTGTTGGTCGGGGGGCAGAGATCGTCCCTGAGGCCCCTAATATATGGGGTGCCGCAGGGTTCGGTCTTATCCCCCCTACTATTTAACATATACATGAAACCGCTGGGCGAGATCATTCGGAGGCACGGGATAAAATACCACCAATACGCGGACGATACACAATTGTATCTGTCCGCCCCGTGCCAACTCAATGAAGCGGTGGACGTGATGAACCAGGGCCTTGAGGCCGTTAAGAGCTGGATGAGCGCTAACAAACTGGTACTCAACCCGGACAAGACCGAGCGGCTGTTGTGCTTCCCTCCCAATAATTTGGCCGACATTCCAACACTCAGGCTGGGGGTCAAATTTTATACCCCTCAGACAGGGTCCGTAACTTAGGAGTCCTCCTGGATTCACAGCTGACTCTCGACCATCAGCTGTCGGCTGTGACCAGGGGGGCATTTGCCCAGGTTCGCCTGGTCCGTCAGTTACGGCCCTACCTGAACCGGGAGGCTCTCGCAACAGTCACTCGAGCCCTTGTGATCTCTAGGCTGGAATACTGCAATGGGCTCTACATGGGGTTGCCCTTGAAGAGCATCCGGCAACTGCAGTTAGTCCAGAATGCAGCCGCACGAGTGATAGTGGGCGCACCGCAGTTCGCCCACATTACACCCATCCTCCGCGAGCTGCACTGGCTACCTGTCGGTCTCTGGGTGCGCTTCAGGGTACTGATGACCACCTTTAAAGCACTCCATGTTTGTGTTCCCCCCTTCCCAGTTTTATGTGAGCCGCCCTGAGTCCCCTCAGGGAAAAGGGCGGCCTACAAATTCTAATAAAACTCTAAAAACTCTAAACTCCATGGTAGTGGATCTGGATACTTGAGAGACCGCCTTCTGCCGATTACCTCCCTCCGACCGATTAGATCGCACAGGCTGGGCCTCCTCCGGATTCCATCCGCCAGTCAATGTCGACTGGCGACTACACGGAGGAGAGCCTTTTCTGTTGCAGCTCCGACCCTGTGGAACGATCTCCCCGTTGAGATTCGTACCCTCACCACCATCCAGACCTTCCGCACAGCCCTCAAGACCTGGCTCTCCCAGCAGGCCTGGGGATAGGTTTCCAACTTACCCGCCCGAGTGTTGACTGTTGAATGCATGTTGTGGTTTACCATTTTATTGTGGTTCACTTATTGTTTGTCTCTTGTTACTGCACACCCTTCCCTTGTGATTGTAAGCCGCCCTGAGTCCCCTCAGGGAGAAGGGCGGCCTATAAGTCTTAATAAAATGTCTCAAAAAAAAAATGTCTCAAAATCTCCATTCCCTCCCCACTCCAGGGGAAGGTTACTGCAAAATCCCCATTTCCTCCCAATCATCTGGGACTCGGGAGGCAGAGATTAGATTAGATTTGTTTTATTTATATGCCACCCTTCTCCAGGAGGGACTCAGGGCGGCGAACAACTCAAAGGGGGGAAAAGGGAACATAGAACGTAGAGAATAGATGGGGGCAGGGCCAGTCAGAGGTAGTATTTACCAGTTCTCCAAATTACTCAAAATTTCTGCTACCGGTTCTCCAGAACTGATCAGAACCTGCTGAATACCACTTCTGGTCTGGGCCAGATGAATTATCTGGTGTTTATTATAAATGCTTTGTGGGTAAAGTTTTACAACTTTATAAAATATGATGAATTCTATTTTACAGGGAGGATGGATGCCAGAGAGTTGGAGAAAGGCTAATATAGCATTAACATCTAAAGAGGGACAAAATTTGAATTTAAAAAGAGATTATAGGCCAATATCATCACTGAATAATGATTATAAGTTATTCACAATGATTCTAGCTAACAGACTGAAAATTACTTGCACAATTTTATTCCTGAGTTTCAATTTTGGTTTTTAACCTAAAATAAGTTAAATGATATTAATTTATATTAATTAATTAATTAATATTAGAACCAAGCTGGACATTTTGGAATATTTGGAGCAACATAATTTTAAAAAAAGCTGTGTTGATTTTAGATGCAAAGAAAGCTTTGGCAATTTGAACTGGTATCTTCTATTTAAGGCCCTGGAAGATATGAATTTTGGCCAGATAAATTATCTACAATGTATACAGGTACTTCAAATTTATGCTGGAAACATGAAGAACAAGAAGGGTTAGGTTAACATGTTTGGTGGATGTGAAAAAAAACAAAACAGACAGCTTTAAATTCAGACAATTTTAAAGGTTAATATACAATTGAAATCAGTGGCTTTTCTTTGGGGAATGACAGACAAGCAATTAGAAAAAATCAGCATGGAACTTTGTTTTTATATATGCAGCTTGGTATTTTGCAGTGAGATACATGCAAAGATGGGAAGATTTGGTACTACCTACAAGAAAAGAATGGTTGGTAAAGCTTATGGAATTTAATGAATTGGCCAAATTGATTGCATTAGAGAAAAAATAATATCTACATTTATTGATAATTATAAAACTAGTATAGATATTTTGTGTGAAATGGAAAAAAAATGAGCATAATATTCATGATTTGGTCTTTTAGAAAGGGCAGAGAACAAAATAGAGACATCTTGTAACTGTAGAGCTAGGTAAGGTTATAATGGCTGTAAATAAAATCAGAAGGTACTTCTTTTTCTGAAGAAAAGCTTCTGTACAGTTTAAATCAACATAAAAATATCTTTGGTAGCCTTAGTTTAGACACACTCCTTGTTATTTGAGTCTCGTATGATGTAGATCTGTTAGAATTATCAGTCTGAAAGACTTGGAACAAATGGGTTAGTCATGATTTTCAAGATTTAGGGATCTTTTTCACATCTGAGTCAGTGCTATTCATCAGCCTTTCAGTTGAAAAACAAATTATACTGCCATAAAAGCGGCTGCCCCCACTGCTGAACCTTGTCCCGCAAATAACGTTGTCCTTATTTATGGTGCAGAGGGCATATTAAAGGCAGGAACTGAGATTCTTCTGGCTTTGTTTCCTTCTGCTCATCCCACTGGCTGATGAGAAAACAACACACACACACCCCTTCCCAGTATCTCTCTTTAACATGTACTGGAATTCAAGCTGGGTGGAGAAGGTGAGTTGCGAGCACTAGATAAGCAGGTTTAGCCATCTGTCAAAGCTCACTCTTCCTTCCGCAGGCGTTTTTGTGTGGTTGCATTCAAGAAGAGCCTGGTCATAAGTTGATATTAGATGATAGCAATGGAGGATTGGACAGGAAGCAAGCTTAACACTATTCCAGAATAGTGTGAAAACCATCTTCAACAGCAGCCTCCAGGATAACTACCAAACACAATTGCAGAGGGAGGTCCAGCCCTTTCTCTTTTTTGCTCCATCATGTAGTCCTTTTGTCGCCTCTCCTTGTCAACTGCTATTCTGGTTGATGCAGGACTCTAAGGTGGAGGTCAGTTCAGAGACCTCATAGCTACACTACCTTTCAAAAGTACCAGGTTCTCCTACTTTACAAAGCAGAATAGATTTCAAGAAAGTCCCAAGAGGCCAATGGGGAGGAGAACATCCCTACACCCAGTGATGGGATTCAAAATTTTTTACTACCGGTCAGTGGTGGGTTTCAAAATTTTTTGGAACCTACTCTGTGGGTGTGGCCTCCTTTGTGGGAGTGGCTTGCTGGCCATGTGACCTGGTGGGAGTGGCTTGCCGGCCATGTGTCCCCCCCCCTCTCTCTTTCCTTCCTTTTGTCTCTCTGTCCCTTTTTTCTTTTTTTCTTTCATCTCTCTCTCACTCTTTTTCTTTTTTTTCTTTTTTTTATTTATTTCTTCCTTTCTTTCTCTTTCTCTCTCTCTCTCTCTGTCAATCTGTCTGTCTGAGTGTGTGTGTGTGTGTGTGTTTGTGTGTGTGTGTGTGTGTGTGTGTATGTGTGTGGCAGTGGTGGGTTTCAAAAATGTTTGGAACCTCTTCTGTAGGTGTGGCCTGCTTTCCGGGTCCACTGGTGGAACCTCTTCTAACCGGTTCGGTAGATTTAATGAACCAGTTCTACCAAATAGGTGCGAACTGGTAGGAACCCACCTCTGCTACCAGTTCTGTGGGCATGGCTTAGTGGGCATGGCGTGGCTTGGTGGGCATGGCAGGGGAACGATACTGTAAAATGTCCATTCCCATCTCACTCCAGGGGAAGGTTACTGTAAAATCCGCATTCCCTCCCAATCAGCTGGGACTTGGGAGGCAGAGAATAGATGGAGTGGGGCCAATCAGAGGTGGTATTTACCGGTTCTCTGAACTACTCAAAATTTCCACTACCGGCTCTCCAGAACTGGTCAGAACCTGCTGAATACCATCTCTGCTACACCCACATAAAATAGGTCACTAGGAGTTGGGCTGATACACACTCACCCCAAAACATCTTTTGGTCACTTAACTTCACAACAGTGACGTGCGGTGAGGGTTACTGTTGGTGAGGCAAGACCGCAGCAGCGGCGAGAAGCAATGTCCCCGCCTCTGTGTCCGACAGGCATCTCGCGTTTATGGTGGACATAAATGTGAGACGCCTGTCGGACACAGCGGCGGGGGTGTTGCTTCTCGCCACCGTCGCGCTCCACTGCTTTGCCCCCTGCCTCCTCCAATGAACAATCCTGCTGCCCTGGCCTGCAGCCAGCCCACCCACCCCCCGCCCGACCTACTCCCTGCCTGGACTCACCGCTCTTCTCCTCCTCCTCCTCCTCGTTCTCCCCGCTTGGTGCTGGGCTTTAAAGGGCTCCCCCCTCCCCAACCAGCCAGCCCACCCAGCCCATTCCTCCCCCCGCCACCACTGTGTCCAACAGGCCAGGCGTCTTGCGTTTATGGCAGACATAAACGCGAGACGCCTGGCGTGTTGGGACACAGTGGCGAGAACGTCCCTGCCGCCTCCGTGCTCCGCCGCCTCGCCCCCCCTGCCTCCTCCGACCCCACCGGACCACTGTGAAGAAAGAAACACACACACACACACTCCACAATTAAAAAAAATAATATTTAATTACAATAAATTTGAATTGCCCCCCTCCCTCTGTCCAATCCACATACCTTTTACAGCTGTGGAAACTCTCTCAACTCTCCTTTTGTCTGCCCAACCTAAGCGTGCTCAATGT
The DNA here is from genome assembly GCF_009769535.1 of Thamnophis elegans. Lineage (NCBI taxonomy): Eukaryota > Metazoa > Chordata > Lepidosauria > Squamata > Natricidae > Thamnophis > Thamnophis elegans. Next base: position 43,780,137 of record NC_045542.1, read on the forward strand.
AAGCGTGTTCATAAGGCATGATTCGCTGCTCCCTGATCAGGAGGCGGCAGAATCAGTGCCTCCTTTGCATATGGAATTTTTTGCTTTTTAACTCTTTCTTAACTTTTAAAAGGCGAAAAATTCCTTATGCAAAGGAGGCCCCGAGTTCTCTGGCCTCCTCCTAATTAATACTGAGAGCAGACTTGAAATCTGGTAGCAACTACCCTGGCTTTAATTATTTTAAAAAAATTATTTAAAATTCTTTCTCTGAGGAGACTGGTGAGGCTCCGCCTCCCTTGCCTCTAGTGACTGCATGTCCCTGCTTCACAACCATCAGAATGGATTGTGAAGCACTGTAGATTAGGAATAATCAGCCCTACATTAGGATTAAAGAAAATATTAACAGCGATCACCCCAGGTAAAGACTATTTATAGAGCCTGGGGTATGGGATAGGGATTGGATGAAGATAATATCATGAGAACAAGCAGGCAAAAAAGAGACAGTTGGGGTATTTTCTACCATAGCTATATGTAGGTGAGGAAAGGCTCTCACAGCATCCTGTGCTAAAATGCAGACACTTATTCAGACTCGCTGCCTGACAGATACTTGGCTACTGAATTCCACTGGGGAAGCACTAGTGAGAAAGAAATTACTGCTCTGGAACAAACTTTCCCAAATTATATCACCCTTCCTGACAGCATAATTGCCCCCTTTCCTGGAGATTTAACATGGCACATGCATCCTTAAACAGTTGAGTGTTATTTTAAGAGCTCTCAATCTTCTCCTCCCCCCTCCCAGTTCCATCCACCAGGTGATGCATAAACTCATTTTACCTTCAACCCTATTGCTCCGAGTGATTGAAACAGATATTTGGACAGATAGAGATTGGGAAGGAAGCAAGGCAAGCTATGCATTATGGAAAGGAAAAAAAAAAAACCCAACAACCTCACAGCGTTTGTGCAATTGAGGCTGGCTGCATCCAACCTCCCTGTTTCCAAATCAACCTGTTGTTGTCACACTGGCAGGGTGGCGGCTTGGGGATGAAGAAACTGCTGTGGAAAGGTCATTGTGACATATAATTAATTCTGAGATTTAATGATAAACAAGGAGAAGCAAACAAAGCATGTTCATACTGCATGATGGGAAAGGGTAAATCATGGCTGGTTGAAATGCTAGGTTTTACACACTTTTTGTGAAAGGATGTAGAATCATTTGCATAAAGGGGGAAGGCAACTATCCCCATCCCTGATGATTAATGTGAAGATGCTCTTTTGCTTTACATGAGCAATTGTTCATTGATTGAAGAAGCTTGTGGATGGTGACATGCAGATTTGGAAGGATGTTCAGACTTTTGTTTATTTATTGTAGGACATTGTAGCAAATAATTTTGGGTGCTACGCTTAGGTCAGATTTTAATCAGTGTAGTTCTAGGTTGTCCAGGTCCAAAATTTCAAGCCTCGTGGTATAAGGATTCTATTGCAAGCAGAGGAATGGAGGAGTCTTCTCGTGAAATACCTCTGGACTCACTCTATTGTATTAATGTCCGTTATACAGTGTGGATTCCAGGCAGTAAAGCTGTATTCGAGAATTGGTCTGGCAAAGGTTTTGTATGGCCTGGTTAGCAGTGCAATGTTACCAGAGAAGATGCTTAGCAAAATTAGGTTAACAACTCTTAATGCCTTTTGGCAATGCTGTTACAGTGAGCTCTGGAGCTTAGATCTTTTGAAATGAGTACTCCTAGGTCCTTGACAGAATGAGGGTCGTCTACGAGGTCATATCCGCCCAGCTTGTATTTGGTGCTCTGATTTTTGTTGCCAATACACAGAGAGGGGAAGGGGGGAGAGGGAGGGAGAGAGAGAGAGAGGGAGGGAGGGAGAGAGAGAGAGAGAGATTCTTGCTGTCATTCTTTACCACATTGGTGGAGGCTTTCATGATACAATAAAGGACTTTATAAATTTCCCTAGTATTAGTTATTGGGTTTATTAAGTATACACCCCTTGTACATGTCCCAAAGGTGCTTTTTCCAAAAGACAACCCTAACTGGCATATAGAATGAATTTGTGTATAGGCTCTGTATTCGGGGATTACCAGATACTTGAATAGGAAAAGGAGAACACAAACAAATGTTGGAAACAAAGAAAAATGGGGGGGGGAGACATGCTACTGCTTAACTTCCTTGGTAACCACTATCTATAAAAAAATACATCATCAACAACAAAAAAACATTTAGGCCTGGATGTATATTGATTGGTTTTTCAATCCGAATATTTTTCCAACCAGTCTTTATTTTCAAGAACATATACTAATAATAATATAGAAGCAATGACACTCTTTTCACCATAGAAATATATGAGTCATTGAGCTACAGACTACAGTGATCATAGATTTGAAGGGGCTGGATTGAAGCCGATTGCTGGAATCAGGAAATAAAATAATGTAAATCCCTCTTGTTCTTGTTACATTCACTCTATTGATTTTGGCATGATTTCTCGTATAGATGTATGCCGTCTGGATGGAAATATATCTTTGAAAATCTCAGCATATAAATACCACCCTCTCTAGGGTCCCTCTTCTAGATTTAGCTCTGATTAAAAGAAGTCACAGCAACAATTTTAAAAAGCGTTATGTTCGAGATAGAGGGAGGGCTTAGGAGTAGACCGAATTAATAAATATGAAAATAAACTCTTCTGAACTGTTTTTAACCTTGTTAAAAACTAGTCCTGGAGTTTGGGAAAGGCTCTGATGAGGGCTCTGTGTTGGAGGCAGATAGAGGGCCAGAGCCATATGTCAGTTATCAGCTGCCTTCAGAGTCAGACATCAGTGAGGTAGAGGTGGGTTGCTCATGGTTCGGCCCGGATCGGGCAAACAGGTAGTAGCGGTGGCAGGAGGCTCTGCCCACCCATCTGGACACTTGTGCACATGCACAGAAGCTTCTGTGCATGCGCAAAAGCATCGTGTGTATGCGAGAGTGCCCAAACCAGTAGTAAAAAAATTGGCTGCCTGAGGTAGATAAACAACTGGAGCCTGAAGTAATTAAACAACTGGAGCCTATTCCCAGTGTGTGCATGCCGCAGAGTTGCCAGACGAAGGGAACAGCTAAAGAATAGGGGTTGACTTGGGAGTAAGGCCACAGGTGGATGATGAATGGCCCCTCCCAGAGGAAATAGAAGAGGAGCAAAAGGGGAGTGAAGTTTGCAGGAGACAATTAGTTCACTTAATTGGTTCGTGACTCTCCGAGACTCCTTGTCAAGTTTTGCAGATATGGGCCTGTCAGCTGTCCAAGCCAGATAAGGTCTGTGACTGTAAATCCTCCCTTGAAAGACTTTGCTGGATGTGAATGAGCAGAATTCACAGTAAATTAATAAAAGAGGTTTTTGTCGGGACAAGGAGTTTACTTTATGCTCTTGGGAAGCCTAGGTCGGAACATCTTTGGACAATCTTTCTCAGATGAAATGAAATTCAGAAACGATCTGAAATTGACTGGAATTTTGCACCTTTTTCATATCTGGCACCCACCTATTTTGCCTGATATATTCCCAAAAGTGAAGGAAATAATGGGTTGTTTTACATGCTCATTGGTGATGCTTATTGGGAAGCAAAATGCAGCCCTGGATATATACCAACTGATTTCTTTAACTTGTCTTTGCGTGAAAACTGTAAGAAATCGCCATTCTCCAGCCTTGTTCCTGAGGCCGAACAGAGCTGTCGGAGCAGCACGATTTATGCCAGCATACTTTTCTGTCAGCTCAAGGACTGGAGAATAGCAAGTTAATGGACCCATGAGGAAGAGCCCACATTGTCCATAAATCTATGTGGCCTGAGTTCAAAGGGATCCAGGCAAGAATGTCTACGCCACTAAAAATGGGGAAGCTCATGAAATCTATGTTTTAGTAATGATACCTGGGATTAAAAGTTTCCTCAAGTTCAAGGGCTTTAACATTTTTAATCACCTTTTCTAAGTTTAATGATTACAACAAAACAATTGTCGTGCCTTCCAGAACTGTCCCTGTCACTTTTGCTATCTAGGTATCCATCGCTTGATAACTAAACTAATTCTGCTTAATTCCACATTAAGTAAAACCACTGCTGGACAAAGCATTCTTTGGAGGGTCTAAATGTGTGACATGTGTATAGGGGATTGCTAAGAACAGGGGATTAAAGCCACAAAGACAAAAACAACAGGCTTAGCTCGAAGTTTATATGCTGAAGTGCATTTTCTGAACCTTTACAATCGGAGTGTTTGCCTTGCCCTTTAAAGCCTCCTAGGTCATTTCTTTGCCTCCATTTCTTGTCAGATTAAAGCAGAGGGCAGCATCTGGTTGACTTTATCTGATGTACGATCACTCTGGGTCAGTGTTTCTCAACCTTGGCGACTTTAAGTCCTGTGGACTTCAACTTCCAGAATTCCCCAGCCAGCATAGCTGGATTCTGGGAGTTGAAGTCTACAGGACTTAAAGTCGTCCAGGTTGAGAAACACTGCTCTGGGTAAATACTTGGATGGGATTCCTAGAGGGAATCTGTTAGACTGGAAAAGTAACTCATCTTGGAAAAGGGCAATGGCCAAACCTTTCCATGTCCCTACCAAGGAAACCAGATCAGCATGTCAAGAAAATCACCAGTAGTCAGGATTGACCTGATCGGGGATACACTTTTGTCCCTTCTTCATTACAGGCAGTCTTGCACATACGACCACAATTGAGCCCAACATTTCTGTTGCTAAACAGGACAGTTGTTAAGTGAGTTTTTCCCAGTGGTGGGATTCAAATAATATAACAACCGGTTCTCTGCCCTAATGACCGACTGGGTGTGCATGACCAGGGAGTGTGATAGGCAGCACTCAGCCTCCTGCACCTCCCCTGGGAGCAAAAATGAGCCATGTTTGTGTGTGTGTGTCTGTGTCTGTGTGTGCCACCACCCTGTGCCCTTTTGGGGCCTAGTAGGCTCCTTGCAGCCTCCTGGGAGCATAAATGGGCTGTGGGGGCTACACCCCATCCTGCATCCCATGTTGGGTCTTGTGGGTCTCCCTGCAGACTCCTGGGAGCAAAAATGGGGTGTAGGGGGGCTCCTGGAAGGGGCAGGGTGGGAAGGGATGGTCCAGCCATCAACGTAACAACTGGTTCCACCGAAGTGGTGCGAACCGGTTGAATCCCACCCCTGGTTTTGCCCCATTTTATGACCTTTCTCGCTACAATTGTTAAGTGAAATCACTGCAGTTCTTAAATTGGTAACAAGTTTGTTAAGTGAATCTGGCTTCCCCGTAGACTTTGCTTGTCAGGTCGCAAAAGGGGATCACATGACTCCGTGACCCTGCGACCGTCATGTACATGAGGTAGTTGCCAAGCATACGGATTTTGATCATGTGACCACGGGGAAGCTGCACAGCCTTGTGAAAAATGGCATTGTCACTTTTTTCAGTGCGGTTGCAACTTCAAATGATCACTAAACAAATGGTTGTAGGTTGAAGATTCCTTGTGTCCTCTTGCCTCTTTCACCCTATAGTTAGCCTCATGGAACTCTTTCCCTGGTTTCTTAATTTCCGTGTCTTATTTTTCCCTGGATATTTGATCTCATTTCAGAGTGTAAGAGAGGGTTTTCTTTGTTCCTCTCATTGGCTAAGATCCTCCACAACATTCCTCTTAAGCAGGAGTGTCAAACTCCAGGCCCGTAAAGTGCTTAGATCTGACCCATGGGGCCTCTCTGGAAACAGTGAAGGACTGGCCCACAATGCTTCTTCCAGAGAAAACGGAGCTCTGCTTTCGCTAACAGTGGGTTACAGAAGGCTTTTGCAGCTGAAAACGGAGCCTGCAAGGCAGTGGTGGGTTTCAACATTTTTTAGAACCTCTAAGGCAGTGTTATGCTGGCTGGGGGATTCTGGGAGTTGAAGTCCACAGGACTTAAAGTCACCAAGGTTGAGAAACACTGCTCTAAGATGTTTTGTGGGAGTGGCTTGCCAGCCATGTGACCGGGTGGGAGTGGCTAACTTGTAAAATGTGGTGAAACTCACTTAACAACGCTCTTGCTTAGCAACCAAAATGTTGGCTCAGAAACTCTGGTATTTGAAGCATGCAAGTCTTAAAGCTGTCAACTTACAAGACCCTTGCACCCCTAACCCTTTAGAAAAAAAACCCCAGGGGTGTTCAAACTTGACAGCTTTAAGACTTGTGGACTTCAACTCCCAGAATTCCTCCTCTCTCTCTTCATCTTGATGATGTGCAGATGGGCAGGGGGAGGGAGATGGAACTGATTCTAAATAGCACTGTAGATTTGCGGAACCCCTTCTATAGAAGAGGTTAGAACTGGCAGAAACCCACCACTGCTGCAAGGGCCCATTTTCGTTGGCAGAATGTGCGGGTCACCACAGGCACCCCCAACTTGAGTGACATCAAGCTGACCTTGGCCATCCTCGCACCCCACCCCAACCCCGAGGTAGAGGTGGGTTGTTATTTTTTTATTATCTGTTCGGGTGTGCTCCCATGCACATGACGCTTCTGCGCATGCGCAGAAGCGTCTGGGTGGCTGAGCAGAGCCTGCTGCCACCACTATTACTGGTTCGGCTGATCTGGGCCAAACCTGCAGCAACCCACCTCTGCCCCAAGGTCAAACAAAACCCTGATGCGGTCCCCAATGAAATTGAATTTGACATCCCTGCTCTTTAGGAAGCCTGTCTGTTGCAGAAAGTTAGTAAGCTGCCCTAGGATCCACACACAGTCCTAAAAGCTATTTAGTTGGTCCTAACACTGTTTGAACTGAGAAAAACTGAACTTGGAAACACTGCCGGACATCTGCCTTCCTCTATCTATTGCAGCCAAGAAGAAAGGATCAGCTGATGTCTTTACCCATTTAAAGACCTTGAATTGAGGAATTTAAAAATATTCAGTGTATTAAAGGAGAGGGGGGAGCCTCCAAATGATATAAACTTCAGCCTTCAGATGTTTAAGCCAGCATAGCCAATGGTGAAGGATGCCGAGAGTTTATTTATTGATAAGGGTTATAAGTTTCTTCCACTGAACCCAGTGCTGAACAAGCATACAATTCCCCAACCTTGTAATTTATATGAAAACCAAGTCAAACATACCACAATCAATAATCATAGGTCTAATCAATAGGGAAAAAAAGATTTTAAAATATTAAAAAAGATGAAAGAAACAGGAATACCACACTCAATGGACCAGAAATGAAAACACTATTTCTCACCAGAGGCAGCAATTATAGCATTCTAGCTGCCGGGAATTGACAGCTGATAGTTATGTTTTAATGGACCTCATGAATATCAAGAGGGAAGATGTGATATCTTGGAATAGCTTTTTCAGAAGAGGGAGGTGCAAATGAAAAGCCAAGTCTCTTGAGATTCCCACAAATGGCAATTCCAAGAGAAAAAAAGATCAAGAGTGAGCCCCTCCCCCCATACTTGGTCTTCTTGGGCAGATAAATATTAGTGGGAAACAGCAATCCGTCAGAAATTTAGGGCCTAAACTATGAAGAGCTTTAAAAGTGAGAACCAGCCCCTTGAAATGGTATGGGCAGCCTACTGGTAGTCAATGCAGTTTTCGAAATGGAAATGTTATATTGTTCTAACCTAGACTTCTCAAGAGCATGAAGCAAACTCCTTGTCCTGACAAAAAACCCTTTTATTAATTTATTGTGCTCATTCACATCCAGAAAAGTCTTTCAAGGGAGGATTTACACTCACAGACCTTATCTGGCTTGGAGAGCTGCCAGGCCCATATCTGCAAAACTTGGCAAGGAGTCTCAGAGAGTCACGAACCAATTAAGCAAACTAATTGTCTCCTGCAAACTCTATTCCCCTTTCGCTCCTCTTTTATTTCCTCTGGGAGGGGCCATTCATCATCCACCTGTGGCCTTACTCCCAAGTCACCCCCTGTTCTTTAGCTGTTCCCTTCGTCTGGCAATTCTGTGCATGCACACATTGGGAATAGGTTCCAGCTGTTCATCTACCTCACTGCAGTGGTGGGTTACCAATTTCTTTACTACTGGTTCGGGCACTCTTGTATGCACAGAAACTTCTGTGCATGTGCATAAGTGTCTAAGCAGTTGGGTGGAGCCTCCCACTGCCACCACTACCAGTTTGCCCAATCCAGGCTAAACTGGGAGCAACCCACCTCTATCTCACTGATGTCTGACTCTGAAGGCAGCTGATAAATGACATATAGCTCTGACCCTCTCTCTGCCTCCGACACAGAGCCCACATCACAGCTTTTACCAAATTCCAGGACTGGTTTTTAACATGGTTAAAAGCGAACTAATTGTCTCCTGCAAACTCCACTCCCCTTTCGCTCCTCTTTTATTTCCTCTGGAAGGGTCATTCATCGTCCACTTGTGGCCTTACTTCCAAGTCGACCCGTTCTTTAGCTGTTCCCTTCATCCGGCAACTCTGCACATGCACACATTGGGAACAGGCTCCAGCTGTTCATCTGCCTCACTGATGTCTGACACCGAAGGGAGCTGATAACTGGCATATGGCTCTAAAGGTGTGGGTTGTTGTTGTGAGGGAATTGACACGCAGGAGCCATGTGCAAGACAGATCTTTATTATAACACAGGTGACAAGCGATTCAAACGTTCCCTGCAACTGTCAGGGTATTTATACTAGCACTCAGACCAACTGTCAAAACGACCAACCAATCAGGTCGCAGCTGGTATTTGCATATTGAATATGCAACACTCCTTCCCCCCAGTTCTAAAGACCAAATGACCAGCCAATCACGTCGCAGCTGGTATTTGCATATTCAATCTCTCTCCTTCCCCCCAGTTCTGCGCATGCCCAGCTAAATTTTAGGACCAGGAAAAAAAAAACAGGTCCTTTGGAATCTTTGCAGCAGGGAGGCTCTCGTTGTGTTGTAGGAAGGCTCTCGTTGGTTTTAAGGAGGCTCTCGTTGGTTCGAGAAGCAAGCGGTGGCAGTGTTGCATAGGAGCGGACGTGCTCATGGTGTAGAGGACAGTCTGGTGTATGTTGTGAGTGTGCTAGTGTTGGAGAGGCTTTAGACAGGCTGAGAGAGCGTAGCCGGTGGTGCTAGGTGGCAGCTTGGAGAACGAGGCTGTTGTTGAACGCAGCGGTTGGAACGAGGCGGTTGGAGTGCCGTAGGAACATCTGGTGGCAGGCATGCCGTAGGAACAGCTGGTGGCAGGCAGGCAGGCAGGCACAGTTGAACGCAGCTTAGCCATCACGGTCCATAGCTCGTCCCTGAGTAGCGGCGGCGGCTCCAGTCGAGGTTAAGCGTAGGAAGCCCGTCCCTCGGACGGATGGAGGCCGCGCCTGGGAGCTTACTGAGGTTGGCTACAACCGGAGGCCCACTGTTGTAGATGGGTTTGCAGGGATCACAGGAGCCATGGAATAGCCAGTAAGATGGAATTTATTACACATAAGTAAGGTGACAGCGATTCCAACATGAGCAAAACGCGCCCCAGTATTTATAAGAAATGTAACAACCCAAATAACCAATCAGGGCCAAGGTACTGCACAGCAACTGCTGCTGCCGTACCTTGGCCAATCAGGGAGACTAGCTGTTTCTTGGAGGCTAGCAACAGCCTCTACTGCCTCTAGGCCAATTAGGGCTCAGCAGGAAGGTTGCTGGCCCTTTTCATGTAACTGAATACACAACACCCCTTTCCCCCAGATTAGTTGATGGGGGGGGTGGACCCAAAAAAAATCCCAACTAGCAACTTTGAAAATTCCAGAACATTGTAACTTTACATTTGCAATTTCCCCAGGTTAAGTGCCCATTTTATTAATTCATTTCAAACAGTTCCTTTAATGTACACTTCATGTGTGTGTGTGGTTCACTTAATACATGTGTGTGTGGAAGCAATTCTGTTCTGACATTAGAAGAAACCACAATGCTCACGACCCAGGAGCATCCTGGGATTTAATTTATTCACGTTTCTATTTCTCCTTCCCTCCAGTTAATTTATTCGCATTTCCATTCCTCCCTTTCCCTCCAGTAATTCATTCACATTACGTTTCTCCTTCCCTCCAGTAATTTGTTTCCATTACGTTCTCTTTCCCTCCAGTAATTTGTTTCCATTACGTTCTCTTTCCCTCCAGTTGCTTTACTCAATTCACTATTTATTTTATTTAAAATTTCCCCCAATTTTACTGCGCATGCCCAACAGAGTTTTTTAACAGTCCTGGCTTGCAGGTCGGCTCGCGGCTCGCTGATGGCTTTCACGGAGGTGTGGATTGGCCGGCAGCATGGAGATCGGTGAGGCAGGCAGGTCGGGAGGGAATGACAGCTTTGGCCGGAGGAGAGGCACAGCGGCAGGCTAGCTTTGGCCGGAGGAGAGGCACAGCGGCAGGCTCGGGGAGGCCGTGAAGACCGGCGCGGAGGCATGGGGCCCTTCTGGGGGGGGGCGCGGAGGCCATGGGAGGCCGTAGAGGCATCGGGGAGACCGAGGAGGCTGGCGCGGAGGCCGCGGGGACATCGGGGCCCTTCTGGGAGGCGCAGAGGCCGTGGGAGGCCGTAGAGGCATCGGGGAGACCGAGGAGGTTGGCGCGGAGGCCGTGGAGGCGTCGCTGGGACGAGCGGTGAGGCGCGGAGGCCGTGGAGGTGGGTGCGGAGGCCGTGGAGGCGGGTGCGGAGGCCGTGGAGGCGTCGGGAGGCCGAGGAGGCAGGCTCCTCCTTTCCCTTCGGTGGGGCGCGAAGCGGAGGCCGTAGAGACATCGGGAGGCCGAGGAAAGCGACCTCAATTCGGTGCGTGTCCGCAGTTTGAGGGACATCGATCTATTGGCGCGCCAGGAGTTTGAGAGTCGCAGACAGCGTTTTGCAGGCAGACTTCGTGAGAAGGCAGGCAGTTCTCTTGAAGGCAACGAGGCTTTACTTTTTGCAGGCTGGCTGGTGGGCAGCCTTAGCAGCAGAGAGGCAGGCAGACTTCGCAGGCAGGCTGAGTTGCCGGATCGCGACGCAGTTTGGCGATCGGCACGGCTGGCTGGCTCCGTGAAGTGCACAGACCACCCAACGACCTCGGGCCCAAACAGTACCAGCTGAGATTGGCTTCTGCAGAGGTTGAAGCTTCTCTTGCTGGACTCTCCTTCAGCTGGGCGCATGCTGGCCGTGGGTTCTGGCGGGTCCTTCACGGGCTCTTCACGGTTGAGCCTCACGGTCTGTTGCTCGTCCTTGCGCATCGGCGGCTCTCTGTCCCACGGGCAGAGACCGTGCCAGATCGATGCCAAGTTGGCGTAGACGCCAGCAGACTCCAACGGGGGAGGCTTGGTAGCCTCTGGAGTTGTGCGAAGTAGAGGTTGCTGCGACTGGCTATTTCTTCTCGTTCCAGGCTCCGTGGGAATCGCAGATCCCATCCTCGTCGCCAGTGTTGTAGATGGGTTTGCAGGGATCACAGGAGCCATGGAATAGCCAGTAAGATGGAATTTATTACACATAAGTAAGGTGACAGCGATTCCAACATGAGCAAAACGCGCCCCAGTATTTATAAGAAATGTAACAACCCAAATAACCAATCAGGGCCAAGGTACTGCACAGCAACTGCTGCTGCCGTACCTTGGCCAATCAGGGAGACTAGCTGTTTCTTGGAGGCTAGCAACAGCCTCTACTGCCTCTAGGCCAATTAGGGCTCAGCAGGAAGGTTGCTGGCCCTTTTCATGTAACTGAATACACAACACCCACGGCGGTGGGTACTGCTGTTGATGTCGCTTGCTGGCCATAGCGGCGGCCCTGACAGGCCCTCAATGTAGGAAAGAAATTTTTTTTCCTGCGTTCACTGCGTTCACATTGGCTGATGTTGTTAGGCTCTGCGGGAATCGCATATCAATCCCATCCTCGTTGCCAGTATTGTAACGTGTGGGTTGTTGTTGTGAGGGAATTGACACGCAGGAGCCATGTGCAAGACAGATCTTTATTATAACACAGGTGACAAGCGATTCAAACGTTCCCTGCAACTGTCAGGGTATTTATACTAGCACTCAGACCAACTGTCAAAACGACCAACCAATCAGGTCGCAGCTGGTATTTGCATATTGAATATGCAACAGCTCTGGCCCCCTCTCTGCCTCTGACACAGAGCCCTGATCAGAGCCTTCCCCAGACTCCAGGACTGGCCCATGTTCCTCCCCAACCTCCTCACTGTCAGAATCTGCTGCCAGCTCCACTGGCCGCTGACAAGCCAAACATATATGGGGGGGAAAACCACCTGAAGGCAGGACAAGACGCAATGGATGGAAATTAATCAAGGAGAAAATCAACCTAAAAATAAGGAAAAATTTCCAGAGACAGAGAACAATTAATCAGTGCAACGGCTTGCTTCCAGAAGTTGTGGGTACTCCATCATTGGAGGTTTTTAAGAAGTAATTGGACAACTATTTGTCTGAAATGGTATAGAATCTTCTGCCTGACCATGGGGTTTAATTAGAACACCTCCAAGGTCCTTTCCAACTCTGTTATTCTGTTATAACTAGGGGATATGTGCAGCACATAAATTAATTAAATAAATAACTATTCATACTACCAAATTCTACTAGCAAATTGTAGCTTCTGAATGCTCTTCATGCATACAGCATACAGCCCTGCATAAAGCACATTGCAATAATCCAGTTGAGAAGTGAGTAAAGCCTCCTGTTCCAATTGTAGTTTATTTCTCTGGAAAGTCTCAGGTTTATCCAATGACCCATACTGTCAAATAAATTAGTTAATCTATCATGCTTAACTTTCTTAAATGTTTCCTTTTCAGCTCTCCGTGTTCATTAGAAAGCTTCTTTAGATCATGAATTATTCTCAGTGTTATATACTCTGCTTCCCCCCTCCCCACAATTCTTCTTTTTCTCTCCAACCTGCATGTATGCATGCATATATGTCGCAAGCTGTTAAGTCAGAATAGGGATCGTCATTAATTTGAGAGCAAGATGTCTAGCGCCACATGGTGATTATCTCCCATAATTTGATGGTTTGCTATAGCACTTGGCCTTCAATGAGGAAGCTAAGAATCATGAACAAGAGGAAAAGAGGCCGCTTGCAGCAAAAGGTTTACTCTCCACATGTAGTAATGGCTATATCAATGTTATCTTCCCAGAAGGTGGCCAGTGACAGATATATTAATGACACCATGTGGTGCTCCCTGGGAAAGGATGTGGCAAGCATAAGGAATTGAAACAAACAGCAGCAATTGGAATAGAAGAAGACTTCCGTTCATGCAAAAGACAATGGGCAGGGTGTAGACAATCTGACACTGGCTCCTATCTATCTAAAAGTCTTTGCCTCACTGGACAGAAGGAGGCTAAGTCAAGTGTGACCTGACTGAATGGCAAGATGGCTGACCAGGAAATAGTGGAGATTTCCAAATGGAGTAAAATAACAGAGGAAAATATGGAATGAGATCATGAAGACAAGGGTTGGTTTTGATATAGAATAGAATAGAATAGAATAGAATAGAATAGAATAGAATAACAGAGTTGGAAGGGACCTTGGAGGCCTTCTAGTCCAACCCTCTGCTTAGTCAGGAAACCTTACACCACTTCAGAAATGGTTATCTAGTCTCTTCTTAAAAACTTCCAGTGTTGGAGCATTCACAACTTCTGGAGGCAAGTTGTTCCACTGGTTAATTGTTCCAACTGTCGGGAAATTTCTCCTAAGTTCTAAGTTGCTTCTCTCCTTGATTAATTTCCACCCACTACTTCTTGTCCTACTCTCAGGTGCTTTGGAGAATAGCTTGACTCCCTCTTCTTTGTGGCAACCTCTGAGGTATTGGAACATCTGCTATCATGTCTCCTCTAGTCCTTCTTTATATTAAACTAGACATACCCAGTTCCTGCAACTGTTCTTCATATGTTTTAGTCTCCAGTCCCCTAATCATCTTTGTTGCTCTTCTCTGCACTCTTTCTAGAATCTCAAAATTATATACATACATACATACATACATACATACATACACACACACACACACACACATACACACACACACATACACACATTCACACACACACACGCATACATGCATACACACATACACGCTGCATTTGAATATATATATATATATATAGACTGCATTTGGAAATTCCTTTCATACATGTATTTATTTGGTCAGGATGGAATCTTTGTGTATCCCTGGCCTTTGACTTCTGTGCACTGGAGATATTTGGGGGAGTATCTTGATTACAATCTTCAATTCTACCCAAGCTCATTAAACTTCACTATCATAGTTACTCTTCTCCAGGACGATGACATGCTTAAAAACAAAAGTACTTTTGTGAACAGTTCTGGGCGTGGTGAGCAACAGTTTTTTAGGAAAAGCCCAGATCGGTTTTCTCATTGGGGAGCAAAAACTCTAATAAGAAGCTCCAGAATTCCTCAGTAAGCAAGTCGAATTTAAAATCATTTAGACTGAGGTGCATTTAGAGGACACGGAGAAGAGTCTTAGCCATCCTTTAATTCATATCTTTGCAAATGATTTGATAGATGAGCATGTCAGAAAATCAAATACTCTTCAATGGCTATCTGTCTTGTTGCCTTTCAGACAACTCCCTCTCCTTCGGCTCACATTTCATTTGAGGAAACATTGGGAGCAATTGGGTCCTTGAGAAAGGAAGATAAGCCAATGGGGAGAGGGGCAGGGAGGGGAAGTGGGGAAGGGACTGTAGAGGAGGTGGAATTGAATGGGGTATTGAATCAACTTGTTGATTCATTTCTTGAAAAATAGGCATGGTGCTCTGTGAACATGCTATTAGTTTTATTTTTTGAATTTATCCTAACTGATGACAATGACATATGGGCATCAATGTTGTCTGGATAACAGTATGGAGTACTTTCTTTCTGAGTAGCTTTATTTTTATTTTTTCAACTTCCAAGTCTAAATTATTGTCTGAGGATTGGCTGGTGGTGTCTCACTGAAATCCTAAGCAGGATGAACGCTACACAGCTTGCCGAGATCCAAGGCTGGCACAATGCTGTCACATAACTGGACCTTCTACGTAACCCACCCCCCCTCTATCTATCTATCTATCTATCTATCTATCTATCTATCTATCTATCTATCTATCTATCTATCTATCTATCTATCTGTTTGTTTTCATAGATTTTCACGTGTGTAGGTATGCTGGTCTTGTTGTATTCAGATCTTTTCCCGTGTAAGATTGAGATTGTCTTGGCAACATTTCAGTGAGGTCTCACTCGCCATCTTCAGGTTTGGTTTTGGGATTAAAGCTTTAAGCCTATATATCCATATCCCTCCTACAGAGCTCTGCCTGCCAGGTTGAGAAGCTGCAGAAGCTCCACCTAAGCACATGTGCATAGGAGTGCTAGAGGGGAGATCAGCATGCTGGGGAAGAGGGGAGGGAAGAGGAAGGAACTATATGTATTAAATACTCTGACTTGTCAGGCTGGAGGGGTAAGACATATTATACAATCTGACCTAAGCTCTGAATAAATCCACGGACAATTTCACCTCTGCTGAAGCTTTAGGCAAAATCTAAAACTGACTGCTATGCCTTTGTAAAATGCAACAGGGAGGCAGGGGGAGATTCCCGACTTTGGTGCTAACCACTCTATGTTCTGTTTCTTGCATGTGTGAGTGAATGCTGGTGATCACAGCAGGTTCCTACATAAACTGGAGGGGGGGCACAGTTTGTAGGAAAAGTATACCCCTCCCCCACCAAATCAGTAACAAGATGGCTATGCATTCAATACAATTCATATATTTTTACATGTTCCCAGCACTTAATATATATTACCTTACTGTAACTCTGGGAGACAATGGAGGACAGGGGCGGGGAGGCTGAGGAGAACGTGACATGGATTTTGTAACTTGTTAACTAACATAGTTGATTTGTATTTTAATTTAACTTATTTTTCTCTCTTTTAAAAGCGTGTTAAGACTTACTACAGACTAGAACGTAGGAAAAAGTTTTAATACGATTGCTGCATGGATTAATTGATAGCTTCTAACATTCCTAAACTGAAAAGTTAATCTATAAAACGGATGGATGGAAACTATCTCCTGATAAGAAAAAAGTTGATTAGTGCTAATTGGCATCTGGTTTGTCAGGAACCGGTTCCATGGAGAGAGGTTTTTCCCCAGACTAGAGGGGATGTGGTTTCACATTCTGCCTGCATTCCACACATAGGGTTTGGCTTGTTTGCATGGCCTGGTTTCTGGCATGCCATGGCCCAGTAGTGGTCTATGGACTGGGAGTTAATCTAGAAGCTTAAGAAGAATGGAGGCCTTTGAACTATGGTACTGGAGAAGACTCCTGCATGTCCCTTGGGCTGCAAGGTGATCAAACCGGTCAGTCCTAGAGGAGACCAACACTGACTGCTCTTTAGAAGACCAGATCCTGAAGATGAAACTCAAATACTTTGGCCACCTAATGAGAAGGAAGGGCTCACTGGAGAAGAGTCTGATGCTGGGAAAGATTGAGGGCAAAAGAAGAAGGGGACGGCAGAGAATGAGGTGGCTGGATGAAGTCACTGAAGCAGTTGGTGTGAGTTTAAATGGACTCCAGAGGATGGCAGAGGACAGGAAGGCCTGGAGAAACATTGTTCATGGAGTCGCGGTGGATCGTACACAACTTTGCAACTAACAACAACAACAATCTAGAGGGTGCCAGGTTGGGAAAGGTTTAGATAATATACTACTTCAAAAATTTTCCACTTTACATTCTGAAGAGTCATTGCAAAATTGCCAAAATTTCTGACCCAGCACAAGAGGGAAGGACAGCTGTACTGCCCAGGACTACAACACCATTATCTACGGTATCATAGCATTATTCACACTGAACAATTCCTGCTACTTGGGGAAGGAGCTATATTTGCCCGAAATCTTAGATTGTAGAGCCGGAACAAGGCAATGACTCTAAAACAGAAGCACTTTCTTAAGGGCAGATGTTGAAGTCCTGCACACCAATGAGTGACAACTGTCTGTATGTTGCATTAAAAGCTGATCATCTGGAAATGCCTCTGGATATTTATTGCTTGTGACTCTTTGTCAGAAATGTTGCCTCCTTTCTTTGACCTCCATTTTTCCTTTGATTCTTAAGTCAGGCTGCATTTTAAAAAAAATGGGAACCAGCAAATCACTCGGGCTTTGTTTCAAAGCCCTGTGAGCAATGCAGTCAGCTAGCTCCGGATCCTCTGCCAGCAGCAGACATAAATCCTGTTTCTATTCCTTTTGTAGCTTTTTGATATCTGGTCCCTTAAACCTTTCCCTGCATGCCCTTCCCCCTTGAGAATATATATATAGCTAGTATCTGCAGGCCAGGACCTGGGCCTGGATTTACTGTTCTTATCATGAAGCACCAAAGACTCATCCACTGATGTTGACACACAGCGAACTGTCAGCCCTGCCAGAAATTGGAGGCTTAGCCCCTGGGACTTCCTAAAGCAAGCTTGCAGCCTTGCTGGCTTACCATGGCCCCCTCCTTGCCCAATGCCCCCTTCCCTCCCCCCAATTCTTTAGCCTGCGCAGTTTGTGCTGTTGCCAACAAGTGTTGTCCTTCTTCATAACCCTTTATGTTCTTTTCTTCCTTCTCTTGCTGCCCTTACTCCTTGTGGTTTCCCTTGACTGTCCCTCTAATCCTACAGAGAAGAAAGTTTAATGTTCTGCTTTTTAGAAGGAAGAACTTTAGCTTTTACATTAAGAATCATCCTAGTTTGGGATTCTTTCATCATTACCATTACAAAAATTAATCAAGCCTGTAGACAATCTTATGTTGTCTTTATGCATTTCCAGACGCAGTTTGGAATCTTTGCTTCATCTACACACTCTCTCTCTCTCTGACATATTGCATCTTTTAATGAGTCCATTGGATTAAATATGTTCTTCTTCCAGTCCTTAGAATGGCTGGGGAAAACATAGAGAAGATCATTAATGCAGTACTGCAGGCTACTTCTGCTGACTGCCAGTTGCCTGCAATTTGGCAGTACAAATCTCACTGGGGTCAAGGTTGACTCATCCTTCCATCCTTCCAAGGTGGGTAAAATGAGGACTCAGATTGTTGGGGGCAATAGGCTGACTCTGTAAACTACTTAGAAAGGGCTGTAAAGCACTATATAAGTCTAAGTGCTATTGCTATTAAGTAGTAGGTTTGTAATCACTTAGAAAAGAGCCATGTGACTTACATTGAACAACCAATTGTCTGGGATGATTTGAGGATTCCCTGGGCAGAAGATCTTAAGGTTCCAACCAATCCTATGATTCTATTCCTTATTAAATATATCCCTTTCAGTTGCACAGTCCTTTGGCTAAAAGATAGGCTGCATTTCACCAACCAGGGTAAATGTGGGAGATGCAAAGCTCTTTTTTCCCCTTCCTATCTATGAATTATTTTTGAAAGCTTATTGAATAGCATTACCTGCATCTGCTCTTCCATAATCTCAAAGATTTCCTATCGAAAAAGCATAAGTGCAAGTCCTGCAGTTTTTATACAAATATCATCACCTACAATAGGGCTGATTAGCAATTCATTTTGGTTTATCACTTTTTGATAATTAATCAATATTGTTAGGGTAACACTGGTCTGGTTATATATGTGTATGTGTATGTGTATGTGTATGTGTATGTGTATGTGTATGTGTATGTGTATGTGTATGTGTATGTGTATGTGTATGTGTATATGCATATGCATATGCATATGCATATGCATATGCATATGCATATGCATATGCATATGCATATGTATATGTATATTTAACAAGCATATTTTAACTTAGGTCACCTTTTTTTTCCTTTCCATTCTTAGCATCCCATTCATGGTTTAAAACCCAGCTTTAAATCTTAATGTTAAATTCTGAATTTGTTCTAGTCTTGGTAACTATAGTTTCCTTATTCATGTGCAGAAAATTTAGATTTTGGTTCATCACAGTTGAATAGCAATATCACTTAGACTTATATACCACCTCCTAATGCTTTACAGCCCTCTCTTAAGTGGTTTACAAAGTCAGCCTATTGTCTTCCAACAATCTGCATTCTAACCACTGTGCCATCACAGAAGGAACATTCAGCAAGAGAACAGAGCAGGCAATGAGTTAAGGCTCACACATGTATGCTAATGTCTGGTCATTGATAGCAGGCCAATGTTATTTGAGGGTGTTCCATAGTTTGTTACCAAGGTTATCCAAAGCTGTTTTCCTCAATAGAGATACTGTTTTTTTTACACCAGCTGTTTAAAGTTGCAAGGTCCTAATTAGACCATGGCCATATTAATAAAATCCTTCATTTTTTTATATTGAAATTTTAGCCCTAGGAGGGAATGTTGAACTAGTTGTCATGTGTGATTTTAAATATGCTGTTTATTATATGCTATGTTGGTCATGATATAAATGTGATCCATTTAAAGTATTCTGTCTAAATATGCTACCCAGCTTTGGAAATAAAGAGACCTTGGTCCATATTATGCTGGGTCAGTAAAGCTCTCCTCCAAAGCTGACCTCCATAAATCATTGGTCTAATTTACAGGATTGTATATTAGAGACCCATGCATGCATTCTCCATTCTCAACAGGCCAGTTTCAGGCAACCCTAAGTGTGATTTGTGGTCCCAGGAACAAAAAGCAAAGCATGAGAGTTATATTTGCAATAGCTCTTTCTCAAAAAAAAAAAGGCTTCTTGCAAATGTCATCAAAACTCAGGAGAATGGTCTTAAAAATAAGTGAATCAATTGCTACAATTGTACAAAACAACACCCTGTTACTGTACATCTATCTTCCGTCTCGTGAGGGTACTTGTTAAATTCATCACATGTTTGCTAGTTTTCAACCACCTCGTTTTGGAGTCCTGAAACGCCTGGTTCAGGATGTGGTAGAATCTCCAGAGCCAGCCTGATGTGATTTCCTGCCTAAAGCAACCACTGTATCTTCATGATCAGAGAATAGGAGAGACCAATATACTCTGGAGATCTGTATGTTTCAGATCACACGGGTCTTCGTTGACTTACCCCAGGGGTCGGCAACCTTAAACACTCCAAGTGCCACAAAGGTCCTAACCAGAAGCCCCCTGTTCAATTCTGAAACCAACTGGAAGTCCGGTTCCCACATCATAGAGTCTCCTCCTGGCGCAGCATCTTTTTTCCTCTACCTGTCCTAACTGAAAGCCCTATCAATTGTGGAGCCAACCAGTGACAGGGAGCCGCAGCAGAGGGATGAAAGACCCACATGCAGCTCCAGAGTCGCAGGTTGCTGATCCCTGACTTACCTGAATAAATTCATCTCTGAACAGCTGCTCAATGCAGCTCCATTTATTGCCTGCCAAAACACTTATGTATCTACATACAAAGATAACAGGGAAAGGGAAATGTCTAGATAGGGTATACATATGTCCTTGAGAAGAAGTACATCAAGCTCATCTTCCTCTATGATTGCCATAGAGCAAACAAAGAAGTTAATCTGGTCTTTTCCCCCAGAAAAGATATTCTGATTTTTCCCCAACTGATACATCTAGTTCATGTTCAGTGGTTCTCTAACTGAGGTCTGCACTGCATGATTTTCCATGGAGGTAACTGGAGTCTGAACTCTTAGGTCAGTCTTTCCTATGCAGCCGACCCCTGACTGGAATAATGTCAGTAATGCTCAATGTTATGTACATGATAATGGACAAACTTTCAGAAAAGAAAGCTAAGTTTAAAGTTTGCAGAACTACACTGACTTGTGAATCCCATGAAAAGCATCCTTGGAGCTATAAGCTCAATGATTTCCTCTAAAAGATGAGAGGATGTGGTAGAATCTCCAGCTAGACCGGAGGGAAGGGTCAAGAGATGCCCAAATTTAGAGTCTTTGCACTCCAGTAAGCATCACAGGCTGAACCTCTTCCAGAATCCTTGAATGCCATGGAATCTTGCCATTCCCAAGGGAATGAATCAGTCTGGCAAGATTCTTCTAACATTCTTGACTAGCAGTAAAACTACCGTTGAGACTCTTCACAAGTGGTTCTGGTTGTTTTCACTGATGGGGGCCAGAAATCCCTTTCCTCACTTCTCCATCAAGGCTTTCTTGAACGGAATGCCATATATATTCTGAATACTAGAGAACATTACTAAGAAGCAGTCTCTTGCTGGTCCTAGGCTTTCATCTATCAGACCAATCTATTCTTTGTCTCAATACTGGCTCTTTCAAGAAGGTTTAGTTCTGTGATGGAGAACCTACAGCATGTGTCCCACAGGTGGCATGCGGAGCCATATCAGCTGGTATGCGAGCCATTGCCCTAGCTTGTCTCCAGGGCACATGTGCGCTCTGACCAGCTGATTTTTGGCTGGCCTGCCCACGCTGGCCTTCCCTTCCCAGGAGTCTCTGTGCAATGCCAGGTAAGTACAGGGCTTGTCCAGAGGCTCTGGGAGGGCATTTTCAGCCTCCAGAGGGCCACCAGGGGTGGGAGAGGCTGTTTTCGCCCTCTCCAGGCTCCGGAAAGCCTTTGGAGCCTGGGAAGAGTGAAAAATGGGCCTACTGGGCCCACCAGGAGTCAGGAAATGGGCCATTTCTGGCCTATGGAGGGCCTTCGGGGGGGGGGGTGGAGGCTGTTTTTGCCCTCCCCAGGCTCCAAAAAAGCTGTGCACACATGCGCAGGGCAGTGGAGGGAGGGGTCACATGCACATGCACAGGGGCCACAGTGCGGGGCAAGATTAAATTCTGGGTGTGGGACTATATGCGCACGTGATAGCTTTTGGCACCCGAGGGGAAAAAGGTTCGCCATCACTGGTTTAGTTTGTCTTCTTCTTGCGTTATGACTGCAGATAACCAGGTCACCCAGTCCTTAGCTCTCATGGGCCTACTAAGGCCATTCCATTGCCTTCACTTGTTGCGCTTCCACTTTCTGTTTTGTTGTCTTCCCTTCAGGTCTCCCAGCTTTTAGACATAGAAGTTTCTCTTGGCTGTATTTGTTGCTACCACCCTCCCCTAAATGCTGTTACCACCCTCCCCACCATGGTGGGTTTTTTCAGGTTGACTGTTCAATAGTGAGATGCACATGACATGATTTTTTTTTAACTTGTTAACTAACATAGTTAATTTGTACTTTAATTTACTCATTTTTCTCTCTTTTATAAGGATTTATCAAACCACTATATACTGGAATGTAGGAAACATTTCATCCTATTGCTGTATGGATTGCTTGCTTGCTTGCTTTTAGCCTTCCTAAACTGAAAAGATAAACTAGCTTTCTTTTCCAATTAAGAAAAAGTTTGTTAGTGCTAATTAGAGTCTGCTTTGTCTTTTTGTAAACTCCAAACAACCTTTTTGCTTAAATGTTATGCCCCTTCGGACATCAGATCTCATTTTAATTAACATATGTGATATTATGGGATGCAAATATGTAACATGTACCTGATTTCTTATGCAAAGGGGAGGTGACTTTTATACTGTCCAATCAACTTTCCTCTTGAATTTTCTTGGTTGTGTTAACTATCAAAAGGAATGTAAGATGGGTCTCGGGGTTTTCCCTTTCTATAGGGAGATCCCACTTTATCAGGGTGCCCTAATAAATTGCTTTTAAATGTTCTTCTGACTCTGTTGCTTAGGAGATAAGAAGATAAACTCCCTATAGAAAGGGAAAACCCCGAGACCCATCTTACATTCCTTTTGATAGTTAACACAACCAAGAAAATAAACTGAGGCAGAATCTAGGACCAGATTTGGCTATCAACAGTGAGCAACTTCCAGTGTTCTTATTGTTGCCTTAACTACTTCCCTTTGCCAAAAGGGAAAGGGTGGGTCATGTCAATCAGGGAGACAACCATGAAGCACAGTAGCACTTGTACTTGTGATATCTCTGTAACACTCTTGCCATACCTGGTCACACATTTGTGTGTGACTTGCTCTATTTTTACCACAATATTAAAAAATGTTTGAACAACTTGCAAGAATAAATAGGTGAGGTTACTGGAACACCAGGGAATCGTGTCCCATTGCTCTGCTGTCTGTTAAATATAGCACCCGGAAATAGTTCTGCAATTTTTATATAGAATGCAGAGAGAGCAGGCTTTGCTAAAAAAAAGAAAAAATAACAGGGTGTGTGTGTTTAAGAGCAGCAGGTTGCCAGTGCCCTTGCTTCCTTGTTTCCTGGATTTCTACTTAAGCATCCAATCACAAGAAGGCAGGATTTTCCCCTGCCAATCAGACACACTCCCCACTGAGAATCCTGCTTCCTCTACTTGCAGGCTGAAAAATAAATGGCATAAATTTCTCAGGAGCTGTCTGGGGAAGAAGAGGAGATCAATAGAGACCTGCTCACTGTGGTTGTTTGATTCTCTCCCTGCCAATGCAATCAAGATGCTGGAGACAATAGATGCCAACGCAATGAATGGCATCACACATTCAATCAAGAAGAGATGTGAAATTGATACAGCATGCCCAGCATCACATTCTGGAATAGCCAGCTTACACACAGACACAAGGACACCAAGACACATACACACACACACACATGAACAGATACACAAACACCCCCTCTGGAAAATGGCGAGTTCTCTCAATGGCAGCTTCTCTCTGTGGGAGCTAATTTGTCAAATTATGTTACAAAAGGGTAAACCAGACAGATCAGAGAGGAATCGAAATGTTTGATTGGCAAGCTTGATTTAAATATTTTACTTCATTCACATTGCTAGCAGTGAGAGAATCAGAGAAAGAAAAAGAATTGTGTGTGTGTGGGGGTCTATTTTCATTCATTCATGTATTTATTTGACTATTTCTGGGTGGCTCCAAATATAGGAATTAAAGCAGGTTATGCTGCCATCATCATAAAATGAGACTGGTGCTATTTATATAATGCAAAGGAGAATGTGGGGTTCTCCAAACATTTTTAGAATGTATCTCTAGCAAAAGGGAGTGACTGAATACGTTTTGTATGTGTGTGTGGGGGGGGGGATGTTACACACCTGTTTCAGTATCACTTTTTCCATTCCAAATAAATCTTTCTCTTAAAAAAATCTTGATTTTGTATGGCAATACAAGGGCTCTGATTTTTTCCCCAAAGATATGTGGCCTAACTACTGTATGAAAACAGAGTAGATGGGGAAACTACGCAAAATCAAAATAAACTCTAGATTCTGTAGACATTTTACTCCTGCTTCGCCTTTTTGTATTATTCCTTTAATAGTGTGTGTATGTGCTTGCATGCATGCATGGCTTCAAGTGAGCTTTTGACTCCTGGAGACTGCTTGTACTAGTCCCTGGAATTTCCTTGGCAAAATCTTGAACGTGGTTTGCAATTGCCGGCTTTCCAGGGCTGAGACAGGATGACTGGTCCAGCTGGGTTTGTGCCTGAGGCTAGACTACAACTTATGGTTTCTGTGTTTCTAGACTGGTGCCTTAACCACTACATTAAACTGACTCTCTTACTTTAGTAGTAGAATGGATAACAAACATTCTCATATGAGAAGTTGAAAGTAGCTTCCGATATTCCTTTTTCTTGCATTTATCCTGGGACAGACAAGTTGATGTTCATCTCTGGATCGAAACAAAACAATGTAGTGAATTAGAGAAGGAGAGAGAGAGAGAAAAAAAAAAAGAGAGAGAGAGTTTCCTTTTTGCTGACTCAACATCCTAACTTGTCTCTGATATCATCGGACATTCATGTGACAATGTACGAGTAAATTCTTTATGCATAAAAATCTTCAAGCTTTTTTTTTAAAACAATGTGTTTGTTTAGGTCAATTATCTAGATAAAATCCTAAACCAGCTGCTTCCAGCTCCTTGAGAATTGGATGGAGTAGACTAGGATGTATACAAATATTTGTGCAGCCCCATCTATATAAGGGTCAGGTCAGTGGTGTGATTCAAATTTTTTTACTACTGGTTCTATGGGCATGGCATGGTGGGTGTGGCAGGGAAGGGATATTGTAAAATCTGCATTCCCACCTTACTCCAGGGGAAGGATACTGCAAAATCTCCATTCCCTCCCGATCAGCTGGGACTCGGGAGGCAGAGAATAGATGGGGGCAGGGCCAGTCAGAGGTGGTATTTACCAGTTCTCCAAACTACTCAAAATTTCTGCTATTGGTTCTCCAGAACTGGTCAGAACCTACTGAATACCACTTTTGAGTCAGGTGCAAGGATAGAACTCATCCAGGTTGGCCTTTT
The DNA here is from genome assembly GCF_009769535.1 of Thamnophis elegans. NCBI lineage: Eukaryota > Metazoa > Chordata > Lepidosauria > Squamata > Natricidae > Thamnophis > Thamnophis elegans. Next base: position 43,805,137 of record NC_045542.1, read on the forward strand.
TCATAGTCAGTCACAACAGCTACACAAAATCCTATCATAGCTCTATGGATAGGAAAATTCTCAGTCCCCAGATAAAATTGTCCTTATAGCTTCTGCCTATCATATCCATGTTTTGCCTCAGAGAAAGATTACAGCTCCTCAGTTCTTAAATGCAAAGCACATTGTGTAAAGCAGAAGGATTCCCCATGAAATATATGCATGGGGAACCTCTGAAGAGTGAAGGGGACACTTGTCCAAGAAGGATCTGGGACTGAGGAGATGAAACTGACATCAGCATCCTGGTGTCACAGTTTGTGGTGTCAAGCGATTGTGGGTGCGCCATGGTACACCCACGTCACATCTATCCTCCGCGAGCTGCACTGGTTGCCTATTGGTCTCCGGATATGCTTCAAGGTGCTAGTTATTACTTATTAAACCCTACATGGTATTGGACCTGGGTAATTGAGAGACCGCCTCCTGCCAATTACTTCCCATAGACCCATTAGATCCCACAGATTAAGCCTCCTCCGAATTCCATCTGCCGGCCAATGCCGGCTGTCGACCACCCGGAGGAGGGCCTTTTCTGTGGCTGCTCCAGCCCTTTGGAACGAGCTCCCCATGGAGATTCGGACCCTCGCCACCCTTCAGGCCTTCCGGACAGCCGTTAAGGCCTGGCTGTCCCAGCAAGCCTGGGGTTGAATCCCCCCTACTCGAATTTGCTGTGCTTGCTGTGTTTTTTTAAATTGTTGTATCACTGTCCTGTTTGTCTTACTTTCTGTATTTGTTTTCCCCTTCCCCTGGTTTTTGTTCAGCTGCCCTGAGTCCCTTCGGGGAATAGGGTGGCTTACAAATCGAATAAATACAAATACCAAATACCAAATCACAATGAAGATGGAGCTTGATGTTTCCTAGGTTTGGTGGGCCCCAGGATTAGCATTTTAGAGCTCCCTTTTACATAGGCCTTGCTCTATAACTGGGTCCTCTCCAAACCTCTACATCAGTGGTGTCAAACTCAAGGCCCATGGGGTGCTTAGATCTGACCCACAGGACCATCCTGGAAACAGCTCATTTTCGCTGCCAGATCTCTTGGGCCACCACAGGCATCCCTGACATGAGTGACATAGAGCTGGCCACCCCCACCCCATTTCTTCAAGGTAAAATACAATGCTGATGCAGCCCTCAATGAAATCAAGTTTGACACCCCATGGTGCAGGGAGATCAACAGAGAGGTTATTTGTTTGTGTAGGCTTGGGAAAAAAACCTCATTGTCTGTACTCATCAACTTTTAGATAGGACATTAAATAAGTACATACTAAATTGAATCGGGCCCTCTCTCTTTTCTTCTTGAAATAAATATGATACTACTTTTCAGTTCTACAGCACAACTATCGGCCTTGTTTCAAAATCTATTTGGGGATGTTTATATTTCTTTTCTTTATCCTTTCAAAAATCTTCTGCTGTACCTCCAGCTTATTAGGAAATAGCGATGTCACTAACTCCTCACTCATGAGGAATTTTGAATTCAGGAGAAATTCAAAAGGATTTTTTTCCAGACCTGCCCTGAGTAGAAAACATCACACTCTGGGGATGATAATAGCAACCAATGTCATGCATTAGCTGTTTATAGTTAGTGATTATCAGCCCCTGTTCTGGGCCTCTTGAGGATCATGCTCTTCCCTTTCTATGCCTACAACAGAGGGTGATTACTCATGAGTAAACTGTACTTGCATTCCATTTGCAAGTATATCCTTGCTCGTTCCATCATCTATCTTCAGAGCATTTTCATGTGGCTTACAGATGAATATCCTCCTTCCCCCCATCTCCCCAAATAGCAATCACTATTTCCCCCCAATAAAAATCAATTCTACCCAGCAAAACCGTTCTTATTGCTACAGCCCAAGCGCAGCATATCCAACCCCAGAGGGGGCTTGCTTTGTGGAACCACAGATCTTGGCCATTTTCAGACAAGTTTGTTTTGTACAAAGTGAAAGCGATTTGGTCTGCAACCTCATTTTTTGCCATAATTCACTGACGGTGACACCCAGTGGTAATAGAAGGACCTGAGTTCCCTGAATTTTATAGTTCCATTCAGCTGCATTTCTCTTTCGTCGTAGGCATAAATTCGGCGACTATTTTTTTTGGGTGGGGGGAGGGTTTGTGCAGATTTTTCCCAATGAATTGCCTTTTCATAAAATGTTTTATATTCTGAATGGTGCTTATGGAGTTTGGGAAGTATCTGGAAAAGGCAGCTCAAGTAAGGGTGGGTTTTTGTGGAGAACAAGACAGTGTCATATCTACAAGGTCATTGTCAGGCCTGCAGCCATCTTTTCTTTTGGATCTTTGGCCTGCCACACTTTCTATTATTCTACTATGCATTTTCTATTTTGGGAAAATGGGAGGGGGGATTGTATGGAGTTAGATGATATGCAGCCATAACAAAATTCTTTCTAGAAAGCCAAGGTCATCCTTTGCCTTTGTACCTCTGTACCTGACCAGAACTGGATGGGTGGAACTGCCAGCCAGCATGGCAGTGGGAGATTGGACCATGCGATGGACTTGTGGGTGTGGGGGTAAGATCTTGAACTTTCAACTAGGTGGGGAAAACTGGGAAGCTTTCAGATTCGCATTTTCCCAGATGTGCCAACATGGCTCTCTTAATAAATTGGAACTTTGAGGAATGCTTTGCCTTGGACTGATTTAATTTTGGATTCTATTTGGAACCCTGACATTCATGTTATGACAGCTTCCGAGTGAAATGGTTTTAGGGATCTTGTTGACGTGACCCTAATGGTATATCACAAACCCAATTCATGGGGATAGCACATAGAATGGACAGCCATTTACCCGAAAGGGTACAGGTAATCCTTAATTTACAACAGTTCATTTAGGGACCGTTCAAAGTTACAACTGCACTGGAAAAAGTCACTTATGACCATTTTTCTCACTTACAACCATTGCAGCATCCCCATGGTCATATGATCAAAATCCAGATGCTAGGCACCTAGTTCATATTTATGATGATTGCAGTGTCCCATGGTCATGTGATTACCTTTTGTGACCTTCCGACAAGCAAAGTCAATGGAGAAGCCAGATTCACTTAACAACCATATTACTAACTTAACAACTGCAGTAATTTACTTAACAACTGTGACAAGGAAGGTCGGAAAATGGGACAAAACTCACTTAACCAACATTTCACTTAGCGACAGAAATTTGGAATTCAATTCTGGTTGTAAGTCGAGGACTACCTGTACAGGATGTCCTGCTTGAGTAGGGGGTTAGACTAGAAGACCTCCAAGGTCTAACTCTATTATTCTGTTCTGTTTGTTAAAAGATCATCTTTGGGTTTGCCTTAAAGGATCAGGGCTAAGCTAGAGGAGAGGATGGTGTTGGAACTGCTCTGAGAGATGGCAAAAAGGTTTCCGTGAACAAATTGGCTGTTTCCCCATCCCTGGCACTATGGGCAAAATGAAGGGGTAGCACTGAAGCTACGGTAGAATACCACATCTGAGTACCTCTAAGATTATAACTACAGGACTGAACTGCCATACACCAAACACAGAAAATGATAACTAATTGGGGCACCAACTATTGAAGATGTTGGCCCTATATTTCAGGGGTGCTGAGAGGTACAATTTGGGCCCTCCATCTGACCATATCTTTGAAGAGAGCAGCAATATGTTCAATGCTGCCACACTAGGAGTCATAGCTAGAATTTTGAAACATGTTTTTAAAAGAGGGAGTATTAACTATTAAATTGGTGTGTGAACTTTCTCGGGTATAAACTAACATCCTCAGGACAACTCATAAACCACTGGCAGTAAGGTATTCTGCCTTCTTTCTTGGCAGCCTGATTTTTATTGCCTTTGTATCTTCAGCCAGATTGAATTGAGAGGGACACCACTAAGAAAAGCAAACAGGAGGGTCCCCTCAGGGACTTAACCACATGGCAAATACCACAGGGCCGAACAGGAACAGCGTTCCAGCAGAATCTCACATTCCTTTCTATAATTCCTGGAAATATGGTGACTGAGACAGGTTGGACATAGAATAGAATAACGGAGTTGGAAGGAACCTTAGAGGTCTTCTAGTCCAACCCCCTGCTTAGGAAGTAAACCCTGCACCACTTCAGAAAAATGCATATCCAACATCTCCTTTAAAACGTCCAGTGTTGGAGCATTCACAACTTCTGGAGGCAAATTGTTCCACTGATTAATTGTTCTCAATGTCAGGAAATTTCTCCTCAGTTCTAAATTGCTTCTCTCCTTGATTAGTTTCCACCCATTGCTTCTTGTACTGCCCTCAGTTCAGAGGTGGTATTCAGCCGGTTCGGATCAGCTCAGGTGAACCGGTAGTGGCGACCTGTGGGTGGGCCCGTCCACCCGCCCTGGTGCAATCTCATCCTATATCGCTGTGTTTTTGATGCCACATGCATGTCTGGACAGCATGTGCAAGCAAATTGCCATGTTTTGTAATGCCACCTACATATGTGGATGGTACACGTGAGTGAATTGCCGTGTTTTGTGATGCCGTATGCATGCACGGATGGTGCGTGCATGAGCGAAGCAAGCATGTACATGCGCACGTTCACCTTTCCGGTGCTGGGCAAACTGGTAGTAACAGTAAGTGAATCCCACCTCTGCCTCAGGTGCTTTGGAGAGTAGCTTGACTTCCTCTTCTTTGTGGCAGCCCCTGAGATATTGGAACACTGCTATTATATCACCCCTTAGTCCTTCTTTTCATTAAACTATACATACCCAGTCCCTGCAACCGTTCTTCATATGTTTTAGTCTCCAGTTCTCTAATCATCTTTGTTGCTCTTCTCTGCACTCTTTCTAGAAAACAGTGTACAGAAAAGATAGCTTGTGAACTCCATTTTGTGGCTATTCTTGGTGCCCCAGCATGACACTATTTCAGAAATATTATTTCCCAAAGATGCCCAGTGTCGATGCCAGTGCTGTTTCGGTTTTGCATCTAATTGCTGGTTTCAAAGTGGATAGGTTGGGTGTATTTGTGGTGTGTGTGTGTGTTTGTGTGTGTGTGTATTTCAACCCTTAATGAATAATGTTAGGTGGGATGAGCAGAATTCAAGCTGAGGAGCAAGGGGAGACGTATCACCTCCAGAATTGCAGTTCAGGTGAGTGGAGGCTTTGATGTGTGCTTACATCATTGACAAAAGGAAAGATCTCAATGAATCCTCTTGCCCACAAATTTTTCCATAGTGCTATTTTACTTTTTTATGAATGAGGCAGGGAGAAATCATGCTACTCTTTCTGAAGGTGTCACTTGAGAAATATCTTAAACATAAATGGTAAACCTTACTTTAAGCAGCTCTTAAAATGTGAATCAGAACTGGAGGCTGTTCTCCCCACCCCCCTCCCGCATATCCTAATATCCACGAAGCTTTTCCAGGTGGCTTCTGGAGCCACCCCAGAGATTAAGTCAAAACAGAAGCTATATTCATGAGAGATAGAAGGAGGTGGTGCGTGTGTGTAGGTGTGTAGAGAAAATCCATTAGAAATTGTACCATGGAGACAGTGAACAACCTGTGATGGATGAGAGTCATAAATTATCTCTAGGATGACACTCTTTGATTAAGCTAAGTGCCAACTATGGCACCTGTATCTTATTTATTTATTATTATTTTAAAAGAAAAAAAATTAATATTCTTATCACGAATTGGAGTGTTTCTTCCAAGAAAGCCTTTCTCTAAATTAAAAAAAGGAAAAGAAGAAGAATGTTGTGGGATGTGTCTCTGAAGAGAAGCAGAAGGCAAATTGCCATGGCCAACTTGCTTGAGGCAATCCCTTTGCGCTGCATTTGGAGCCTCCAATCTTCCCCCAACATTGATTGACAATGTGGGATTGCATTGAGCATAAATTCCACTGGACTCTCCTAGACCCGTGATGGTGAACAGGTGGCATGTGGAGCCATCTCTGAGGGCACGCGAACCATTGCCCTAGGTCAGATACAGTGTAAATGTGCCCGCTGGCCAACTGATTTTCAGCCTTCGAAGGGCCCCTGAAGGCTGTTTTCACCCTCCCCAGGCTTCAGGACAGGCTCCAAAGTCTGGGGAGGGCGGAAAACAGGCCTACTGAGTCTACCTACAGGCCATTTCCAGCCTCCAGGGGCTTCAGTGAGGCCTGCTAGGCCCAAAACAGACTGGGGGGGGAGGGTTCGTGCATGCATGTGCGGAGGGGGCAGAGCAGTGTGGGGGGGTGTTTCATGCATGCATGCACAGGGGCCATTGGAGGGATTGAATTCTGGGTATGGGTATACCCATTTAGAGCCGATTTCCACACGTCTGGTTTCCGTTTGTAACCTCAGAAAGTCCATGATTCCTTCTTAAATTCACTTTCTGCTTAAAGATTCCAAAGGTGATCTTCAGGAAAGGGAAGTGGACTAAGGTATGATGGGAGGGGGAGCCTGAGGGTGTGGGGGTCATCAGGATGGGAAGCAAAGCACAGGGTCACTCAGGGGGTGGGGAAGACTCCAGGAGGCTGGGCCAGGCTACCTGTGAGCTGGGGAGGTGCTACAGGCCTCGCCAGACTGCCTCCACTCTGTGCTCCACAAAGCCACAATGGAAAGAGCAGGGATTGTGGACATTAAGCAAGGCGATTATTTGGGCACTTCACTTAATGACTGCCACGACTCATGTCATTCTGTGTTCAATTGTGATCATAAGTTGAGGACTACTTAAGCTGTTTGCATTAATACTAAACCTGAACATTAATACTAAAATGCTGTGTGAATTACAGGTAGTCTTCCACTTACGACCACAATTGAGTCCAAAATTTATATTGCTAAGTGGGAAACTTATTAAGTGAGTTTTGTCCCATTTCACGACTTTTCTTGTTGCCACATTTGTTAAGTGAATTGCTGCAGTGGTTAAATTAGTACCCCGGTTGTTAAGTGAATCCGGCTTCCCCATTGACTTTGCTCCAGTGATGGGTTCCTACCCGTTCGGACCGGTTCAGCCGAGCCGGTAGTAGCTTCTGGCCTGGGATGTTGGAACCGGCAGTGACCCAGGCCTACCATGCCCCCGAACTGGTTCTCCCTTATTTTTTGCTTCTGTGCATGCGCAGAACAATTTTAGTTGTACTGTGCATGCACGCACAGTGTGCATCAAGCGTGCGAGCATGCAATGCGTCCCTGAATGAACCAGCAGTAGTTTCTGCCAGACCCCACCCTTGCTTTGCTCATCAGAATGTGGCAATAGATGATCACATGATCCCGGGACACAGCAACCGTCATAACAGTAAGTCAATTGTCAACCATCTGAATGTAAATCACATGACCATGGGGATGCTGCAACCATCGTAAGTCTTTAAAATGGTCATAACTCACTTTTTTTCAGTGCCGTGGTAACTTTGAACTGTCACTAAATGAACTGTTGTAAGTTGAGGACTACCTGTACTTGGGTGCAACATCTATTTGTTTGTTTGTTTATTTAACCCTAGAAGACTTCTGTCTATCCAAATAAATGAGCTGAAAGTTGGATTGCATAGTCACAGTCCAAAGCATAGTTACAACTGGTCTTCTGAATCCCTTCTTAAAACCTGCCATTTCTAGTTTCATTCCTCTTCTCAAATAAAGTTCAGGAAATTAGCATTAAAATGTAGGTTATGGACAACTGTTTTCATCTGCTTCTGTTCTCTCCGTTTCTCTCTATGAAAATTCCTGTGTGTCTGATGGAATAGCATTTAATAAAGAATAAAGAGACACCATACTCAGTGGAATTTGCACATACATAAACATTAATTTGGGATTATGCTACAAAATGATTGAGTACATGGCAATACTGGCAAAAGAAACAACAGTTTGTGTGCGTTTAAGCACTGAAATATGGGCTCTAGACCAGTGTTTCTCAACCTTGGCCCACCTGAAGATGCGTGGACTTCAACTCCCAGAATTCCCCAGCCAGCGAATGCCAAGGTTGAGAAACACTGTTCTAGACAGCCATCAACTCTGCATGGTTTGGGGCCAAATGGACATAAGTGCTCATTTGAGGGGATGTGACCTTGATTTGTAACACTCTCCTGGGCCCATATGGGGAAAAAATTATAGTCTTCTCCGTCCTTCTTCTGAATGTTTTTTATTCCCCCTTAAGAGAACACCTTTCAAACATTGAAAAGTGCTACAATTTAAAGTAAAATCAAATTGGAACATATGTGGGCAGGAAGATGGCAGCCATAATACTTGCCTTTTGACCAAGCTGAACCTGTTGGAGTTGGATGACTAACACCATTTGCCTGCATCTCTTGATAGGCCGAGGTGTGTTTCATACGAGTCTCATCATTCACACCCCCTCCCCTAAAGATATTTGTTCTCCAAGCAATGATTTCTGAAGCTCAAGAGTTCACTAGGCAGGCCATTAATTTCTCCTCTGCAAATGTCTTGCCTGTCAGAGCTGCTTATGAATTACACCTACTGGACTCCCTGTGGGTTTCCCCCTCCCTCCCATCATCACCATTGACCCGGCAATAATTCAAGTGCCAGAGGGGCGGAGAAGCAACCCCGGAGGCAAAAGAGTAGAATCCTTCCTTGAACTTATGGCTTTGCAGTGCATTGGGAAATAGCCAAAAATATAAACACACATCACCAGGTCAAGAAAAAAAAAACCTCTGAAAATGAGAAAGTGGTGTTTATTGGGGATGTGTTTGGTAAATTAGAATTTCTACTCAAGTGTCATCATAAATCTGGATTCTGTCTGCTGATTTTAGTTACTTATTCCTGATTAAGGGAAGAATAACCATGGCATAAGGTTGCAGAGGATAACAGAATGTTCCCAATCAAATGATATATTAGATAACTCATTCCATATTGGCAACCCTTCTTTCTTACCATTGCTGGAGTAACAGAACAGAAAAGGCTGATTGAGTGGGAGAAGATTATACTAAAATAGGATAAAGTAACATATTGGGCATTTTAAAGGTAAAAATTCCCCTCGCACATATGTGCTAGTCGTTCCTGATTCTAGAAGGGGGTGCTCATCTCCATTTCAAAGCCGAAGAGTCAGCACTGTCCGAAGACATCTCTGTGGTCATGTGGCCAGCATGACTAAACGGCAAAGGTGCACGGAACGCTGTTACCTTCCCACCAAAGGTGGTTCCTATTTTTACTACTTGCATTTTTATGTGCTTTCGAATTGCTAGGTTGGCCGAAGCTTGGACAAGTAACAGGAGCTCGCTGTGTTATGTGGCTCTAGGGATTCGAACCGCCAAACTGCCTGCCCTTTTGATTGACAAGCTCAGCATCTTAGCCACTGTGTCTCTATTACTGTGCACTTTAGCATGTATCTATCGACCAGAACTAAATGTTTATTATCAGTTGTTACCATCAGCGCTACAAATAAAAGTTCTGAGAGCTGAAGGTTATTAAAATTTGGTCTATTGGCCTATTATTGCTACTACTTCCTATGGAAGAAAACTAGGAAGAAAGATTCAATGCAACGGCTATGCAACCATCTCCAAACCACAGACACATATGTTCCCTGACATGCAGTGATGCAGAGGTCTAACCCTAACCTTCACTGCTTCTTGAAAAGGTTATGTTCAGCAGCCAAGATATTGTCTTTTTCTGTAAATGTTGTGTTTGCCATTGGCCAAGGTCAGGAATGAGGCTTCTGAGCTGAAAATATTTCAGGTCCAATAGATCGCAAAATTCAGAAGCTTATTTATTAAGGTTGGTCAGCTTTTCAGATTGAAAGAGAAAAAAAGTTGCTCCAGAGTGGTCAAAGGCACACGGGTAGCACTTGTTTGCAACTCCTTAAGTCAAAGGTGCCTTTCTTGGGATGTCACTGCAACTGTAAAAGGGCAACAGGACAATCCTGATAAAAGATACAGATGGCTTAAAAAGCTCCAGGCAGATGCTGCCTTCTTGGCCTCATGTAATCCAAAGCACTTTTGGGTCTTCAAATTCATAGCTGGGTTATTTAGGATAAGCCAACACAAAAGGGAAAGAAAGTTTTAAACAAGATCCTCTTTTTTGTAGTCCACCAAAGGTGCTATGCATGGGCAGGGCTGTCAATTTCGTTTGACAGAATTTCTTATTTTCTTGATTGCATACTGGAATAAATAACGTCCCATTAAAATTAATGTGCACTTTTTGCACTGTCTCTATTGCTTTCACATTTTGGGAAACAGTTATCCCCTGTTACAAAATGCCAGTGTAGTATAGAGCCATGATGGCAAACTTATGGCATGTGTGCCACAAGTGGCACGTGGAGACATTTGTTAGGGCATGCCAGGATTGCCCTGACAGCTCCACCACACATGTGCATGCTGGCCAACTGACTTCGGCCTTCTTTCTCCAGCCATTTTTCGCCCTCCGGAGGCTTCCCTGAAGGCTCTGGAGAGTGAAAAATGGCCCTGCAGGCAACCCTGACTCCTGAAGCCTCCAGAGGGCCTCCAGGGGGGCGGGGGAGGCTGTTTTCACCCTCTCCAAGCTCCTAGCACATCTGGTAGATTATGGACCATGATCGTCAATGAAGCTGACTTCATTCTGCAATGAATGACCTTCCTTCCTTCTTTCCTCCCTCCCTCTCTCTCTCTCTCTTTCTGTCTCTCACTTGCATTTGTGAATCACATGTATCACATTGTAAAGTGTTTCAAAACATGGATTTCAGTATGTAAATGCATTCCAGTTTATGTATAGTTACAGAAGGTGTGAATTGAGCAAGTTGATATAAAAACATGAATTTTCTCTTTTTGCTCTTTCTCTTGTATTTTATCTCTATCTCCAGAAATAGCAATAGCACTTAGACTTCTATACTATTCCATAGTGCTTTAAAGCACTCTCTGGGCAGTTTTCAACATCAGCCTATTGCCCCAACTATCCGAGTCCTCATTTTACCAACCTCAGAAGGATGGAAGTCTGAGTCAATCTTGAGCCACATCAGGGATAAACCAGAAGCATCGCGACAAGACTGCCTGGAAAAATGGCAGGCTCCGATGAACTCCATGAAAATCCAGCTGGAAAAAAAGCTGTTGGGGGGTGTCTTCGGACCAAAACTGTCCTGTAGGGAACAGTGAATAAGGAGCGGCATCTCAGACTACCAAGAGGAACTACAGGCAAGTTCCTTGTCAGGTCAGAGACAGCTCTTCAGACCAATGGCAGAGGCTGCAGCCATTTCTAAATGACCACTCTGAAGCTAGGGCAACTGGACTAAGGTTTTGTGCAGAAGCAGTGTTGGGACGGAGTTTTGGAACTGGGTGAATGATTGGCCAATTCACAAGTAAAATAAAACTTTGAATTTGGACATTAAAAGGTATCCCAGAGCTAAAATTAGCGACTAATTAGCATTGGGCAATTTCATGGAGGGAGAAGGACAAAGTAGAGGCTAAAACACCAAAGCCCAAGAAGATTCTTGATTTTACAATTGGATTTGGAGAAACTAAAAATAATGAAAGGAAAAAACTCAGAGAAAGGTTTCTTTTTTCAAAAAATGTGGATTTAAAGTGTTTTTGACAGTTTTGACAATCAGCTGGTTTGAATGTATTGTGGATTTGAAAGAGCCATCTGTTGTGGGAAGAGAGTATTGCAATACTCTGTGGAAGATAAAAGAAGAAGTGCAGTTGGGAAACTTGGTCTTGAGTACCCGAAAAGATAACTTGGAACTGTGAGAACTTCTAAGGAGTGGGTTTTTTTACATTGCTTGGTTTTGATTTTCTACAGCTGTGGAAGATAATAAATTTTTGACTTGGATTGGATTGGACTAATATTAGAATTGGACATTAGAATCTGAAAATAAAAAGAGACTGTATGGACTTTAAGTTCTAATTAAATGTGATATAATTTAAAGGTCTTAAAAATTGTTAAATTTGTTAAATTGGCAATAAGGAGCTGTGGATGTATGATGAATTATTTGAGAAAAAACATGTGTGAAACTTTAAAAGGCAATAAAAAGACAGAAATCCAGCTGGAGCACGCAGAACATGAAATAGGAGAGAAGGAGGTAAAAGAGAGCATAAATAAAGAACAAGGAAATAATACTGAAGGAAAAGGAACTCAAAATAAAAAGCAGTTAGATGATTTCACTGGGATTTACAGTGGCACAAAAAGACATGGGGGACATTCCCCCAAAAGGAATCAATCAAATAGTAAAGAGGGAGATAGTGGGAAGAAACTAAGAGAAGTCCTGGGGAGAACTACTCGAATAATAAAATTAAAAGTGAGAAAAATGATTCAGAAGAAAAGCTACAATACATGTAAAAAGAAAAAAAAGAAGTTAAGAGAATGGGATAAAAGGAGAAAATTAACAAGAAGTGGAATCTTTGATAGACCAAGAGAAAATGGTTAAAGAGGGGAAGGTTAGTAGAAAGGGGGAGGAAAATAAGGTATATATTAGTAAATTTAAGGGAATTATACTAATATTATTAATTGTGGATAATTAAGTTAAATGTTTTTATGTAAGAATTGAATTTGATGATGTATGTTGCTTACAGTAAAACAGACTAGCAGATGAAATATGAAATGGCAATTTAGTTTAACTTTGAAGACAATTTAAATTAAGAGACAAACATGAAATGTTAAACAGTAGGATGGGGAATTTGAGCAACATATTCAGCAATGTCTTTGGTGCGTATGCTCTCAGTGCACATAAATAAAAACAAAATATTGTAAGAGATTAGAAATTAACGGCAATTAGTGATATTGTTTTTGTATTAAGAAAATAAGCTTAAGACATAAAAAGTATGGAAAGAAAATAATATGACTGAAATTGGAATCAGAGATATGATGTAAAATGGATTATGCATATGAAAGGATGTTCAAGAAAAGATCCAGATAACACTTGGTTAATAAAATATGTATGTTGGGGGCGCGGGGGGACACGACAAAAAAAATTGCAATAAAAATTGATTTAAAAAATAAAAATAAATTACATTAAAAATAAAATAAAACCTTGAGCATCAGAATCGAACTCCAGGCTGTGGGCAGAGCCTGCCTGCACTATAGCAATAGCAGTAATAGCAGTGGACTTATATACCGCTTCATAGGCCTTTCAGGCCTCTCTAAGCGGTTTACAGAGAGTCAGCATATTGCCCCCAACAATCTGGGTCCTCATTTTACCCACCTCGGAAGGATGGAAGGCTGAGTCAACCCTGAGCCGGTGAGATTTGAACCGCTGACCTGCTGATCTAGCAGTAGCCTGCAGTGCTGCATTTAACCACTGCGCCACCTTGGCTCTTTTGCATTCTAATCACTTTTTCACCAGAGCTTTTAGGGTTTTATCTCCAGAAAACATTGGATATTTCTTAATCCCATGTGAACAAAATTGGTTTTCAATTCCAAATGTGCAGACTCATTTGGAGAGTAGATTTAGAACTTCTGTTTAAGGAGAAGGAGGGACTATGCTGATGGTGATGGAAATGGTTTCACCACATCAGGAGATAAAGGTAGCAGTCCACCCTCTGATGGAGGATCTGTGTGAAAGAGGGATTCGCTTCTAGAGAATGAGGAAGACCCACCGAAGACATCTCCGTTGCTTCTCACCTTTAACTGGTGGAAGGGTTGGCACTGCACAAATACCAAAGATAAAGAAGAAGCAAAGGCTTTTCCAAATCCTGCTGGGACAACATGATAATGCCGCTGTCAAAGCAGGCTGTTTCTTCAACACTGCCTTATTTATGCTTATTTGAAATCAGTTTCTTACAGGTCAGTTTTTAAGTCAGCTAAGCACTCAAAGCAAGTTATTTAAGAAAAATTGCTTTTCTGCAAACGGGGGCTTTTCTCCTCCACCTTTTTCTCCGAATTAAATTCCCACTGATTGTGGTGAGCCATGTGAATTCCAGCAGCAACCGCTTTGCAGGCCTGCAAACAGAAATTCATTAACATTAACCTTTTCCTTTGGATGAAAAATGTCTTGATTTGTCTAAACAATGTGGCCAGAGCCCTGCCTCTCCCCCACCCCAGCAGTTTAGGGAAAAACATCTCTAGATAATAGAATAGAATAGAATTCTTTATTGGCCAAGTGTGGTTGGACACACAAGGAATTTGTTTTTAGTGCATATGCTCTCAGTGTACATAAAGAAAAACAAAATACATTCATAAAGAATCATAAGATGCAACACTTAGTGATAGTCATAAGTTACTAATAAGCAATCAAATTGTACTGGGAATAAATAAAACAATATAATAGCAATAGCACTTATATACCACTTGACAGTGCTTTTGCAGTCCTCTCTAAGTGGTTTACAGAGTCAGCCTATTGCCCCCAACAATCTGGGTCCTCATTTTACCCACCTCGGAAGGATGGAAGGCTGAGTCAACCTTGAGCCCATGAGATTTGAACTGTTGAACTGCAGCTAGCAGTCAGCTGAAGTAGCCTATAGTGCTGCACTCTAACCACTGTGTCACCTCAGCTCTTAAATTGTAACGATACAAGCAACATGGTTATAGTCATAAGTGGGAAGAGATAGGTACTAAGAAAGAAGAGAATAATAGTAATACAGTCTTAGTAAATAATTTGAGTGTTTGGGGAATTAGTTGTTTAGCAGAGTGATGGCATTCAGGAAAAAGCTGTCCTTGTGTCTAGTTGTTTTTGTTGTGCTCTATAGCATCGTTTTGAGGGTAGAATGACTTCTTCTCCACAATATGCTCCTCAATTAATTTCTACAACTTATTGTGCAAATTCTTTTGCTGTCCCATTCCATTCTCCCATCGCCACCATTTGGAACTGCAACCTTTTCTTGCCCTCTTGTGTTTTTGTTTGAGGAAAATCAAGCTTCTGAGTGTCCTGGCTATGTGTTGGAACCTGAGCTAATAGAGGACAGGATGAAAATACCTCTGCATCTGTCACTATCATCTGCACACATGATGGTTATGAGCCAAGAAAGAACTCTTGGGAAAGAGGAAGGCTTTTCCAGGGAATTTTACGCAAATACTGAGCAAACTGAAATAAGAAAATTTCACTTTGCTGTAACATTATTTTTTGTTGTTGTTCTTTTTCCCTCTTGGCTTCCTGGCTTTTATCTGAATCTGCTTTACTGGTTTTTAAGTGCCTTATTATTTTGCTTCTATTTTCCTATGTCTATTCCTTAGACCAGTGGTCACCAACAGGTGGTCCACGAAAAAATATCTGGTGGTCCAGAGAAAAATTATTTTCATTTTTTTATAAGGTAAAGCTATAGGTTCCCCTGCACATGCAAGCTAGTCGTTTTTGGCTTTAGTGGACAGCGCTCATCCCTGTTTCAAAGCCGAAAAGCCAGTGCTGTCCAAAGACGTCTCTGTGGTCATGTGGCCGGCATGACTAAATGCCAAAGGCACATGGAATGCTGTTACCTTCCGACCAAAGGTGGTCTCTATTTTTCTACTTGCATTTTTTACGAGGTTTCGTTTCGTTTCGTTTATTGGTTTTGTATGCCGCCCACTCCCGAAGGACTCCGGGCGGCTCACAATAAAACAGGGGAGGGGATAAATAAGACAGTACAAACAATATTAAAATACACAACAGTCACAATTGAAGCGGGGCTTCAACAGCCCCCAGCCTGCCGGAACAGCCAGGACTTAGTAGTGAATTAGTGTATATGGCTGCCCTATTTAGCAACCACTTAAAGTTTTGATAATACTGAAAAAGTAGCTTTATGACCTATCCTCATGCTTTCATGCTTTTTTATTCCTCAATGCAATCATTTTCATGCTTCACAGTTGGCGTGAAGCAGAGTCAGTGGAGGTCAGAAATAAAATCTTAAGCTTTGGTAATGTGATGTCTTAATGACTGTGTCACTCAGCAATAGAGTTGCCTATCCCAATTGTGGTTGTTAAGGGAGGACTAACTGGAAAGAGAAAAAATACCCATATTTTTGACATCTAACTCATGAAGAATAAAAGTTGCTTCTCTATATTTCTTCTATTTCCTGAGTAAAGTCAAATTATCTGCTCACTTATATGATCAAATAATCTCATCCAGCTCAAAGGGAATTCTTTATGTGGCTCCCTCACCCCCCAAAAAGCATTCCATAACCACTACTTTTCTCAAGAGCTTTAGTTGGTTAAATTTCATTATTTAGAATAGATTCAGAATTTATAATATCAGAACTGATGAGGAAGATCCAACTTATTTGAAATGTTAGGAGGTCACGGCCTGCAAATTTTGGTTTTCCTGGTTTTATTGGCATGATTATAACTCACTGTTTTTAAACCTTTGTTGCAATAATAGATCTTTTTTATGTATATCTTACAATACAATAGCAGAGTTGGAAGGGACCTTGGAGGTTTTCTAGTCCAATCCCCTGCCTAGGCAGGAAACCCTATACCGTTTGAGACAAATGGCTATCCAACATCTTCTTAAAGATTTCCAGTGTTGGGGCATTCACAACTTCTGGAGGCAAGCTGTTCCACTGATTAATTGTTCTAACTGTCAGGAAATTTCTCCTCAGTTCTAAGTTGCTTCTCTCTTTGATTAGTTTCCACCCATTGCTTCTTGTTCTATCCTCAGGTGCCTTGGAGAATAGTTTGACTCCCTTTTCTTTATGGCAGCCCCTGAGATATTGGAACACTGCTATCATGTCTCCCCTACTCCTTCTTTTCATTAAATTATTCATACCCAGTTCCTGCAACCGTTCTTCATATGTTTTAGTGTCCAGTCCCTTAATCATCTTTGTTGCTCTTCTCTGCACTTGTTCTAGAGTCTCCACATCTTTTTTACATCATAGCAACCAAAACTAAATGCAGTATTCCAAGCATGGCCTTACTAAGGCATTATAAAGTGGTATTAACACTTCACGTGATCTTGATTCTATCCCTCTGTTTATGCAGCCTAGAACTGTGTTGGCTTTTTTGGCAGCTGCTGCATACTGCTGGCTCATATTTAAATGGTTGTCCACTAGGACTCCAAGATCCCTCTCACAGTTACTACTATTGAGGAAAGTACCACCTATACTGTACCTGTGCATTTCGTTTTTCTTGCCTAGATGTAGAACCTTACTCTTTTCACCATTGAAGTTCATTTTATTAAATAGTGCCCAATGCTCAAGTTTGTCAAGATCCTTCTGTATCTTGAGCCTATATTCTGGAGTGTTGGCTGTTCCTGCCCGCTTGGTGTCATCTGCAAATTTGATGAGTTCCCCATTTATTCCCTCATCCAAATCATTGATGAAGATGTTGAAGAGTACTGAGCCTAAAACAGAGCCTTGTGGTACTCCACTGCATACTTCCCTCCTTGTAGATGCAGTTCCATTGAGGACTACATGTTGAGTGCGGTTGGTCAGCCAGTTACGAATCCATCTGGTAGTGATGCTGTCTAGCCCACATTCTTCTATTTTATGTAGTAGTAGGTTATGGTCTACCTTATCAAATGCCTTACTGTAAACTATATCGACGACGTTCCTCTAGTCCACTAATTTTGTCACTTTGTCAAAGAATGCAATAAGATTAGTCTGGCATGATCTGTTTTTGGCAAACCCATGTTGGCTTTTGGCTATTACTTTGTTTACTTCTAGGTGTTTGCTAATTCGTTGCTTGATTATCTTTTCCAGAATCTTTCCCAGTATTGAGGTTAGGCTGATAGGTCTGTTGTTTCTTGGATCTATTTTTTTCCCCTTTTTTGAAGATGGAAACCACATCAGCTCTTTTCCAGTCCTCTGGCAGTTCTCCGGTGCTCTTGATATTGAACAACTTGGATTGTGTTGGGGTTTTTTTCATTCTGAAGGGCTAACTTGACAAATTATTGTCAGATCTAGTTGTGGATTAATTAAGTCCCTTGAAAGAATGTGAAGGGGTTTTTTTTCCTCTGCCAAAAGCAGCTAAGTTAACTAAGTCAATGATCCATTTGGAATGAAGGTTTCTCTGAGCTACCTTCTGACAATGTGTCTGATCAAATTTGCAAGCCTTTTCTTGCCATACTACTGTAGTAGATGGATCATTCCATTTATAAGCTGACCCTATTATTATTAAAATTTACCAGGAAGACATCTGTTAAGAGAAACGACATGGTGCTTCCAATTTCCTACTAGATTCAAGCTACATTTGTTGCATTTTGAATTTTGTATGCAAAGCCTTCTGTTCAGTAAAGGGGAAGCTCTCCTCTAACAGCTAAGTGATAGGCATGAACGGGAAAAGTATTTGTCTGCTTCCTTGCTTTGTCTGTCTTTGTTATTGGATGAGCATCTGGATGGATTTGTTTATCCATCTTTCTGTACAGCCACTAAGACCATATAAGTGTACAGAATGGTCACTACAGTCCTAAAGATGCCTACTTAAATGTGAGTCTGTTTGGAGTTTCTGCCGCTTAGACCTAGGAAAATATACAGAGGGTAGAAAATTAGATTTTTATTTATTTTTTATAATGAAAAATAATTATTGGCTAGAAATTGAAAAGGGGGGTGGATATATTTACTTTTCAAAAAGTAATAAAAGGCAATCAAGTAAGATTTATATCAAGCTACCTATGACGATATGAACGTGAAATGCCATTGTGATTTTATTCCTTTCAGTCAAGAATCAAGATCTGTATGTAATGGAGAATGATATGCACTATATTTGAATGTCTGTGCAAAAAAAAAAAAAAAAAACACCAAAGCAAAACACAAGAGGTGTGTATGAACGAACACACACACACACAGAGGCATAGACTCATGCACTATGGGCAGTGTTTCAAAAGTACGAAAGAGCAAAATAAAATGAATCTTTTTTTCTGAGATAACCACTGCGACAAGATAAATGCAAAAATAATTTTATATCAATTGCTGTGGATACATCTCCCTGTATTCGTTTTAAGAAAAAATCATTACCAACATCAACTTTATTTAATATTGGAATGATTAAAACGCACAGTTTGAGAACACTAAATATAGAGGAGGTAGTGAAGAAAAGGGTAATTTTGAAAGCATTTGGTGGATTTGTTGAAAAATTAACATCTATTACGGAGAGTGTTATGAAGTCAGTAAAATCATAACAGGTTGCACAACTGCCTAGAGATAAGTGATATTGCTGAGTTATTTTTGAGTCTCAGTTAATAAACAAAATTACCAGCTAACAAAAAATATGTTAATTATGGTGAATATTTTAGTTGTTTACTGAGTGGAAATGTTTTAATGCACTGCCCATTAGCAACTGGGTTAGTAAATTATTGTATCTTGTCAATCTTGTGAAGTACACAGCTTATGTAGCAAAGATAGAATACTAAATAAAGCAAAGAGCGATACCTCTACCTTTTATGAATTATGATGAACCAAATCCTCAATAGTAGCAGCTTCCATTATGAATTGGGGTTAAATCTAGCAGAGTCTAAGTAATGTTTATAAATCAGAACAGAGGGAACTTCTAAACTGGGCAATATATGTTGAGCCACAGCGCTCCAAAGTTTGCCACTACAGATAGCCTTCAACCCACAATCATTAGGTGGCTGCTCAAACTTATAATGGCACTGAAAAAAGTGACATGAATGTTTTTCACATTTATAATGGTTGCAGCATCCCCATGGTCATGTGATTAAAATTTGGGTGCTTAGCAATTGGTGTGCATGTATGATAGTTGCACTGCCCTGGGGTCGTGTGATCACCATTTGTAATCTTCCCAACAAGCAAAGCCAATGGAGGAAGCCAGATGCACTAAATGACTGCGAGTGATTTTCTTAACAACTGTGGCAAAAAGATCACACAAGAGGCAAAACTCACTTAACAACTGTCTGGCTTAAGCAACAGAATTTTGGGCTCAGTTTTGGTCATAAACCAAGGATTACCTGTATAACAGGGGTGAAATTCAGCAGGTTCTGGAGAACCGGTAGTGGAAATTTTGAGTAGTTCGGAGAACCAGCAAATACCACCTTTGGCTGGCCCCAGAGTGGGGTGGGAATGGAGATTTTACAATATCCTTCCCCCAGGAGTAGGGAGGGAATGGGGATTTTGCAGTATCCTTCCCCTGCCACGCCCACCAAGTTGAAACAGCATGGGGTCCACCATTGAACCCCTCAATACTTAATCAGGCTACTTGTTTAATTCTAAAACCCAAAAATCAAAAACTCTGCTCATGCTCTTTCACCTAACGAACAAGAATGAGGAACATAATTTTTCTGCTTGAAACACAGGAAGCCAGCTTTTCGCAAGTAGGGGAAACTTAACCACAGTATCTTAGTCATAAGAGGCACAGCTCATGGAAAGGCAAAGTTCACCTTGTAAACAAGCTATAGGTTAACCATATTTTTAGCAATATATCTGGGTGGCATTCTGACATTTTCCTTTTTCTGCATGAGTAACCAAGATTCACTTCTCTTTTAGTTTCACTTTACTTCCCTATTGTGGTTTGGGAATCCTGTATTGTAATTTTCCTTAAATATTTGTAATTCTACCCGAAATAACTTTGTGCTGACCTAGGTGAGAAGTTATGACCTGTATTAGTGCACGCCTATATGACGTCTATATGATTTGTAATAACCATTTCAAAGGTATAAAACCTCTGTCAAAATGTACCTAAGTCAGATCAGTTAGGTGCAAATCTACTGGTCTCTTGAATGCATTCAATAATAAACCTTTCTATTCTGGAAAAAGGCATTGTCTCCTATTCTTACGTAAGTAGAAAGGCAGACCCTGTTTTTGCCATTACATTTCTTGGCGAGCCAGCCAGGAGACGATAGGGTCTTTGGGGACCCTCTGGGACACCTAACCCGGGGGGCTGGGGGCTCATCGGGTCAGGAACCTCTCTGGCGCCAAACGGACCTTTTGTTCCGAGGGAATTTCCCGGCAGCGAGGAGAGCTCAGCCTCGGCGGTTAGCGGTCTCAAGAGCCTTGGAAAACCAGAGGAGAAAGGAGAAGTCTGGCCAGCACCGGAGGAGGAAAGCCACAGATAAAAGGCAAGTAATTGTGGGTTTTCTATTTGAGGCCCGGTTTTTTTATTTTTTTTTTATTTATTTTTTTTATTTATAGATTTTATTGGTAAAAAGAAAATACAACATCCATAACTTGTAACAAAACAATACAACTACATTTCGAGATATTCCCATACTATCAAATCATTATAAACATCAAAGGTTAGGTATCTTTCCCTCCCTCTTTTCTTCCCTCCCCCCTTACTTCCTTCTCCCCTGCCTTCCCTCCTTTCTTTTCTCCTTTTCTCCTTTCCTTCCCCCTCCTTTCCCTCCCTCGCTCCCCCCCTCCTTCACACATACCTTCCCTCCTTCCCTGCCTCTTTCCCTCCTCCTTCCTTTTCTCTTAATCTCCCTCCTTTCCTCCCTCCTTCCCTCCTTCCTTTCAACTCTCCTTCTCTCTTTCTTTCCCTCCCTCTTTCCCTCTTTACTACCCTCTCTTCTTCCCTCCCTCCTTCCTCCCCCAGTTTCTTCTCTTTCTTCTCTCCTTCTTTCTTCCCACCTTCTTTCCCTTCTCTTCTTTCTCTTCCTCCTCTTTCTTCCCCCCTTCTTCTGCCTTTCCTATTCCTCTCCTTTCTCCTCTCCATCCAGACTTCCCTACTATCCTCCTTCCCTCCCTTCTAACCTTTGTTACATTTGCGTATTTTCCTCTGCTGAGGACAATCTGGTTCTCTTTCCCTTTCCTTGCTTGAAGAGGCAAGGATTATACGTCTTCTCGCCTCATCTAAAATGAAGTTTGATCACTAATTTCATGCAGGTAATTATAGCGAATTTCCTATCAGCTTTTTAAAGTTTTCCCAGCATTGTAGCGTGACAAAATTGCTCGACGGTGGGTTCTCGCCCCTGATACA
Source organism: Thamnophis elegans (assembly GCF_009769535.1). Lineage (NCBI taxonomy): Eukaryota > Metazoa > Chordata > Lepidosauria > Squamata > Natricidae > Thamnophis > Thamnophis elegans. Next base: position 43,826,767 of record NC_045542.1, read on the forward strand.
TTTCTCCTTTCGTTTATCTCTCAGTTGTTGTATATTGTTCATTTGAGTTATTGGTTTAATCGTGATAGGTTAGTTAGCTATCTCTTTTTATGTCTAGGTCTTCACTGACTCATCAAGCCATTTGTATAGCTTCTCCCAGACTGTATAAAAGTCTGTGTCTTCTTTGTCATTAATTCGCATCGTCAGTCTGTTCATTTCTGCTAGTTCTAAAATTTTATTCATCACCATAGTGTTGGTGGGGGCATTTTCACTCTTCCAGCACTGTGCGTAAACAATCCTTGACGCTGTCAGAATATGGACTAGGAGGTATTGGTCAGATTTGCAAATTTTTTGATCTATTATTCCTAATAAGAAAGTTTCCGGCTTAAAGCATAGTTTAATTGACAGGATTCCATTCAGCCATCCTAGTATTTGCTTCCAATATGCTTTGGCTACCGGACACGTCCACCACATATGGTAGTACGTGCCCAGCACCGTTTTACATTTCCAGCATATGGCTGAAACTTTTGAAGACATTTTCGCCAGTCTTGTCGGTGGAAGATGCCAGCGGTAGAACATTTTATATATATTTTCTTTATAGGCCGTCGACTTTGTCAATTTTAGATTCCATTCCCAGACTCTTTCCCAGTCGTCTAGATCTATTGAGTGGCCGATGTTTTGGGCCCAGGTTACCATGACTTCTTTTACTCTTTCTGCTTCCGTTTTTCGAATCAGTAAGCAGTTGTATATTTTTGAAATTAATTTCTCATCTGGTCCAATTAAAATTTTATCTAATTCCTGGTTCTTGTTCTGGAAGCCAGGTTGTGCTAGATCGAATTTATGTTTGTTTTGAATTTGAAGATATGGCCACCAATCGATGTTTATTCCCTTATCAGCCAAATTTTCCCTGGGGTTTAGTTTGTTTTGGTCGTCTAGCAACTGTTGGTAGGTAACAATTTTATCCAAGTTTATCAAATTCGGGTATATCAGGGCTTCCGTCGGAGATATCCATTTAGGTAGTTGCGTATAGTATCTCCTTCTAATTTCGAGCCAGTCCTTAATCAATACCCCCCTTAAATGGTGACTACTAAAATAATTGTGGATTTTATTTCCCTCGCACCATAAGTAGTTGTGCCACCCGTATTGCAGGTCGTGGCCCTCTATTGTTAAGATTCTTTTATTAGCTAACATTACCCATTCTTTTATCCACATAGTTGTTGCTGCTTGATGATATGTTTTCCATTCCGGTAATCCCATTCCCCCTTGAGTTCTTTTATCCTGCAGGTGCATATATTTTATTCTGGGCTTTTTACCATTCCATATAAAGTTACGAATCATTTTGTCCAAATCATTATAAAAATTTTCCCCTAGCTTAACCGGTGCCGTTTGAAATAGGTAGAGGATTTTTGGGAGAACATTCATTTTAATTACTGCGACTCTTCCCATCAGTGATAGTTGTAGTTTTGACCAGGTTTTTAAGTCCTTTTGGGTATTCTGTAACAACTTATCATAGTTGTCTTCTTTTATGGAAGAGCACTTCGCAGACAGCCAGATCCCTAAATACTTAATTTTTTTAGTTACCTTTAATTCCATTGTTTCCTCTAGTTCTCCAATCTGGTTTTTGGGGAAATTTTTTATAATCATTTTTGTTTTTTCCTTGTTTATTTTTAAACCGGCCACACACCCAAAGTTCTCAATGTCCTTCATCAAATTCGGTCCTGAAAGTAAGGGGTCTTCCACGATAAAGACCATGTCATCCGCGAAGGCCTGTACTTTATATTGTTCTTTTTTTATGGTCAGGCCCCTAATTTCCTGATTTGATCTTATCCGATTTAAAAGGACCTCTAGAGACGTAATAAATAGTAGTGGGGAGAGCGGGCACCCTTGTCTAACACCCTTTCCAATTTGTATCCTCTCCGTTAGTTCCCCATTGACTATAATATTTGCAGATTGCAGTGAATATATAGATTCTATAATCTTAATAAATTTATCGCCAAATTTCATCATTTTTAGTTGAGTGATTAGAAAGTTCCAATCTAGGTTATCAAAGGCTTTCTGAGCGTCGACAAAGATTAATGCGAGTTGTTTCTCGGATCTTGTTTGATAGAATTCCAGGGTGTCCATTATTATTCTTGTATTGTTTCTAATATGTCTTTTTGGGAGAAAGCCGTTTTGATCCGAATGGATACTTTGATTTAATATTATTTTTAGTCTTTCCGCCAATATTGATACAAAGATTTTGTAATCTGCATTTAACAGGGATATGGGTCTATAATTTTGGACCTTGCTACTGTCCGCCTCTTCCTTTGGTATTAGGGTAATGTAGGCTTCCCCCCATGATTTTGGGACCCTACCATTTTGCAATGTATCAGTTAGGTGCAAATCTACTGGTCTCTTGAATGCATTCAATAATAAACCTTTCTATTCTGGAAAAAGGCATTGTCTCCTATTCTTACGTAAGTAGAAAGGCAGACCCTGTTTTTGCCATTACATTTCTTGGCGAGCCAGCCAGGAGACGATAGGGTCTTTGGGGACCCTCTGGGACACCTAACCCGGGGGGCTGGGGGCTCATCGGGTCAGGAACCTCTCTGGCGCCAAACGGACCTTTTGTTCCGAGGGAATTTCCCGGCAGCGAGGAGAGCTCAGCCTCGGCGGTTAGCGGTCTCAAGAGCCTTGGAAAACCAGAGGAGAAAGGAGAAGTCTGGCCAGCACTGGAGGAGGAAAGCCACAGATAAAAGGCAAGTAATTGTGGGTTTTCTATTTGAGGCCCGGTTTTTTTCTTTTAAACCGGAGAGTAAGGTCTGATCCACCTTGCTAGGTATAAAGGTTTTGGGAATTGGACTGTCCAGAATATATGTATGTGTTTAAAAGGTTAAAGTGTTAAGAATTGTGTTATTCAGTATTTGGGAAAATTATGGGTGGAGGTAGTAGTAGTCAGACTCCTCTAACTTCTATGTTAAATCATTTTAAAGAAGGATTTATGAGTCAGGATTATGGAATTGTGTGGAGTAAACATGAGCTTAGGAGGTTTTGTGAATTAGAATGGCCCAGATATGGCATTGGATGGCCTGAAACAGGTACTTTTGATCCTCACTTAGTATTGAAAATCCATAGGTTGGTGTTTGATCCTAAGATAGGGAGCTTAACTCAGGCTCCATATATAGATGTTTGGAAAAAATTGGTTAATCAACCCCCAGCTTGGTTAAAGAAATGTAAACAACAATGTAGTCTTATGGCTGTCAGAGTTACAGACCCTAAAAGTCCTAGGCAGAGACCACCAGTCTTGGCTAGTGCCCCCGAAGAATTGCCACAGCCCCCTCCTTATGTGTCACCTAGAGGGGTCAGTTTGCCAGCCACACCGCAATCCTTGTCCCTGACTTATTCCAGAAGAACTACACCCAGTACCGGGGATTCTACAAGCCAGTTACCTATTGAGGGAATTGAACAGGGATTGGATGCTGTAATTACTAGTATGGAACAAATCAGATATAAAGAGAAAGAAGAAAAAGCTCCTCTAAGTTCACCCGACACAATGGGACCAGAGTTTTGGGAAAAGAAGGAGAAAGAGATGGACCAATTGTTGGGAGCTGTGGGTGGAGAAGTGGAACCAGTGTCAGCCAGAACCAGAGCAAAGACAGAGACTGTTTTTACAGCACCCCTCAGACGAGTTGACCAATTCTTAGTAAACCCAGATGACCCCTCCCAAGTTTCAACAGGGTCGTTGTTTCAGCATGTTCCTTTTACCACCTCTGATTTGCTTAATTGGAAAATGCACTATGGGCCTTATAGTGCTAAACCAAATGAAGTGGCAGAATTGGTAAAAACTATTGTGGATACTCATCACCCAACTTGGCTAGATTTACAACAACTTATGGCAACACTTTTCAATGCTGAAGAAAGGGAGAAAATCAGGAATGCAGTGTCTAATATTTTAAAACCAGATGTCCCTGCACGTACAACCTTAGCAGACTTTATTGAACAGCGTTTCCCCTCAAAAGATCCTAATTGGAGTCCTTATGATTCACATCAATTAAACTTGTTGCTCAATTATCAACAGTTAATCATAAAAGCTGTGCGTATAGCAGGAAAGCCTGCAACGAACATGTCAAAGCCGAGTTTAATTACCCAAGAAGCTACTGAAAGTCCGGAGGCATTTTATTCTAGGTTGGTTGAGGCATATGAGATGTATACCCCTATCGACCCCACTCTGCCTGAAAATGCTCGCATGCTAGCAATGGCTTTTATTTCACAATCAGCTCCAGACATAAGGCATAAGCTTCAAAAGTTGGAAGGACCGTTGGGAAAACCTCTTAGTGAACTCATGGAAGTTGCCAGGAAGACATTTGTCAACAGGGATTTATTGGAGGAAAGGAAAAAAGATAAGCAGATGAAGAAAAAAGCAGAATTGCTAGCCACCGCTTTAATGACTGTGCCAGGGGGAAATAGAGGAAGTAGGGAGAGGACTATGATCCCCTCTTTAGGTCAAAATCAGTGTGCCATCTGTCACAGGTATGGGCACTGGAAAAGAGATTGTCCCAGAAGAGAAGGAATTGAGAGAAGGGAGATTGAACAGCCAAGAGTAACTAGAAATCCTACCCCTTTGCCAAGAAATTTCTCCCTTAGCCGACCCAACACCTTCAGGGGACGTGGAACATTTAGGAAGCCCATTAACAGCCTGCGAAAGAGAGAAGCCAAGGGATTTTCCCCCGACACTCCTTTGATTGGATTGGCAGAAGCTGAGGAGTGGGATTGACGGGGCAGTGTAGGTTCGATTAGCCTCCCCGAACCTATGGTCTGTCTGAATGTGGGGGGCAAAGAAGTTTCTTTCCTTGTAGATACAGGAGCAACCCGCTCTGTATTAACTCAACCCTTGGGACATATTTCTTCTCAATCTATCAACATTCAAGGGGCAACAGGAAAACCACAAACCCAGCCACTTTTAGAGCCTCTATTATGCACAACGGGAGGAAAAACGTTGACTCACCAGTTTGTTTATTTGCCCAGCTGTCCGCTTCCACTCATGGGAAGAGATTTACTTTGCAAACTTAGAGCACAGATATTTTTTGATGAAAAGGGATCCGTAGGAGTAAAATATGGCAATGTGAATTTAGAAATTCCTCGGGAAGAGGCTTGGAGAATCATGGTGGTGCAGGAAGTCTCAGGAGACAAATGGAGGGAGTTCCGGGTTCCTGAGCTGTGGGCGGAAGATAACCCCCCTGGTTTTGCTGCTCACCACACCCCTGTCATTGTTGAGGAACTACCAATGAGTCGTCCTGTATGCATCCGCCAGAGGGGGTACCCAAGAGAAATTGTGCAGGCTATTCAGGAAGTCATACAACTGTATCTGACTTATAAGATTCTAGTGCCCACTGACTCACCATGGAATTCACCGATTCTACCTATACCAAAAGGGGGAGGAAAATATCGAATGGCTCAGGATCTTCGTAGGGTTAACAGTTCAACAGTCACAATTTATCCTACGTTGCCAAATCCTTATGTGTTACTTGGACTAATTCCACCAGAAGCTAAATGGTTTTCAGTTATTGATTTAAAAGATGCTTTCTTTTCTATACCCATTCATAAAAAAAAAAGCCAGCAAGGGCAAAGAACTTTGGGACATGAAAGAAAGGAAGCCATTTGTCAATTACCAGCCCCAAGAAATAGGAAGGAATTAAGAGGCTTTTTAGGAGCAGCAGGATTTTGCCGCATTTGGATTCCTAACTTCGCCTTGTTAGCAAAGCCACTTTATGAAGCTACAAAAGGGAATGAAAAGGAACCTTTGCGATGGGAAAAAGAGGAACAGAAAAGTTTTTTGAACTTAAAACATGCTTTGACTCAAGCCCCGAGTCTGGGACTGCCTAATTTAGATAAACCTTTTCATTTATTTGTGGACACTAAACAGAATATGGCTGTGGGGGTGTTAACTCAGAAGATGGGAACGTGGTATCGACCAGTTGCATATTTGTCAAAACAATTGGATCAGGTAGCAAAAGGGTGGCCCTCTTGTCTTAAGGCTGTAGCAGGCACAGCTTTACTTACTCAGGAAGCAAATAAGCTTACTTTTGGACAGCAGTTGAATATCTACACCCCACATGCTCTTCGGGCTGTTCTGGATCAGAAAGGCCATTTGTGGCTTACCAATCCACGTATGTTGAAGTATCAGGGGCTTATTACCCATAACCCTCTCATCAAACTTGTTCAGTCATATGCTTTGAATCCTGCCACTCTATTGCCTGAACCAGACTCTGAGATCTCTCATGATTGTCTGCAAACTATTGAGGAAACCTATGCAAGTCGTCCAGATTTGAAGGATGAACCCTTTTCCGACCCGGATGCAACTCTTTTTACTGATGGAACCAGTTTTATCCATGAAGGTGTAAGAAAAGCAGCTTATGCCATAGTTACCCTTGAGGATGTATGGGAAGCTAAGCCCTTACCTGCAGGAACTATGCTCAGTTGGCAGAATTACATGCACTCACTAGGGCATTGGAATTAGCAAAAGGTCTACGTGTCAACATTTACACAGACTCAAAATATGCCTTTCTTACAGTTCAAGTGCATGGAGCTTTGTACAAAGAAAGAGGTCTTGTTACAGCAGGAGGGAAGGACATTAAATATGGACCCCAAATTTTGCGTCTATTGGACAGTGTGTGGTCCCCCAAACAAGTTGCCATTATGCATGTACGAGGTCATCAGAAGGGGATTTCAACAGCTGAAAGAGGAAACCACAAGGCTGACCAGGTGGCAAGAGCAACAGCTTTGGATCCATTCTCCCTGCAAGCTAACTGTCTTACTTTGTGGATCCCGAACCAAGAAGATGAACCCCCCTCATATAGCCACTCGGAAATACAGCAAGCTGAAGCTATAGGGGCAGAACTAGTGAATGGGTGGTGGACTCTGCCGGACAACAGGGTGTTTGTACCTCAGCAGTTAGCATGGGAGGTTGTTTCTTCCTTGCATAGGCATTTACATTTAGGAAAGACAGCTTTGAGAAAGGCTTTAACAAGGGAAGTCTATATTAACAATTTGTCTAGTTTAGCAGCTGCTGTTTGTTCTCGATGTCAGGTGTGTGCTGCTAATAACCCACGTCAGGGGCCAAGTCTTCCCCCTGGGCACCAACCTAGGGGGGCTTATCCTTTTGATTATTTAATGATTGATTTTACGGACATGCCGAAAGTGGGATCGTACACTGCTATGTTAGTTGTTGTTTGCACATACACGGGGTGGCCTGAATGTGTTCCCACTAGAACGAAAAAAGCTTTGGAGGTAACCCGAACTCTGTTAAATGTAGTTATTCCACGATATGGGTTGCCCTCACGTATCTCTTCAGATAATGGGCCGGAGTTCATTCATGCAGCCACTCAGAAGGTTGCCCAGGTATTAGGGATTACCTGGAAGTTACACTGTTCTTTCCACGCTCAATCGGCGGGCGTCGTTGAAAGGGCTAATAGAACTATAAAGAATAAATTGGCTAAAATTTGTCAGGAAACTCATCTCAAATGGCCAGATGCCCTCAGCATGGCGTTGCTAGCCGTGAGGTGCGCACCCACAGGGGAGTTGGGTGTCTCACCATATGAGTTAATGTATGGAAGGGTTCCTAATTTGGTTAGTCCACAGGTGTTGCCTACTACTCAAGTGGCAGACACAGTGAAAATCAAACAGTTGCAAGCTTTGAATACTGTTGTCCATCAATTACAAAAATATGTGCTGTCATGTCGTCCTCATGTGATTGTAACTCCAGTACATAATTTCCACCCAGGACAGGAGGTCTGGGTGAAGGACTGGAAAAAGGTGCCTTTGGAACCCAAATGGTGTGGACCATATACTGTTGTTATTTGTTCTCCCCTTGCTGTTAAGGTAGCTGAAATTAAGCCTTGGATCCATTGGACACGCCTGAAATTGGCTGCAACCCCGTGTGAGACTGTTTCCAAGGACTCTGTCCAGCCTCTACACCCTGCCGAAAGGAGAAGAAGAAGGAAGGATGCCACCTCGCCTGCTGATTCACGGGAAGCAATCGCTCTACGGCCAGGTGGTGAAGACCCCTCTGCAGGTGTCGCTCCAGGTGCCGCCGACACCCATCGCACAGGCAACGCATCGCGTCTTCCGTGGAACCTTCGTCCCCGTCCAACGCGGAGAGCCAACCATGGAAACCAACCGCCGTCTGCGTCAGACTGCATGCATTAGGAATGGTCTGATCCCAGCGATCTTAGTCGTGATTTTTCTCTTAGCTGTTTCTGTTCTTCTTAACTTTCTCTATTTCTATGCTGCTATGAAAAATAAGATTGCTCCAGGGGCACCACCAGTGCAGATATGGGAGGTTTCCCCTGATTATGAAGACCCATTTCCTACAGGGGGGAATGTGATTAGTGGAGGTACCTCGCAGCCACCATATGTGAGGGATGGGAAAAAGGGCACCCAACAAACACCAGGTGTCAGGGCCCTCACGGTGAAAAATGACTCCCCTGTAAAGGTAACTTCTGAACCCTTGCTAGAGGACATGGGACCAGGACCTTTTCCTCCTTGTAGGCATTGCTTCTATAAGGTCCCGAGTACCCAGGGACTCGGTTTTGCCTATGTCAAACGCTGGATAGTAGATTGTTATCCAGAGGAAGGGTTATCCCCCTGTTCCGAGGGATCCGGGAACTATTGGCAATGTAGGTTGGATCCTAATGTTACTTGGGCACCAAGTGAATACTATAATTCAACCATAATGTGCCATACTTTGAGGCCTATTCAGAGACCATACCCAGAGCCCTATCCAGAAAGGACAAGGGCTCGGGGTAAGCGGACACCCCTTGATTTTAGTTTGGACATGAAGTATGACATAACGAATGATCAGCTCCCGATCATGGTGAGGATATATTGTAAAATCATAGGGAATGTGAGACATGTGTGGTTGCTGCAATGGTGGTCAGGTGAAGAGAATTTGTCAAGTATGAAACCTCAGGTACTGAGCGAGACTCGGCACATGGGCGTAATACGTAACTATGATGAGAAATCTAGTTACTTGAAGGTCTGGATTACTCATTCTAATTACTCGGAATCATACCAGTGCCGAGCTGTAACAATTGGTGAGATTATAAGCAGAACGGCAAGAGTCTCATTGACTGCAGAAGGAAAAGGGATGGTGGTTCTGGAGTCGCTCTTGCAAACAGGTAGGAACCTCCATCCTACTCCCGTTCTTCCAAAAGGTGGGAAGGATGGATTAGATGGGAAGGGACCTATAACCCCTGCCCCATTGGAATGCACTGCATGCCTAGTAGGAACAAGAGGAAATACTTTAAAGTTCAAAATGGGAAAACCTAAATCCTGTCAGAACTTCAATCTTCCGAATTGTACTTTTGGAAGGAAGCAACCCCGTCTCTATAGTCAATGTGAGGGATCTGAAGGGGTGGTATGTTATCTGCCTGCAACACCAGGGCTGGATGAGTGTGGCCCATGTCTTACCAAAGCTAAGGTGGGACCTCGTACCATTGTTACAATGATCTACCACACTCAGGCCCCAGTGGACTGCACCCCTCAGAAAAAGACATGTGTATCTAACGGTACCATGTATAACTATTGTATTCAGAAAAACCAGCTTGTTTGTTATCAGCCAACCACTCCAGTTCGCATAAAGGTCAGTGTATGGGCCGGCCTGGCCCTACTTGACAACCCCAAGGAATCTCAGCTTTACCACCTCACCACAGTTACTGCTTTAAAACAAGGACAAAAGCCCATCACCGTATCATTTGGTGTATGTGCTGCAATGGATAGGGTGGCTTACAGAAGCTGTGGAAGTCAGGGATGGAGACAAACTTATTACCACAATCATAAGTATCTCTGTCCCCGATCCCATGTCTACTGCCAAGGATGTAAGAATCCAAGTCGGGATTTGTATTCTCCTTGTGCAGATCGCATGGATGAAAGAAACCCTTGCAGAGGATGGGAGTGTGTCTGTCAACATACTGGAGGAGGTTATCCTACTTCTCCTCATCTGGGATGTCCATATATTTCCAATTTTCGCAGCCTCCAAAATTCAAACTCAGTCGCTTTTGAAGTGTCCCGTGATCACCCAGAGGAAGAAAGCTATGGGATAGGCATTGATGGAGATGGGGCTGACCCACTGGCATACATTACAATAAGGGTGGAAACTTTGAAGGAAGGGGAGGTAAAGTCATTAGGATGGTCTGTCTATGATAACCTTAGGAAGTTAGAGGAACCCCTTCCTCTTAGCCCTAAGGCTGTGAATTTGTTTGTAGAAATGGCTGAAGAAGTAGCAAAAGCCTTAACTGTTAAAAATTGCTTTGTTTGTGGAGGAACAAACATGGGAGAAAAGTGGCCATGGGAAGCTCTCGAAGCAACCCCAGAGGTATATAACAATATGACCCTCAAAGGCAACCTCGCTCAACGAACACAGCATACGGGTATTGTTTGGACCCTAACTACAAATTTGGTGGGCCACAGCTGTTTCTCTCGAAATGGATCATATCCTGTGGGTCATCTAATTTGTTTAGGGGAATGGGATGATACTTATACCAAGTGGTCATCACCATCAAATCTCTCTCAACCCACAAAATTTGATCTCTCACTCTTTCCCTACCTAAAGGAGCCACAGTATTCATCTGGCCCCTGGGAAGCCCCTGAGAACATGTATTGGATTTGTGGCACACTTGCCTATGAAATTCTTCCTGCAGACTGGGCGGGATCCTGTGTTCTTGGATGGATAAAACCTTCTTTCTTTTTATTACCTCTCCAATCACGACAGGTGTTAGGAATTCCGGTATATGACTCAATCGATCCCATTCGTCAGAAAAGAGAGGTAAACACAGCCTTCTCTAACTTTCCTTGCAAGGAACTTACTGAATATGAGAAATCAGATACATGGAGTTCAGAGAGAATTGTATGCACGTATGGAAGAGCCACATGGGCTGAAGATGGATCATGGGGATACCGCACCCCGATCTACATGATAAACAGGATCATGAGGTTACAGGCAGTGTTGGACCTGGCTGGGGAGAGAATTGACAAATCCTTGAATATTCTCTCCACTGCCACGGACAAACTTCGTACTGCAGTATACCAAAATCGATTGGCTCTCGATTACCTCCTCGCAAGAGAAGGGGGAGTATGTGGGAAGTTCAACTTATCAAATTGTTGCCTTCAAATTGATGAAACTGGGAGTGTTATTAAACAGCTGACCACGGAAATGAGACAGCTCACTCATTTCCCAGGACAAGAATGGAAAGGATTAAATCTTGCCTCATATTTTAACTCTTGGTTGTCAAAATTGCCCGGATGGCAGGCTATCATTACTTTTATTGGTCTGATTGCAGCAGGATGTATAATCATCCCCTGCATTATGCCTCTTTTTGTTCGTGCTATCAGCAGTACTTTATCTCTCATGGTGGAAAAACGGGCCACTGCCAAGGTCCTGACGCTTATGGGACACACAGGAGAGGAACATGAGTATGTGGGGCTCATAAGCAATAGGGAGCCTGATACTTATGAAACTCCACAATAATCTTAGGATTGGGTGAAGTTTCAACAGGGGGGAATGAAACAGCATGGGGTCCACCATTGAACCCCTCAATACTTAATCAGGCTACTTGTTTAATTCTAAAACCCAAAAATCAAAAACTCTGCTCATGCTCTTTCACCTAACGAACAAGAATGAGGAACATAATTTTTCTGCTTGAAACACAGGAAGCCAGCTTTTCGCAAGTAGGGGAAACTTAACCACAGTATCTTAGTCATAAGAGGCACAGCTCATGGAAAGGCAAAGTTCACCTTGTAAACAAGCTATAGGTTAACCATATTTTTAGCAATATATCTGGGTGGCATTCTGACATTTTCCTTTTTCTGCATGAGTAACCAAGATTCACTTCTCTTTTAGTTTCACTTTACTTCCCTATTGTGGTTTGGGAATCCTGTATTGTAATTTTCCTTAAATATTTGTAATTCTACCCAAAATAACTTTGTGCTGACCTAGGTGAGAAGTTATGACCTGTATTAGTGCACGCCTATATGACGTCTATATGATTTGTAATAACCATTTCAAAGGTATAAAACCTCTGTCAAAATGTACCTAAGTCAGATCAGTTAGGTGCAAATCTATTGGTCTCTTGAATGCATTCAATAATAAACCTTTCTATTCTGGAAAAAGGCATTGTCTCCTATTCTTACGTAAGTAGAAAGGCAGACCCTGTTTTTGCCATTACAAAGTCACACCAACAGAACTGGTAGTTAAAAAAATTGAATTTCACCACTGCTGTATAACCATGAGTTATGGAATAACTGGTGTTGTATAATGGACTACGGTGTGAAGTGGCAGTTTCCCAGGAAGGAAGGAGCACAAGTGTCAACACAGTCCAGAGCTGAATCAGAGAAAGAGGAAGAGATTTATGATAGCCTTGAATCTTGCAGGATATATTTATTAGGGTGAGAGCTGCATAGGTTTAGTCTGGTGAGCTTCTGTCTATTTGGTGGGGAGCAAATAAAGAACTGAACTTTGCCTGGATTGTTACAGGTCTGTGGTTCTCAACCTTTTCTTCACCACAGAACCCTTTTAAATACCTTTTGTGGCCACAGACCACGAACACCTAACTCAAGATTGAAATCATAACATTGATTCAAGCTTTTGTGGATCCCCTGTGACAAAATGGTGGACCCCAGCCCAGGGGTCCATAGACCACAGATTGAGAACCACTGTTCTATGTTGTTCTTGGGCTGGGCTTGACATGTTGTTTTTATAAGACCAACCCATTTCATACCTATCATGTTACCATTTTATTTCCGTTATGTGAAAATTCATTTGCAAAGACTACAGGATAAAAGATGCTCACTACAAAGTAATATCTGGTTTAATCTCAAAAATTAATTCACGGGTTCTTTTAGTTGAATCCAAATTCATTGGGTCCCCAAAACACGAGCCCCTTGGCTTTTAGGCAATCCACACACAAACATGCAGTATTCACAGTTCTTTCCCACATGCTTTGCCAACTCTGCTACTGCTCATACTTCTAGTAGTAAACTACTACTATCTCTTAGCCCTACACTACTTCCAGTTGCTCTATCCAAAGGATAACAGAAACCACTGCCCTGCTCACTCCCAGAACAACTCCAACACAAATATCACCCCACAACTACACCCACCACACCCAGCTGCCTTTCTGGTTGGCTTTTATAGATGTTCTTTGCTAAGCAACCTGGAGAGGTCTTAAAGGGAGGGCACCATCAGCCCAGGTATTGCCCTGGCATCCTTCCCTCTCCTAAATACCATTATAAAGCATTCCCAAAAGTGCTTTTTAAAAGGCAGCTGGACTTCATTTGTTTAGCTTGAAGTCATTTTCCTTCTCATCCGAGAATCTTCTTCACTTCTTACTGAATGGTTGAGAATGGAAAGATTTATATTCCTTGCAGTCATCTGGTCATTAGCACCATTTCTGAGAGTTGTTAAGGCCACTGGGAGGTTTATCTGTGCCCTCAGGGTTACCTGAATATTGCAAATGGTTGTGGAGCTTTCTTGGAACTGCTGAAAAGACTGTGTTGTAAACAGGAGAGAAGTGGTATTGTAAACATTCTCCTCTGTCAAGAGAGGGCTATTCAGTCTTACTGTAGATAGCCTCTTTGACCCCTCTTCTTTCAAACCAATAGTCCTCTCCAGTCGATATTCTGGACAAGGTTCCACACTATTCAAGTGACTCTGACAGCAGAGATAAACCTCCCTGTGGCCTCAGTAACTCTCAAGAAGAGCGCTAATGATCAGATGACTGCAAGGAATATAAATCCTTCCGTTGTCCACCATTCAGTCAGGGCTGAAGAAGCTTCTTGGATGAGAAGTGAAACATCTTCAAGCAAAACAAATTCAGTCCAAGTATTTTGGGGGCCTGGATTGCTGAGAATCTCCATAGATATTATAAAGCATTCTATTTCCTGGATGTAAATAGTTAACATTTCAATCTACAAACTATTTCTCCCTCTCAATGAAAGGCTCAAATTTCCCTACGATACCCTGGATCTTGCATTCATAGTAGCAAGCACCAGTTGCTAAGCAGTGAAACTATACAATGTCAATAATGGGGTCATCCCACTTTTTCCCCCCATAGAGTATTCAGACAACCAGACACTTCATGAATGCCTTCCCTAAGATGCCTCTCCTGTCTGTCTTGTCTCAAACTCATGATGGTTTTATCCTCTGTTGCTCTAATCACCTTCTCTGGTTAATGAGTATTGGAGGAAGTTCTTCATCAGTTCTAGTGGCTAGTCAACCTTTGTTGAATTTATTCTTTGCAAATATGCATCATACTAGTTCTTCTCCATCAGCCCACTCCCCTGCTTTACCCCATCATCTCATCCCCCATTAACTTGGAGGTTTAAGAAACAGTCAACTATGTCCTGCGCTCCATAGGCCTAATGAGACAGTTAGATGTAGTGTGTAACAAATTGTCCACATTATAACACTTTACATCTTGATACTAGCGCCTCCTTAAATAGCTTGTCTGTAAGTGGAAAGAATTCTCCCTAGGATGTTAAACAAATAGCTGTCGTGTAATAGATGGGGTGATGGCTGAAATGAACACTTACAAATGGCTGTAGCATTTACCTAAATGTCACACCGATTCCTTGCTGTTGTCGTTTATGCAGCCAGATTGTTTCTGTTACATTGCTGGGTCCTCAACCTTCAGAAGCTATTTTTAAAATGCATTTAGAAAGGCTTAGAATTGTGTATCTGGATTAGAAGGAGCATTGTCAAGGAGGGGGGAGGAGGGAAATGACCACATGTCAGAAAGCACACCTTTGCCTTTCTGATAGGGTGTTAGTTGGAGACAAAATAGCACAGTTTCAGTCATTTGAAAAGAGACAAGTTCATTTCCCCTGGGATCCTGGCTTTCCCACTCCCACTTTCAACCCAGTATAGTTTCTGACCAGTGGTGGGTTTTAAAAATTGTTCGAACCTACTCTGTGGGTGTGGCCTCCTTTGTGGGAGTGGCTTGCCACCCATGTGACTGGATGGGAGTGGCTTGCCGCCCATGTGACCGGATATGAAGATGCCGATGACACTTGTCAGAACCACCTTAAATTACCTCACACACAGCACTGGCATGCATAAGAATAGGATGTAAACTTGTTTTTTAAAAGGCATCTTTGGTTTGCGTTAAAACAACTTCAACACATGCAATGTTCTGATTGCACCACAAATGCAGTAATCATCCTTACCTTTCACAGAGGCACTGAGTTTTATAAATATGAGCATAATAGTGTAGAATAATCATATCCAAGGACCAGTGGTGGGTTTCAAAATTTTTTGGAACCTCTTCTGTATGTGTGGCCTGCTTTCCGGGTCCACTGGTGGAACCTCTTCTAACCAGTTCGGTAGATTTGACAAACCGGTTCTACCAAATAGGTGCGAACTGGTAGGAACCCAACTCTGTTTCTGACTCTCATTCGCATATATGCAGAGTATATATGGAGGTTGCGGTGCAGTTAGCAGAGATGCTACATTTAGGATAGGGTCAGTGTCAGTGGTGAAATTTACATTTTTTTACTACTGGTTCTGTGGGTGTGGCTTGGTGGGCGTGGCAGGGGAAGGATACTGCAAAATCTCCATCCCTATCTCACTCTGGGATCAGTCAGAGATGGTATTTGCCGGTTCTCTGAACTATTCAAAATTTCTGCTACCGGTTCTCTAGAATTGGTCAGAACTTGCTGAATTTCACCCTCGGTGAGTGTGGCAATTCAGTCTTCCTTATATAGAGCAACAAAGGAAAAGGACTTTGAAAAGAGAGATTACCTGGACAGCAGAATTCACCTATTAATCTCCAAGAAGCAGCAAATTATAGCTTCTCTCCAAATATTATAGCTTCACTACTGTGCCCCATTGCAAGCTTCTAGCAGATAGCCTGCATTCAGGGAAAGGGCAACCATCAAAATATTAATCTGGTTTTTGTCAGCCGATTAAAAAAAAAGGAGAACTATACCAGACAAATCTTACTGAAAAAGATAGAAGTAAACATAAAGTCATCATTTGCTTAAGTTCAGTGTGACCATCTCTCTATGTGTCACTATTGTGCACATCTGTTGATTAGCTGTTTATATTTAGTTACCTTGGAAACCAGCAGTTAGCCTCCACTTATAATTATGAGGGCACCAGCCTACTTTCATAAAATGGAAAACATGTTAGGAATTTTCTTTGGTAACATTAAGCTATTTTACCTCCACATATTCTGTTATTTGTAAAAGCTAATGCTTGCTTTCTAGCAATTTAAAATGTAGTACAGATGCATTATGCCACCAATCTCAACTGGTTGAAATTGAATAAAATTTGGCTGAGATTGAGTAATTATAAAATTCTTGACATATATCAGCACGGTACCATCCATGTTGAAGGTTAGGAAAATATTTCCTTAAGGATTTTGGGCAGAGGATGGCAACTATGGGCGCTTTATGACCTGTATACTTCAATTCCTAGAATTCCATCTGGCTCATGAATTCTGGGAATTGAAGTCCACAGGTTGGAAAGGGACCATAGTTGCCCGCCCCTGATTTGGGGGAACTGGGAGATGGTTAAAAAAAATCAGAACAGCTGCTGGAACCTGCATTTTTGTAAGTTAAGAAAAATAAAAAAAACCATACATTGTTAAACTAATAAGAGTAGGAAAGTTCCATTTTAATGGAGGGATGTAAGGGAGTGAAGTTGGGGGAGTTATTTTCTCTTTTCCAAAGTAGCTGCAGTCATGCAGATAAGTCTTTCCACCCTTCCCCATAGTGTTGTGGCCCGCCAGCAGCCAGCAGAGCTGGCAGCAGAGTTGGACAGTGAGGAGGTTGGGGAGGAGCATGAGGCTGGGGAAGGCTCGGATGAGGGCTCTGTGTTGGAGGCAGAGACCAGGCTGAGGCTGTCTGGCAGGCAGTGATTAGGTGCCTTCGGAGCTAGACAGCAGTGAGGCAGAGGAACAGCTAGAGCCTGTTCCCAGGTTGCGCATGTGCAGAGCTGTCAGAAGAAAAGAACAACTCAGAAATCAGGGTAAACTTGGCAGTAAAGTCACAGGTGGAAGGTGATTGGCCCCTCCCATAGGAAATAAAAGAGGAGCGAAAGGGGAGTGGGCTTTTGCAGGAAACAATTTGTTCTTTCATTTCAGGAGAGTGAAGATCTGTCCATGAATCTCAGAAACTCTGTGCCAAGTCTTTCCTTGCACAGCACCCCATTTGGAAAATATTTACATGGCAGCTTTCCAAGATAGATAAGGTCTGTACTCTGTAGTCATAAATATTCCTTTGAAAGACTGTTTGCTGAATGTGAGTGGAATGAGCATTAAAATAATATGTATTAATACTGGGTATTAAATATATATTTGTGTGGCATCTTCACTTTGCAAAGGCTAGAAGGGTGGAGTTGTCCCAGAGCCTGTTGTTGGGGAAGTGGTGTGTGGCAATAAAGTAGTTTGTACAGATTTGCTATGTTGTGGTATGTCCAGTCTTTGGAAAGCAAAGACCTCTCACAGTGTGAAGTGAGGGCAAAACATAATTGCACAAGGAAATGGCTGGAAAGTTACCAGTTCTTGTTAGCATAAGTGACAGCTGTTTTCCAAGAGAGATCTGCACTTGAAACACTGTTTAGTACAACAGCATTCCCCATATTATACTCAGATCTCCATGTATGACTTCTATTGGATGGAGGAAGACAGTATGAGGTTAAGGCAGAAAAAGAAGGCAATGATTATATTATGGTTGGTTGTATTGTCAGCCAGATGTTTAGACTGGATCCGGCATTTTTATCCACCTATTGAGTCTTTCCCAAAATCTGGGATAGGCAAATGTTGTTGCTTGATGGTGCTCAAGATACCATTGCAGGATGCAAGCCAGTGATGGCTAACCTTTTTGTAAAAGCATGTCAAAATTGTGTGCACATACCTAGACCCACAATGGAATGCACCTCAACCCCCTGTGCATGTGTACATGAACACTCCTCCCCCCCGGTGCATGTGCATGTGACCCCCTGTGCGTGGGGGGAGACTTTTCACCCTCCCCAGGCTCAAGAGGCTTTCTTGAAAGCCTGGGGAGGGTGAAAACAACCTCCCCCCCACTGAGGCCTTCCAGAAGGCAGAAACTGATTGTTTCTGAACTTCCGGTTGGCATGTTGGGCCCATTTTTCGCCCTCCCCAGGCTTTAGGAAAGCCTCCAGAGACTAGGGAGGGCGAAAAATAGCCCAACTGGAAGTTCAGGAATGAACTTCCAGTTGGCCTGTTGGGTCTGTTTTTCGCCCTCTCCAGGCTCCGGAGGCTTTCCTGAAGCCTGGGGAGGGCAAAAACAGCCTCCTCTGGCCTTCCGGAAGGCCAAAAATCAGTTGGCCAGCACACACATATACGCTGGAGATGAGAGCTGGCGTGCCGGCAAATATGGCTCTGCGTTCCACCTGTGGCACACGTGCCATAGGTTTGCCATCATGAATGTAAGCCATTCAAAGTAAAATTACTTTTTGCAATTGACTGGTGGTAATTTTGTCAATGTTGTTCAAGTGGGACTCCAGATGTTTTGAAATTGCACCCAAGGCATTTATTATTATTGGTATTCCATTTGCCATCTTTTGCGACAGTTGTTCTATTTCTATTTGCAGATCTTTGAATTTTGTTATTTTTTTCCAGTTTTTTCTCTTCTGCTGTCTCCAGCCATTGTAATATCTATTATATATCCCAAAGGTCCTTTTTTTAGGAGGCAACTGGAGTTTGTTTGTTTTTTCTTAGAAGATGTTTTGCTTCTCATCCAAGAAGCTTCTTCAGCTCTGATTGGATGGTAAGAAATGGAAGGATTTATACTTCTTGCAGACAGCTGGCCATTTACATCCTTTTAGAGGGCCATTGAAGCACTTGGAGGTTTATCTGTGTCTTCAGGATCACCTGACTACTGCAAATGGGTGTGGAGCAGGGGTGGGTTCTGACCGGTTCATGTGTACACTTTGCATACATGAACAGTTTAATTAAAATTGTTCTGCGCATACACAGAACTAAAAAAGAGATGGAGGCGGTGATGGCGGCAACCGGGGAACCGGTTCAGAGGTGTGTTCAGCCTGGTTTGCTGCCGGTTCTGAGAGCCAGGCCAGCACACCACTAGCGGTTTGGCTGAACTGGTCCAAACTGGTAGGAACTCACCTCTGGTGTGGAGCCTTCTTGGCTGCAGGATGCTTTCTGCCCTGTGTCCCTTCCCTGTTGAAGACAAACACAGGCTGTTGGGGATGAGCCTGTGTTCTCTGCATCTCAAACTGAAGTGCAAATGGTTCCTGTAATCTGCAATTTTACTATAAAATTCATTCATCCTCCCACACCATTTGAAGTGTTTTCAACCTGAAGTGCATGGCTAAAAGCCTATAGAGATATCCTTCCATTCTCCACCATCCAGTCAAAGCTGAAGAAACTTCTTGGATGAGAAGAAAAATGTCTTCAAAGAAAAAACAAGAATGTCCAGTCGCCTCCTGGGAAAAAAAGGCATCTTTGGGACAACCATGACCTGGATGACTGAGAATCTCTGTAGAGCACCTACTATACGTCTTTTGTGTGTGTGTGTGTGTGTGTGTGTGTGTGTGTGTGTGTGTGAGAGAGAGAGAGAGAGAGAGAGAGTTTTTCATCAATAGTTGTTAAGTCTGGGATGTTGTGTGGCAGATGCTTGTCTGTCTGAATTCTTACTATAATTTTGATCAAAGTGCAGGGGTAAGGGAAAGAAAACCCAGAGATATAGAATGGGATGAAATATGCCAAGCAAGCCTCTTTATAATTTCAGCAAGGCTTACTTCCATATATTTTGGCATTGGACAGTAGCCATAAAATACAAGTTTCTTCCTTATCTCTCCCTCCTTCCTTTCAAATGTAAATGTTTAATTCATCCCTAGTGGCCTGCCCATAAAAATAAATGAATATAATATCAGGAAGCCAAGAGTTTTGTGTCTCCAAATCCATCCATCCATCAATCTTTCTTTGCTTGCTCTGAAATAAACTAAGATATGAGCGTGGTGGCTCACTTGGAGTAAATCTCTTTTGAAAGTTTGGGTGTTTTAATTCAATCTCTGAGGATGTTGAGTGCAATGTATAAGGAATAAAAAAATTGCTTTATTGTATGGGGTAAATTAGGAGACTAGGTTGTTCTGTTATTAGGGAGATGGTATAAGGGGAATCCCATTTTGAGTGATGACTATTTTCAATGAATCAGAGAATCAAAGTATTGGAAGTCCAGCAATCCAACCCCTTGCCAATTCAGGGATCCTCATATCATCTCAACAATTGTCTAATCTGTGCTTGAAAATCTCCAAGAATGGATCACCCACTACTTCAGGAGCCAAACTGTTCCACTGTTTAATCCTCTCACAGTCAGAAAATTCCTGCTTATTACCAGTTATGGAAAACCAGTATCGGAGAACTGGTAAATACCACGTTTGATTGGCCCTGCCCCCATCTTTTCTCTGCCTCCTGAGTCCCAGCTGATCAGGAGGAAATGGGGATTTTGCAGTAACTTTTCCCTGGAGTGGGGAGGGAATGGAGATTTTACAGTATCCTTCCCCTGCCACTCCCACCAAGCCATGCCATGTCCACCAAGCCATGCCACGCCCACCAAGCCACGCCCACACAACCAGTAGTAAAAAAAATTAAATCCCACCACTGATGGGCAGAGTGCATTTAAACCTGCAGCCAGCTTCATCCTGGAAGAGCCATAAACAACAAGAAGAGCTGAGCAATGAGGGAAAGAGCATAGCAGGCAAAAATTCAATTGGCCATGTTTTACAGATAAATTCCTATCTAGATCAAAGGAGAAGGCTAGGAGTTTGCCTAGTGGCGTGGTAGCAAACCTAGAGTAAGAGTCAGAAGGACTACTGGGGAAGAATAGAATGGATTAGGCAATTTACCAAATAGGTCACCATGCTGTTTTGCATTCAACCGACAGATAGGCAGAAATTTAACTGACAAAGATAGATTTTAACTTGGAATTGCGGGAGCAATTCTAATTGAATGCCTGCAAGATGAGCATGCTGATTTTTCCCCCCCAACTGCAGGTTTTCATTTCACTAACAGTTGTTAATAGCTCCAGGTTAAACCGTATAATGTTATTCACAGTTTATTGGCATGTATTCCTGATATAAAAACATGCAGTTTCAATTATGAAAATAAAATTTGGTTTAAGATGAAAATATAAGACGCTTTCAATTTTTCATTTTGGCTTAAACTCAAGAATGTTTACTATAAGCATATCATCTTATACTTGGCACTAGAATGTTTATGTCAATTGGGACAGTACAGGCATAGTCCTTGATGTATTATCATAATTGATACCACACCATAAGTCATGACAGTTGTTAAGCAAGTCACCATGTGATTATGACCAATTTTATCAACTTTTTTGCGTGGTCATAAAATGAACACCACAGTCATTAAGCAAATCCATGTTTCACTGTGGGGCATCTTTTACTAGAAACTGGAAATGAACACTGGATTCTGGCAAAAATGTAAATCATGTGATTTACATTTGACCACAGGATGTTGCAAACAGACATAAATCTGGATTGGTTGCCAGCCACCAAAAATGCAGTCACATGACTGTGAGGAAGGGGGCATGCCCATCAGAACATCACATACAAGTTATAAGTACCTTTTTCAGGATCCCTTGTAAGTGTTGTAGTCCACCAGTGGCCAGCAGAGCTGGCAGCAGATTCAGACAGTGATGAGGTTGAGGAGGAACATGGGCCAGTCCTGGAGTCTGGGGAAGGCTCTGATGAGGGCTCTGTGTTGGAAGCAGAGAGGAGGCCAGAGCCATATGCCAGTTATCAGATGTTTTCAGAGTCAGACAGCGTGAGGCAGACAAATAGCTGGAGCCTGTTCCCAGTGTGTGCATGTGCAGAGTTTCCAGACAAAGAGAGCAGCTAAAGAACAGGGGTCGACTTGGGAGTAAGGCCACAGATGGACAATGAATTACCTCTCCCAGAGGAAATAAAAGGGGAGCAAAAAGGGAGTGGAGTTTCAGGAGAAATTCGTTCACTTAATTGGTTTGTGACTCTCCGAGACTCCTTGCCAAGTTTTGCATATATTGGCCTGGCAGCTCTCCAAGCCAGCTAAGGTCTGTGACTGTAAATCTTCCCTTGAAAGACTTGCTGTATGTGAATGACCAGAATTCACAGTCAGTTAGTAAAATGTTTTTTTGTCGGGAGTTTGCTTCATGCTCTTTAGAAGCCTAGGTCAGAACAGTAACTCCGAATAGTTGTTAAGCAACTAAGTCAAAGACTACCTGTATATTACTTTCATTTGAAATATTTAAATTTAGAGGCCATCTGACTCATGATTAGCTTTATACAGCCCACTCAAACCACACATATTTCTATCCATCCAAGTAATCAAAATATTGTCATCATAAATAGTTGGGTGGATAACAAGGGTGCCAACCCCCAAATCTGGGAGACAGGTCCCAATGGATGCACAGAGGACAAAGAGCCAGCAGTGTTGAAAACCTCCCAATCTTCGTGGAGGCCTCTAGAACAGCATGCTAGCTGGCGAATTCTGGGAGTTGAAGTCCACAGATCTCAAAGTTGTCAAGATATAGAAATGGTGCTCCAGTTAAATAAAGAGCTCAACTTAGTACTATGATATCATTCTATTCTGAGCCATGATGGTGCAGTGGTTAGAGTGCAGTACTGCAGGCTATTTCTGCTGACTGCTGGCTGCCTGCGATTTGGCTGTCTGAATCTCACCAGGCTCAAGGTTGACTCAGCCTTCCACCCTTCTGAGGTGGGTAAAATGAGGACCCAGATTGTTGTGGCCAATATGCTAACTTTGTAAACCACTTAGAGAGGGCTGTAAAGCACTGTGAAGTGATATATAAGTCTCAGTGCTATTGCTATTGCTATCTCCCTTCTGTTCTCTTTCAGGGCTTCTCTACAAGTTCCCCACTCCCAGGCAAAGAGCATCTCAATAGTCCAAGTCCATATTTTCATCTACCCAAACAAAAAACCTGGGAAATGGGGGGCAGAGGACCAGAAAAATATATCAACCCTTGATATCAGTTGATATCAAGGGTTGCCACCAGCTGCCTTGTGTTCAACATTGCCTTGCCAGGTGTTTCAGCGTAACATCACTCTCACCTTGCCAGCTGCCAGCTCTGTTTTGTCTACCATCAGTTGCTCAGGAAACTGCATCACTTGACTTCCCACTATAGAATACTTCCACTAAAAAAACAGGGCTGCAGTTTCAAAGGACCTGCTAAACCAGATTGTAACTAATCAACCAAGTGGTTTTCCTAGATCAGGGGTGTCAAACTTGCATCATCACGGTGACATCATGTGACTTATCATGATGTTTTCCCCCTTTGCTAAACTGGGCAGAGGTGTGGCTAGCCCATGACGCATCCCATGGTCCGTGAGCTTGACAGCCCTGCCTTAAAGGAATTATCATGAGATTTTACTGATACAAATAGATGACCATATCTGGGTAAAAAAGGCCTAGCCAGGTGTATCTAGTTCTGATCACTCCTCATTCAGTTTATGAACCCTTTGGGGACCTGCTATTTGTCTTATATAGAAGTACAAGATGGTTCACTGGATGATTAGAACATATAAAGATAAAGGTTCCCCTCACACATATATGCTAATCGTTCCAGACTCTAGGGGGCAGTGTTCATCTCCGTTTCAAAGCCGAAGAGTCAGCGCTATCTGAAGATGTTTCCGTGGTCATATGGCCAGCATGACTAAATGCCAAAGGTACACGGAATGCTGTTATCTTCCCACCAAAGGTGGTCCCTATTTTTCTACTTGCATTTTTACATGCTTTCGAACTCCCAGGTTGGCAGAAGCTGATACAAGTAAAGGGAGCTCACTCCATTATGTGGCGCTAGGGATTCAAACTGCCAAACTGCCGACCTTTCTGATTGACAAGCTCAGTGTCTTAGTCACTGAGCCACCAGGTCCCATTTAAAAAAAACCATATGCCAATGTCCTATTTACTGTTTCAGCTTCTTTATCCTTTCCAAACCCAGCTTAAACAGCTTCTTTCAGATTTACAAACCTGAGCACTGAAATCCTGATTAGAGACTTCATTCCCAAGAATCCTAATGGGGTATATCAGAAAGGCACAGGTAGTCAGTCCTTGGTTAATGACTTATGATTAATGCATCAGTGACTGTTCAAAAGTAAGACAGCGCTGAATGAATGGTGGTTACGTCCAATCCCTGAAATTCCAGCCATCGCAGCATCCCCATGGGCATGTGAGTATGATCTAGGCACTTGGCCACCAGCTTGCAGTTATGATGATGGCAGCATCCCACAGTCATGTGATTGTGATTTGAGATCTTCCCTGCCAGCTTCCCACAAGCAAAGCCTGCGGGAAAGATGGCAAATTGCTTGGGTAAGTCTCTCCCACCTGGATACGTTCCCTGAGCCTCATTGCGTTGACATCATACTTCTCCAGTCACTCAAACACCCTTAAGCATCTTTGCACATGCAGCAGCAGCCACTGCTGGCCCCACTCCACTCAGACTGCACCTCTCTTGCCACTTGACTATCCTCACTCATACACTCTCCCACTCAGCAACAGTTAACCCAAGGAACCCTCCTTGGCCACTAATGCACTCCTTGCTCCCTCTCTCATTCAGCAGCAGTTATCTTCCTACCTGCCTCCCAGTTTGTAGGCCACCCAAGGATTGCAACTTCCAGCTGCCTTCCCCACTGACTTCAGCTGTTGGAAGCTGGCAGTAATCTGCAAATACTTTTTGCAGCTTATTTCCAGCTTACTGCCATCTTCCAACAGCTAAAGTTTACCAAAGACAGTATTCTACTGGTTTGGACCAGTTCACCCAAACAGGTAGTGGAAATCAGGGGTGGCTCCACCCACCCGCCCCGGCTATATGGCATCCCATTTAGGCCTTTTTTTGCCAAAAGTGCATGCACGCTCACATTTGCGAATTGATAGCGAACCTAAGTGAATACCACCCCTGGGTGGAACGGCTCCAGAAGTTGTGAATGCTCCAACACTGGAAGAGTTTGGACAACCATTTGTCTGAAATGGTGTAGAGTTTCTTGCCTGAGTAGGAGGTTGGACTAGAAGACCTCTAAGGTCCCTTCCAATTTTGTTATTCTGTATTCTGTATTGTGCCCATCAAGTTCTTGCTTTAACAATCTATGATCTTGCTTAATGACAGGATCTGTAGGGATTGGTGGCACAAAGTGATGTGGTTACATGACATCATTCTTTATGACTGCGACCTTAGCGATGGAAATTCCAGTCCCGTATACCATCGTTACTTGAGAACTATTTGTAAGTATTACAGAGAAGACCATCTTGATGAGTAGCCTGCACAGTGTGTCCTCCCCAGAGTAGTTCACCTGGGATTTTTTTTATATTATTTTTTGACAGCAGACTTTATAATGTTTTGGAGTCCTTTTAAAAAAAAAAACCAGTGTATAGCTTTTAGATATGCTGAAAAATAATTGTATTGGTCTCCGCAGGAATTTTTTATGCTACAGTTATTATTTTATGATTTTGTTTTTTATTATTTAATGTTGTGAGCCTTCCAAAGAACAGAGTAATTGAATTACTTATATAAACACCATAAATAAAATATAGACAAGAGATTTTTATTTTCATTTATTTTTTACTATAATTGAAGTGACATTTGAGTCTTGGGCAAAACTGGGCTTTGATCCTGTATTTGCTACCTTCTAATTCTCACCTCATATGAGTAGCTTAAACGGTACTACTGTAATCGTCTAATGATCTGTTATGACCTATAACAGAGAGGTAAACAACTTGGAAATATTGTGGATATTCACTCCCAACAGTCCTAGTTAACGTGGCCAATGGCAAAGATTGGTAGATGGCATATCACTTCTGCCTGTCTACCACTTGGTTGGAGAAGGTTGCATTAATCAGACATGTTATGGCAGTGATGGGGAACCTATGACAAACATGTCATAGGTAACACAGCACACCAGTTGTGGGATTCAATTTTTTTTACTACCGGTTCTGTGGGTGTGGCTTTGTGAGCATGGCTTTGTGGGTGTGGCAGGGGAAGTTTTACTGCAAAATTCCCATTCCCTTCCACCGCACTAACCAGCTTTCCAGCTTCTTTTTTCTGTTCAGGGCAACAAAAGAAGATCAGCTGGGAGGCTGGGAGGTAGCAGAGGCAGACTATTTGCCGGTTCTCTGAACTACTCAAAATTTCCGCTACCGGTTCTCCAGAACCTGTCAGAACTGGTTGAACACCACCTCTGCACCACACCATTTCTGGTGACAGACTAGGCCTCTGGACACTCTGAATGTCATACAGGAGGGGCCTGTTCTCATGCAGCCTCTGAGGCCTCCAAAACCTGTGTGAAAAATTGTGTGAGAATTGGGCATGCTTTCCTGCTGTTTCCAGGAAGTTTCCAGATCTCATGTGACCTGAAACTGCCCTGGGTAAACATTTAAAAAATATATTTACAATGCTTAAATATTAATTAATTGATTTATTAAAAAATAAATTTAAATAATTTCATTTAGTTGATTACTCTTGGTTATAAGTTGTTTCTCATTTGTCCGGGGGAGAGTGGTAATATGCCAGCAGAATCAAGGTAGGCATTTTCTGAATTTTGGACACTTCGAGATTGAAAAGTTAACCATCACCCCAGTGGTGGGATTCAAAATTTTTTACAATAGAATACAATAGCAGAGTTATAAGGGACCTTGAAGGTCTTCTAGTCCAATCCCCTGCCTAGGCAGGAAACCCTATACCGTTTCAGACAAATGGCTATCCAACATCTTCTTAAAGACTTCCAGTGTTGGGGCATTCACAACTTTTGGAGGCAGGTTGTTCCACTGATTAATTGTTCTAACTGTCAGGAAATTTCTCCTCAGTTCTAAGTTGCTTCTCTCCTTGATTTCCACTCATTGCTTCTTGTTCTGAACTCAGGTCCCTTGGAGAATAGTTTGACTCCCTCTTCTTTGTGGCAATCCCTGAGATATTGGAACACTGCTATCATGTCTCCCCTAGTCCTTCTATTAAACTAGACATACCCAGTTCCTGCAATCGTTCTTCATATGTTTTACTCTCCAGTCCCCTAATTATCTTTGTTGCTCTTCTCTGCACTCTTTCTAGAGTCTCCACATCTTTTCTACATCGTATGTGGCCTTACCAAGGCATTATAAAGTGGTATATATAAAGTGGTATGTACGTACATACATATACATATACATATACATATACATATACATATACATATACATATACATATACATATACATATACATATACATATACATATACATATACATATACATATACATATACATATACATATACATATACATATACATATACATATACATATACATATACATATACATATACATATACATATACATATACATATACATATACATATACATATACATATATATATATATATATATATATATATATATATATATATATATATATTATAATTTTACTACTAGTTCTGTGGGCATGGCGTGATGGACATGGTGTGGCTTGGTGGGTGTGACAGGGAAAGGTTACTGCAAAATCTCCATTTCTTCCCGATCAGCTGGGACTCAGGAGGCACAGAATAGATAGGGGCGGGGCCAGTCAGAGGTGGTATTTACTGGTTCTCCAAACTACTCAAAATTTCCGCTACTGGTTCTCCAGAACTGCTTGGAACCTGCTGAATATCACCTCTGCATCACCCAGTTATTAAAGCTTGAAGACACTGATTCAACTTATTACTTGGAGAAGATTCCTCCCCAGCTTCAAAATCATGTTGATTCTCAAAACTCCTGGATAGGATGTATTTGCATAACAACTTAGCTTATGAGGTAAATGGAAATGACAAATCTATCCTGCTTTGTTACTTTAAAAGCACTCAAAGCTGGAGACAGAGGGAGAGAGAGAGGGAAAACAGTTTGCAAATTAGAGAGGTCACTGCCTTTATTTCTTCCACATTGTCTACCTATAGATTTGAAGTACTCCTTCAAAGCATTCCCAAAGGAGGAAGTTAATTGTAAAACACAGCAGTCCTCCAGATAATGGGGAAAGTTCTTTGGTTGAGGGGTTTTTTTTTGGGGGGGGGGGTTAAAGTAAAATTCATTTCTCAAATGACATACTTTCTTTTTAACGTAAAATTCCAGGACATTTTTTTAAAAAAAGGATAAAAGTATAGGAACAAAAGCAGAGGGATGAGAGAAGGGGGTAAGTAGATCGAAACAACAGGAGAGAATGGCAACCATGGGTAATGATGCCTCTCCACTGGTTCTAGGAACAGAATCTCTCAAAATTGAAATAAAAAGAGGCTAATATTGAGCTTATTACCAAGTAACAGCTTTTCAGAGGCATTTAATTGGCCATCTAATAGTGGGCTATATAGATCTTTGGCTCTGAAGCAGCGTCGCTTTTCTATTGCACCACAGTAGCTTAAGGAAGAACACAGCGTGAAAGGAAAAAGAGGAAGTTTGGGGGATAGAGATGTTGGTCCTTACTGTTTATGGGTGCTTGCTTTTATGATGTCCTATGATAGAATTACAGGGACATGGTGGTTCAGTGGCTAAGACGCTGAGCTTGGTGATCAGAAAGGTTGGCAGTTCAGCAGTTCGAATCCCTAGTGTCATGTAATGGAGTGAGCTCCTGTTACTTGTCCCAGCTTTTTCCAACCTAGTAGTTCAAAAGCACATAAAAATGCAAGTAGAAAAATAGGAAGCATTTTTGGTGGGAAGGTAACAGCGTTCCATGCGCCTTTGCTGTTTAGTCATGCCGGCCACATGACCACAGAGACATCTTCGGACAGCGCTGGCTCTTCGGCTTTGAAACAGAGATGAGCACCGCCCCCTAGAATTGGGAATGACTAGCACATATGTGCATGGGGAACCTTTATATTTACCTATGAGCAAAAAAACTATGACTAAGTCTGTCTTTTGTATACAGGTAGACCTCAGCTTTTGAACACAATTGAGCCCACAATTTTTGTTGTTAAGTGAGAAGCTTGTGAAGTGAGTTTTGCCCTATTTTAGGACTTTTCTTGCCACAGTTGTTAAGTGAATCACTGCCGTTGATAAGCTAGTAACCTGGTTGTTAAATGAACCTGGCTTCCCCATTGACTTTGCTTGTGAGAAGGTCACAAAAGGGATCAATCCAATGACTTTGGGACACAGCAATGATCATAAATATGAACCAGTTGACAAGCATCTGAATTTTGATCACATGATGATGGGGAGGTTACAAAGATCGTAACTGTGAAAAACGGTCTTAAGTCACTTTTTTCAGTGCCGTTATAAGTGAATAAACAAACTGTTGTAAGTTGAGGATTACCTGTAGTATACAAAGTTGTTAGGCTGTTCGTTTGAGTTCCGAGCTTGGCAATTTGGTTACAAATGTTTCATCACCATTTGTGGAGACATTGTGAGTTTGTTTTGAGTTGTCTCTTCGAATGGTGAAGAAATGTTTGTAACCAAATTGCCAAGTTTGGCACTCAAATCAAATGTCTAACTACCAACCCAATCTACTAATATTGAAACACATTTCAGACAAATTGTTTTGTGAAACATCTTTGATCTCTTATGTTTGAAAAGTATTTTGCAAATTCGTTCAGGTGTTTTGGGGTCAGTGCTACTCAAGTCAATATCTTTTGAAATAAACTCTACTGTCAAGCAGAGATAAGTAGAGAAGGTTTTTGTGACACTTTAATTTTTTCTAAAAATGTTATTTGAGGGATTAATTCTCCATGGTTACATCTACTCAGGGGTGAAATTCAGTAGGTTCTGACAGGTTCTTGAGAACCGGTAGCGGAAATTTTGAGTAGTTTGGAGAAGCAGCAAATACCACCTCAGGCTGACCCCAGAGTGGGGTGGAAATGGAGATTTTGCAATATCCTTCCCCCAGAAGTGCAGAGGGAATGAGGATTTTGCAGTATCTTTCCCCTGGAACAGGGTGAGAATGGGGATTTTGCAGTATCCTTCCCCTGCCACCAAGCCACGTCCATAGAACCGGTAGTAAAAAAAAAGAAAGAATTTCACCACTGCATCTACCTATCCAATCAGATCAGGCAGGAGACCCACTTATGGATTACATCCCCTAAGGAGTGCCATCTGATGGGGCTCAGGAAGAGAGTCTTTCCTGATGTGGCACCCATTCTTTGGCATACCATCCACCCAGAAATCAGGCTGACTCCCAACTCTACTTGCCCTCTAAAGACATGGGTTTGCCATCAAGGTAGGCTAGGGGATCTGGTTGTGATGTGAAGCCTGTTCAATGGTTGAAATAAATGATTTTTACTCTGCTGATGATTATATTTGTGTTTGCACAACATTTTTTTCCCAATGGTTTTTAGCATGCTAATGGTTTTAGAGCTGTGGTGGCACAGAGTGGTTAGAATTTAATACTGCTGTCAGGGTTCCAAGTTGTCAGGTCCTGAGGATTTAATAGCTGCCAGCTGATGTAAAGTTGTAATCTGAAAGCTGATGCAATGAGGACGGTTCAGCAACATATGGTATGGCCCGGGGTGGGTTGCTGCCGAAATTACTGCCAGTTCGGTGCATGCGCAATTTTGATTAAGGTGGGACTTAATCATGCTGCTGCAACTGCGTCCTCAACTTTTCGGACCCTACCTGCTCCTGTGATATGCTCACCACACCCACCTTGCCATGGCCAACTCGCCACAGGACAACTCACTGCAGGGCAAGACTTACTATCAAATAAATGGTGGCATAGAATCATTAAAGAAGGGATACAAAAACAGGGAAAAATGAAATGTGCATGACAAAAATCAAAATATTTTAAAATTTGTTTTAAAGAATTAAATTGAATTGTTAAATTGCCTGGTAGCAAGTTGTCCCATGGTGAGTTGGCCATGGTGAGTTGGCCATGGTGAGTTGACTGAAGCGAGTTGACCATGGTGAGTTGGCCATAGTGAGTTGGCCTGGGGAGTTGGCCAGGGTGAGTTGGCCTCGGTAAATTGGCTGCAGAAAGTTGCCCATGGTAAGTTGGCTATGATAAGATGGCTGCAGTGAGTTGGCCATGGTGAGTTGGCCATGGTGAGTTGACTGAAGCGAGTTGGCCAGGGTGAGTTGGCCTGAGTGAATTGGCTGCAGAAAGTTGGCGATGGTAAGTTGGCTATGATAAGTTGGCTGCAGTGAGTTGGCCATGGTGAGTTGTCCCATTCCGCCTGTGGGTGTTGCTATTTTCATCCTCAAGAATTCTTGCTTACCCTTGAACATACAAAAGGAAATATTTCCTTTCTAGCTGTCAGGTGAAACAGAAGCAGAATGGTCTTTGAGACACTCCTAGTTCTCATTTTCCTTCTGCTAGTTTTGACTTCTTTGCCTACAGCCCATTTCTGGAAAACATATCTCAAGATTTCACTCATTTCATTGCTTTAGGGTTATTCTAAGCTCCTTTCTCCCCACCTAACTCATTCCCTTTTCTTTAAAGCCAGCAATTCTCCTCTTTTGATCTTGTTCTTTCTTAGAACAAACATTCAGATTTCTGAATCTTTTTATAGGCCCTGCTCAAGAGAATCAGCTACAGGGAACTTAGTAGCCCTTACATTGCTCCAGACATGCCTTCCATTTAATCTCTTTGTCGTAGTTTTTTGTGCTGAGAATACCAGTTTTGAAAAAGTCTTTGTCATCACATTTCTTAGAATCCCATTGAGCATATGTCTTCCTATAGTGAGGTATTTCTGTTCACCTGCAAGTATAAAGCATATAGCCAAGAGCAGTAAAAAGACAAATCAAAATCTACATCATTATCTCATTTGCATGTTGTTCATATGAGTAATTTAAGAGCATAACGTGGACTTTATGAATTCATTTATTTAAATGTATGCAAATGTATTTATTCAGCAAGTTAATTCATTTAGCAACTAAAGATATTATTATATATGCAACAATGTGAAATCACAGTTGCCAATTCTTCGTTATTGGCCTTCATATGGATTGAATTCTTCCAATGAATTGAGGGTATCATAATGTATCAGTGTAGTATATGTGTGTATCCAAGCAATGTGGCCTTTTGGAATTGACAAAATTATGAGATGATGATGATTGGTCACACTGTCAGCCAGATGTTTAGTCAGGATTTGCCATTTTTATCCATCTATTGAGTCTTTCCCAAAATGCTAGCTTCAGTGTATCTGCTTCACGGTCCTTCAGATATTCTTCCAATGTCCTTTTTCCTTACTAAGTAGTGTCTGTGAATATTGTTGCATGGATGAAAGGCAAGATTCATTGTCATTATTTTTCTAATCTTCCTATCCAGAGCTTTTAGTTCTGCTTGAGACCAATCCATTATTCCAACTGTGTATCTAATAACTGGAATTGTCCAGGTGTTTATTGCCTGGATGGTATATATAGGGACAGTGTTGAGCAGCGATTCTATTTCAGATGGTATCTTCTCATGCAGCTTCAGATCATCCTTATAAAGGAGGTGGGATAGCCTGGTAGATGTTTTTGAGGTTTGATAGCCACCACAACTTGTTTAGTATTGTTGAGAGAGGAATTAGTGCAATAAACAGAAGTAGTGGTGATAGTGAGGGAAGTAACAGACCCAATGTAATCAAAACTCCAAGGCCAAGGTGCTCCTTAAAGTCCAAATTTATTAGGCATTCCATATTGGCACAGCTGTGAAAACCCGACTCTGAAAGTCCTGAGGTTTTCCCCACCCAAATTAAAAATCAAAGTTCTTCCCCCGGTCCACATGTCCATCACATGTGGTCACAGTCCCAACTCTGGTTGGTTTCAGTCCATGCATCCCCAGCACTTGGTGGGAACGTCCTTGATTCCCAGGAGAAAGGATTTTATTTTGGCTTCAAGTCCCCAGCAATCACTACTCTCCCCTCCCATTCCCACAGCTCCAACCAACCTTACTGTGGCAGCCCTGAAGATGCTGCAAAATGGCTTCAGGGTTGACAGAGTCTGTTTGAAAGATTCCTCTTTCAAACCTTCGGCGTTTAACCATGCCGGCCACATGATCACAGAGACATCTTCAGACAACACTTGCTCTTCAGCTTTGAAATGGAGATGAGCACCACCCTCTAGAGTCAGGAACGACTAGCACATATGTGCGAGGGGAGCCTTTATCTTTACCTTATAATGCAGACTCTTACAAATAGTATGAAACAGAATAAAAATCTGTACTCTTAGAATATTTCAGTGAACTTCATACCATCGCAATGTCACTTTGCACAAAAAAACTTGCATTTTTTTCCTAAAGAAAGCTTTGTCAAATGGTTGTTATTAGAGGATTACCTGATAAGTAAGTGGACTCCTTTAATTGTCACTTGGAGCACATTATCAGCTAGGGGACCTAATTAATTTGATTCCATGTACCACATGAGCTCAACTTATGAAAACATTCAGGAGTGTTAATCTGTAGCAGCAAATATAATAAAGTGTCTTGTGACACCTCGGGGGCTATCAGATTTTATTGTGAAGAACTGTACAGTTTTAATGTCATCATAAATATGCTGGTCTTCCAGGTGGCATACGTGTCTTCGCCAATTCACCCTTATTAAACATTGCACATAATGAGAAACATTCACAAATTCTTACACCGCTAACTTCATATTTCTCCTCGCCTCTTTTGTTCCCCATTTACCTTTTCCCCCCCTTCCAAGTGATTCAGAGATAACTGGAAGAATGGAAGCCAGGAAAGAAGAGCTGCCCCCAAGGGTCATGCATTCACATTTCAGCCAGTTCCTAACAATAGCATTAGAGCAGAAGTGTTTGATCAGGCAGAATCCTCTGAGAGAACTTTTCCCCACTCAGATCTCTGACAAACAGGAGCTGCAGTTGTCAAGCCCTTCACACTACTGCAATTAAACTAATGGCAATGTAGAAGGCTGAAATGTTCAGCGCTTGGCAGCAGAAAGAGCATTCCCCACCCCCAGCAGGTCTTAAAACTAAATCACAGCTTGGCTGGAGGGGGTAGCAAGTCCAGTGAGAACCAAATCCTTTTATATGCTCTCAAAAGGGCTGCACGGACCCTGATGTCTCTGTCTTTGTTAGTCTTCCAGGGCTACCAGATGGCTACTGGTTGGCATCAAAGAGTTTCAGCTTTCAGTATCACTTTGTTTCCCTTTGGTGGATATTAGGATTTCAGCAATGGTGGCTTTGTAGAGTACTCTATCTATCTATATTTATTTATATCTATATCATCGATACCACTACATCTCTCTCTCTCTCTCTCTTTCTCTCTTTCTCTCTCTGTCTCTCTCTCTGTATGTCTTTCTCTCTCTCTCTGTCTATCTCTCTCTCTCTCTCTCTTTCTCTCTTTCTCTCTCTATGCCTATGCCTATGCCTATGTCTATCTCTATCTATCTCATCTCTATCATGTTTCCCCAAAAATAAGACAGAGTCTTATTTTTTTACCTCTGAAATAAGTACTTGGCCTTATTTACAGGGACATCTTATTATTTTTGAAGTGCAGGAGGAGGCAAGCATGGTCACCTCATGGCTGCTGCTATGTTGCAATATTTTTAGAGAGGGCTTATTTTTGGGGAGAGCTTATTTTAGCACATTCACTCAAAAGCCCGATTGGACTTATTATCCGGGGAGGTCTTATTTTCAGGGAAACAGAATGTCTGTATCTGTCTCTGTCTCCATCTCCATATCTATCTGTCTGTCTGTCTGTCTGTCTGTCTATCTCTCTCTTTCATATCTCTCTCTCTCTCTTTCTCTCTCTCTCTCTTCATACAAACATATCTCTATCTCTATCTCCATATCCATATCCATATCTAATACAGTGAATCACAAGACAGTCAATACAAACATGTTCCAACTTGTGCATCGAGTACCAGACAAATGATGAGTACTGGGACAAAATTTCTGCATCAAAATTCATTGAGTATCAAATTTGATATGTTTCAAAGCAGTTGCATACCAAACTACCACTGGGTGTGTGTGCATGTGCACACACATACTTCTGAATGCATTCTTATCTTATTTTTAGATTTTTGACCAGAATTTTCCTTATTACACATTTTATGCAAGCTTTGAAAGGCATATCACATCATCACAAGTAGTATGACATTTGAATGAAAACTATCTTCTGATCACTATCAAAGTCTGGGAAGAATGAAAAAAGACCAATTTTCATATTTAAAAGCAAAACAGGAGGTTGGGGAAGTGAAAAAGCATGAGTTTTTGGAAGCCGAGTAATTTCAGCTTCAATCATGTAATACTTGCATTGTGACATCATGACGTAGATTTTGTCATTTTGGTGGCAGTGGGGTTATTCATGGATGCTATGATTAGTCTATTTAAAAATATAGAACTTATCAAAAAAATTCTGACATCCCTAGATGGCACACTGCACATTCCTAAGTTCTGAAGACTGGCTGCCACTACATGTGAAGGGGATACTGGGTTAGACAGCATTAAAATGAAAACACCACTGAAGAGGCCTAATGGCCATGAGCTCTAATGACTAAAACAAAGCTTGTTTGCTCAGATACATTGTGTTGATTGAAGATTAGTATTTGGAGACAGCTATTGGCTTCAAACTCCAGGTGGTCAATTTCCTAGAAATCCCCTATTGGGCAAAGTGGCATACAGGTGATGTGATAAATGACATTTTACTCTGATTCTAGTAAGGGTCTTCCCATTTTCTTATTCTAAAGGCCATGTCTTAGTTTTGTCCAACAGAACCTGACTGAACAATATTGATAAACGGTTGTTTGAAAAAAATCCCATGTTATCAGTCTATTATTACTGATGCATACCTATTTAAACCATATGGCACAGCATGCCATGGTAGGGAATACAATGGTGGTGCAGTGGTGAGAGGGCAGTAAAATGAGGACCCAGATTATTAGGGGAAATGTGCTGACTCTGTAAACTGCTTAGAGAACACTGTAAAGCACAATGAAGTGACATATAAGTCTAAGTGCTATTGCTATACACATTGCATCAAACTGAAGTCCAAGTAATGGAGTGGAAACATTGTAAGGCAATGTTTGAAAGAATTCTAGTGATTGAATCAATAATAATATAATTGGCTGGTCGCAAGCTCCATGCCTGAAGCTAGTTACGTACAACGTGTTGCCTCTGGTGTAAAGAGGCTATCAATGTTCCCGTTGTGAAGCCAACTCCATGCCAAGTTCTGTATGCTGAGAGCCATCTCATGTTCCAGTTCTTCTGATCAAACTGTGGGGAGAAATTGTACCTTTGCTATTTGGAGAAAGCAATGGAATGCTTATTCTATTAAAGCTAAGCTTCAAATTAAAGCTAATTTCACTTGTGCCTTTAAAAGCGGTTTTATGAGTTTGTTTCCAAAAGAGAGCCAGAAATGTGGTGCCGTGCATTACAAATGGATGATAAGGACCATTTCAAATATTCACTCAAAGCTCGCACTAATTGCATTGTACACACTTCAGGGCAGAAGTGCACACTTGGGAGAGGGGTGGGTGGAAACAGTGCATGATGAGTGGTGGGGAAGTATTACTACAGAATGTGCCTTTTAAAAATAAAACCCGTATTTCTTTGATTCTTTTTTTTAAAATAGTTACCTTGATTTTTCTTTAACATAACACAAAGTTCATAGAAATCTAGGACTGCTGTACTGTTTCATGTATGCAAGATCAAGGCATGACGGGGGTACTACAGTATTTCCCTCATCCAAGGGTGTCATATATGCAAGGGAGATAATTTTGCCATAGCACATAAGTGCATGCATGGCACTGTCTCTCTCCCTCAGAGCTAGTTTCTATCAAATCAAGTCATTCTCCATCTGGCAGTTTCCAAGAGACAGATTTCCCATCATTTGCTCCCTGATCTTTAAGGAAGGTGTAAATGAACTGAATTTAAGATTTTCTACTATCAAAAAGCACATGTTCTGTCATCAAGCTATAGCTCTCTCCTGTAATAAACTCATGCACCTGTAGGTTGCTTGAAGCTCTCTGAACTTGGTGGTTTTCTTGCCGATGTTTCATTACCAAATTAGATAACATTGTCAGGAGCAGTGATGGTGTTATCTAATTTGGTAATGAAACATCAGCAAGGATGTTTCCACCAAGCTCAGAGACACCAAGATCCCCATAGTTCAATGTCCCCATAGTTCAAATGTTCTCATCTGTCGGTGCCCATGGACCTGTGTCTACATTCCCACATTCTTCAAGATTATTCTAAACATCTCAGTATGCAGCTGAAATTGATTCAAAGATTCTTCCAACCGCCTTTTGAACCTGTGGAGTTGGAACAATGGGATCAAATCAGATATTGAAGTGATGTAATGTAGCTTATAAAAATTGGTATCTTTTCCTCAGGTACTCAACTGGTATTAAAGAATGCTTCTGAATATTAATGCAAAGGGGGACAAATAAAGCTTTGCAATATTTATTTGCTATTCCGAAGTATCCTTTAGCTTGACAAAAACTGTGTGTGTTTGTGTGTGTGTGTGTGTGTGTGTGTGTGTGAGAGAGAGAGAGAGAGAGAGAGAGAGAGAGAGAGAGCACATAGGCATAGGTATAGGCATGTGTATGTATATGTATATGTATGTATATGTATATGTATATGTATATGTATATGTATATGTATATGTATATGTATATGTATATGTATATGTATATGTATATGTATATGTATATGCATATGCATATGCATATGCATATGTATATGTAGATATTATAGGCATAGGCATATATGGGTCAGATTTAGATTTTAGAGGGGGGAAATGTCCTGTCCTCCAAAACAAGGAGGTCTCAATAGAAGTTGAAAATTCTGGGTATGAGCACTTTGTCTACCCTTGTAGCTCATTGCTTGTGGAACTTAATGGGGCATTTGATGTCCTCGTTAGCAAAGAGACAGACTCATTTGTGCCTGCTGCTTAAGACGGCTTCTAAGTGTCTCTTAGGCAAGGTTGGCAGAATTTTCAATGTATTTCCTTCTCTTGATTATACCTACAAAAGAGCAACAAGCACTAAACCTTTCACTACTGGCCCCTGTTGACTGTTGCTTCTCCGCTGGCATTCTGCAATTTCAAAGAGTCCTCTTTGTCTGGAAAGACATGATTCACTGACAACTAGCCAAGTTAAGTTGCCACCTTTCTGGTTGGCCGGTTAAACGGGATGGAATTAGATTTCTTTAGATGTCAATTAACGGACTTTTTTAGCCAGTCAATCCAAGAACCTCCCAAAGAATGTTATATTAAAGGAATATGAAGAGAGCAAATGCTTTAATGATATTTTCTGTTGGTTTTAGTTAATGCATGCATGTGTCACAGCAGGTACCATCTGATAAAAGATGGGTTCGTGAAAAAGCCACAAATCTAAAATGGCATTTCCTATACAATCGGTGATATTTTTATTAAATATTGTTTAATGTAATAATGTGCTATCTGGTTAATTCGGCATGAAATTTAATCAATAGGAAAGACGGATGTAGTATCTTATTACTTCACCAGTATTCCAGAAGTAACAAGAGGTCATTATGACTAATAACAAGCAATTGCCTTGTCTTCTATGAATTTATTTAATCCCTTTGAAAAGCCATTAAAATAGGGGGATCCCAATTATAGTGATTTCCGGTTTTACTATGAACTA
Organism: Thamnophis elegans; assembly: GCF_009769535.1. Taxonomy (NCBI): domain Eukaryota; kingdom Metazoa; phylum Chordata; class Lepidosauria; order Squamata; family Natricidae; genus Thamnophis; species Thamnophis elegans. The sequence continues at coordinate 43,865,249 of NC_045542.1, forward strand.
TATGGGGATTCTTCTTTTTGTCTCCCCTGTGAATATCCTACTATACATTCATTGGGTAATGATTGGATTCTAACATTATCAAAGAGAGGCAGAAATTTTTTCATGCATCATGCATTGCTTTATCTATCTCTGTCATATCTCTTTACTCATTTTATTCCCTGAGCAAAAGAGTCCATAGCATTATTTTTTCTTACGGAAAATTTCTCCTTGATTATTTGATTGCCTTTTTATGAAACATATCCAGCTCAGTAGTATGTTTTCTGAGTCACCCTGCTCAGAATCATCATTTGCTTTTGTTTCTGTTTTTAAGTAAAGGCAAATGTTCTCAACAATTTTCAATTTTTTCCTAAATAAACCATAACATCTAAGTTACTACTTCTAAACAACTGCAGATTGGATACATATTTATTTTGAATTATATAACACAACTCTCTTTTCTGGCCAGCTCAGATTCTAACAGAGTAAATATAATTTTCCCTCCATATCTTGCTTATATTGTACCAATAAAACGGTAAAGGTTCCCCTTGCACATATGTGCTAGTCATTCCCGATTCTAGGGGGTGGTGCTCATCTCTGTTTCAAAGCCGAAGAGCCAGCACTGTCTGAAGACATATGTGGCCGGCATGACTAAATGCCAAAGGTGCACGGAATGCTGTTATCTTCCCACGAAAGGTGGCTCCTATTTTTCTACTTCCATTTTTAATGCTTTGGAACTGCAAGGTTGGCAGATGCTGGGACAAATAACAGGAACTCACTCTGTTACACGGCGCTAGGGATTCGAACCACTGAACTGTTGACCTTTCTGATTGACAAGATCAGTGTCTTAGCCACTGCATCCCACATTTTACCATTCTATTGTACCAATAGAAGAGAGTATTTGTAGCTCAGGGTTGAACTGTGGGGTCCTTTTTTTCCATTCAATGTTTTTTTTTTAATCCTTGTTGCTCTCTGAGCTTGTTTTTTGTCTCCAGATATTTCATTATCAAAGTAGGTAACATCATCAGTGCTAGTAGGAAGTAGGGTTTGCTCTCATTTTATATACTAGTGGCTTGCCCTGTCAATGTTAGTGGAATAGGTCTTGGTGGGTCCTTGATTGGCTGTTGCTTACAGTTAGCTTCTTTGTCTGAGTTGATAGTTGCTTATATTGAACTACATTTTGTCATTTAATGCTAATTGTCTAAAAATTCATTATTCAGAATGTATAGGAAAATGTATAGGAAAAACAATACATATGCATAACAGAGGGAAACTCTGGAGTTCTATCAAGGTTCAATGGCTTCTCAAGTGGCTAAGTTGAAAATAGCCCTGCTGATAGGGCTGTCTTGGTGGCTGTCCATGGTCCTGAAAACTCTGAGTATAAAGTCCTTGACACTCTTTGAAGTTGGCTGTTTGCTTGCAGACGTTTTTTTAAATGAAATGTCTGCAAACTGACCAAGTTCAGAGCACCAAGGATTGGAAAGTTCATCACTAAGCTACATATATTCTCTTCTTTTGCCATTTCTCCATTCTCAGATATAGTACTCTAACAACAAAGAAGAAAGAAGAATAAACAGTCTGGCAAAGATGCTTTTCCTGTCTCACCCTGAAGTGGGAGTAGATGTGGGTCTATGGAAGCATTTTCAATTAAAGAGTACCCATCTGCTCATATCCTTGGAGGGTCTTCAAAGGTCCCTGTGTAAAGTTGTGTTTTATACAGATCACCAGATTGCCAAGGCTCAAGCAAAATCTCCAGGGACTTTAAAAAGAAGCCCCAGCTGTCTGAGGGGATGTGAGCTACAGGATGACATAATTCTGGCAGGCATGAAGGGTGAATAGACTACTGAAGGTTCCTGCTCTCTTTGCTGCTTCTGTTTCACACTTCAGTTTTAAATGTAGAGCCATGGGATTACTATATTGAGTTTGTTACACCATTTGATTGAATTTAAGTCTAATAAAAGTTAAATTAAATTTATTAAACACAGTTTTTCCTGAATGTATTAAATACCCACCTCCCCTTTTCTGTTACATTAAAAATTGAAAATTGGATGCAACTTTGGGAGAACTCTGGAACTTATATACAAATATTTAAGTGGACTCATCTGACAGGGAAAACTAGGTTAGAAGGTACTGATCTACTCAATTCCTCACTCACACTTTGAGTTAGTGACAAAGATGAACGGAGGCAACTTGGCTACTTAGCCATTATACTACCTTTGAAATACAAATGTAATACAAAATTGCATTTTCTAAAAATGACAGAATTCTTTCTTTTTATTTCCAAAACTAATGATTTTCGAACACAGATGTGGAGCTAGAAAAAAAAGTCTTAACCAAATGGTATTTGTTTAACTCTACCATTTTGTAAGCGATAGCAGGTGACACGATTAAAATTTACAATTCTAAAGAGATAGCTGAGAGTACAGGACATTCTACTGAAGTCAGATTGCCTAATTCTACAAATTTACAATTCTAAAGAGATAGCTGAGAGTACAGGACATTCTACTGAAGTCATATTGCCTAATTATTACATGCCGCCTAATATTGCATTATATTGATCTTATCTTTTTATGTACCCTGAGAGCATATGCACCAAAGACAAATCCCTTGTGTGTCCAATCACACTTGACCAATAAATTATTCTATTCTATTCTATTCTATTCTATTCTATTCTATTCTATTCTATTCTATTCTATTCTAGTAAAACTAAGCCTGGGAATATTTGGTTTAATTTTGACTGAAAGTAAAGTTCAGTGACAGCTGTACCTTAGAACAGATTTTGTGAGTGACTAAATGGTTTCCTGTCAAGGAATTATTTAATTCTGAGTGCCACTGCAAGGTGTGGATGCCTTTGAACAGATTGCAGACTATACAGCATAAATCAATCTTTCTAGACTCTCTAAGAATTATTTTGATGGCAGTGGTAGTATGGAAAGATTGATTTAAACTTCACATAAATTGAAAAGAATATTGGTGTACTCTGGCATTTGAAGTCAAAGTAAAGTCTGAAAATGTGTGTGTGCATGTGGAGCATTAAATAGCATTGTCACATGGAGTTATATAGAGGGTCTTTATGACACTCCCAGTGCTACAAATCCAATAATTTAGGATGCATTGTTCACTTTCTGAACTAAAAGCTCAAAAACTTGCATATATGTGCATACTTACTCAATTCTAGGCTAGCTTTGAGTTCCAGAACAATCAAAGTAGGATAGCTACCATATATGATACTCATTCTGTGTCAAAGTTCCCAAGTACTATTGTTCTCTTTTACAACTTTTATAACTTCCAACAAGACTCATCCAGCTTGGAACTCTTCTCATGATTCCAAATATTCTTCAATTTGTGCATCATGACCGTATTTAGCTGACATGAGAACCATCTCATGATTTGAGAACTTCCTCTCATTATGTCTTCTTAGAACCCCTTTTCTGATATTCTTCAACAGCCCACATACATTCAAATAGACTAGAATCACCATCATATTTTCCTCATATAAATACATACATACATACATACATACACACACATACATGCACACACATACATGCATACATACATGGTATAAAGCTACATATTAAGTCTATTCCATTATATTATATACTATGAGATACTAATGATAAAATACTGAGACTAAACTGGTTCTTTGTGGTTTATATTATATTATTATATTATTAAATTCTAGTTTGGTGGAACATTCCAATTTCCCAGACTAGAAGTAGCAGATTTTGCCAAGTAGTTAAGCATTAGCCTAAAAACCAAGATATTGAGTTCTTGTCCTGGGTGACTTTGGACTAGTTACTTTCTTTCTCAGAGACATCATCCTGCCAACAAAAGTGCATATAGTCAAGGCTATGCTTTTCCTAGTTGCAGTGTTTGGCTGTGAATGTTGGACCATAAGAAAGGCTGAGTGCCAAAGAATCGAGGCCTTTGAACTATGGTGCGGGAGAAGACTCCTGCAAGTCCCTTGGACTGCAAAGCAATCAAACCGGTCAGTCATAGAGGAGATCAACTCTGACTGCTCTTTAGAAAGCCAGATCCTGAAGATGAAACTCAAATACTTTGGCCACCTAATGAGAAGGAAGGACTCACTGGAGAAGAGCCTAATGCTGGGAAAGATGGAGGGCAAAAGAAGAAGGGGATGACAGAGAATGAGGTGGTTGGATGGAGTCACCAAAGCAGTAGATGTGAGCTTAAATGGACTGCAGAGGATGGTAGAAGACAAGAAGGCCTGGAGCAATGTTGTCCATGGGATCACGATGGGTTGGACATGACTTTGCAACTAAAAACAACAAAAGGAAGAAGGCAATGGCAAACCCACTTCTGAAAAACCTTGCCAAAACAAACTGCATGGCAGTTTACTTGACCAACCAGTCTTGGCAGTCTCGGAAAACTGGCTATGACTGAATAAAAGGTGGGGAGGGAGGTAGAATACTCATTAAAACAATTTAGTAATATATTTTAAGGCCAAAAACTTTATCTAGAGGTAAATCCTGTTAAACAGTATGATATTAACTTGTCACTAGACAGATATATGATAGCATGGTAATTCTGTAGCTTTAGGATGGATCATCATTGTATATTACATTTACTTCTAGAAAATCCAGGCAGTATTGTTGCCAAGAAGTGGTACATCAAGTCACCAGGAGTCAATTCAACTTGAAGGAGATTTTATATTTTAACAGTTAGGTAAATTGAATCAAAGCTTGAAAATGTGCCTATTTTTCTTTTTGCTTTGATCTATAGATTTCATAAGAGGAAATATATTTAAAAATGATTCTGACATTACAGCTGCAGCTAAATTTCTTCCACCCACACAAACTTCAGGATAACTGCTGATTTGCTTGCTTTTTAAACAATCTCATAAAAACACAACTCATTGTGTTTAAATGTCCATTAGTCTGGCTCTTTCCTAAAATTTGCACCCAAGCTCATGTCCTAATTTACAAAAAAACCAATGTGTCCCACCATCTACTGGAAAAAAACACACACCAACCGCTACTTAAACACACAATCCCATCACCACCCTGCACAGATCAAATCTGTAACCTGAAAACTGAATTACACACTCTCACAAACGCATTAATCTTCAATGGATTCCAAAGAAAAACAATTACCAACCTAATCCAAAGGGAGACTCCCCCCAAGAACCGAGACACAGAACAGGACAACAGCACCACCCTCCTCCCTTACATTTTACAGATAAAATCAGCAAAATTCTCCACAAACACAATATCAAGACAGCCTTCAACACTGACCAAAAAATAGCCAACATCTTAAGAAACCCCAAAGACAAAATCCAGCTAGAAAACCAAGGAGTCTATGAAATACCGTGCAAAATCTGCCCTGCAATCTCAATCTTACATGGGAAAAGACCCGAATACAAGACCAGCATACCTACACTTGTGAAAATCTATGAATGTATGTGTGTGTGTGTGTGTGTGTGTGTCTGTGTGTGTGTGTGTATTCATTCATTCATTGAATCTGGCAATTGCAAATGTAATTTGTCAGATCTTGAATTTCATGGAGCTGTTTGTTTCAGTGCTAATTTTGCCACATTAGAAAGATTTGGAGGCCAAATGACAGCAGGATTGGGATAGTTGTGTTAGGGAGGGAAATAGTTGTGAATGGTGACAGCTTTATGTCCACTCTCAGGGAAATCACTTGATTCATTGGGTAAATTAAATGCATCCATGTGACACATCAGGACGAACTTTTCCAGAAGTTACATTTGGTGTCCAGGTCACATGTTTCATCTACTGCATAATTCATAAATCTTTCTGATGATACTGAACCTCACAATATCTTTAGGATTGAAATTCATCTGCCACCTTAATCCTTCTAGAAGTGTTGGTATTTCATCAATCCAAGCATTCCATTCTCCCCTTGGAAAACAAATTCCTCTTAAATTTAATATTGACCAGCTGCACACCAATATTATAAATCTTTCTTTCTGCTCTTCTCCCTAATCTATCTCTCTGTCATTTTTTCCTTGTTTTGACAAGAGGCAACTGGACTTTCTTGTTTTTTCTTTGAAGAAGTTTTGCCTCTGATCCAAGTAGCTTCTTCAGCTCTGACAGGATGCTGAGGAATGGAAGGATTTATTTTCCTTGCAGATGGCTTGCCATTTGCATCCTTTTAGAGGGTGGTTGAAGCACTTGGAGGTTTTTCTGTGTCCTCAGGGTCACCTCAGTAGTGCTCCTGGTTCCTGTAGTCTGCCATTTTTCTCTGGAAATCCATTCCTACTCCCACATCATTCAAAGGGTGTTCATGCCAAATTGTATAGTCTGCTAAAAGTCTGCAGAGTCATCCAGGTCATGGTTGTCCCAAGGATGCTTTTTCTGGAGGCAACTGGACTTTCTTGTTTTTTTCTTTGAAAATGTTTCACTTCTCATTCAAGAAGTTTCTTCAGCTCTGACAGGGTGGTGGGGAATGGAAGGATTTATATACTTGCAGACAGATGGTCATTTGCATCCTTTTAGAGGGTCTCTGAAGTACTTGGGAGGTTTATCTGTGTTTTGGGGATTTATCTGTGTTCCAACCATGACCTGGATGACTGAGGATCTCTACAGACCTCATGTTGATACTTTGTGTGCAGAAAAAAAGGAAGGAGGGAGGGAGGGAAGGAGGGAAAGAGAGATAGAGACTAGTCATCATAGACAATTGATAGTGAACCTTTTGCTTGTCAAAAATTCAAAAAATACCTTCCTTGATTTTGCTGGTGTGTCCTGCTGGTGTGTCTCACACACCACACTCCAGACAAAAGAGGCATCTCCAAACTCTCCTCTGGACATTGTGCAAAAGGGTCCTGCATGAGAATGCTTGTGCAATATCTGGATGCCTCATAAGCCCGACAAAAGCAGGGCCCTCTTGTGCAACTTGCAAAGTGCCCAGACCTCTGGAGTTTCCTGAAACTGCTTGAGAATACTTGCAAAATGTTTGGAGGATCCAGATGCCTCACATGTCAGCAAGAATGGCATGTCACCGGCGACTTCCAGATGGGTGTGGTCTGAGAGGGGTTCTTGTTTTTAACAGCTCCGGATCCTTGGCTGCATTAAGCTGTCTAAACAGTATCTATCAACCGTTTGACAATTTGATTATCTCTTCTCCGGGCATAGCAGAGGAGGTGAGAAAGCTGTGTTTGGGTAGCACTCCATTTAACCCCCCCCCCGAACATAAATTTGGGGGTGGAAGGTGTGAGCTGCCCTGTAACCCAGTGAATTCTCTGCGTCAAGGACTTCTTCTACCTTTTTGCAGAACGAAGGCATACGTCCACCCTCAGCTCAAGGATTGATTTATTACTGATTCCAACACAGGCAGACTAGTACTGGAGAAATTCTAATTGTATGTATTAAGACTTTAACTCCATTTTTTAAAGAAATCCTTCTGATAAACTACTTGCTAGAAACAAAAAGAAAATGGCACCGAACAGCTTTGTAGGCGGGGCCAGGCTACAGATTTTTACAGAGCTCAGAACATTTAAAGATCATTAAATCAGTAGTGATTTATTACAAAGCTAAATAATAATTGCTGGACAAGTGGCTTGCTTGGATTTAGTTATTGGGTGGAGAAGATTAAATGTGAAATGGCCTCTAAGCAGCAAAAGATAAATACTTCGAAGACCGCTGACGATTCACCTGCTCTGGGAACTAAATTACAGTCAGTACTCCCCCCAACCTCCTCCTACCCCTGCAGGGGAGCCTTTGACTCGAGAAATACTGCAAAAAGAACTAAGTGTGGCCTTAGCTGAGGCCTTAAAAAATCATGCAGCTGCGATGGAAATTAAAATACAGGAAAAGATATCTGCTGCCCATAAGGAATTGTCAGAAGAAGTTATGAATTCAGTCCAGATTTGTAACAAATTAGAGACAATATTTTAGAGGCTTTTAAGTGTTTATCTGGTTATGTATCTGGAATCAACGATAAATTGGAAGATCTTAATGAATAAAATATTAACCTGGTAACAAAAATGGATGTGATTCAACAAAAGGCTGGTGATGCAGAAAATGAAATTATAATGTTGCAGTATAGACAGATGGAATTTTCCTTAAAGATAAGAGGCCTCAAAGAGAAAAATCAAGAAAATTTGAAGCAGATTTTCTCAGAAGCTTTTGATCAATTGATGGGATGGTCAGGAGGGATTTTTGATTGGCAGATTGATAAAATATATCATGTTAATTCCTGGCTTGCTAAACAAAAGCAACTCCCAAGAGACATTGTGGTGTATTTTACTATGAGAGATATGAGGAATTCGATATTGCAAGAGTCTTACAAAACTAAGCTTTAAATTGGGGGTCAGGGGGTGACTGTTTTGAAGGAAATACCACCCAAAATGTTGAGATCAAGGAAAGACTATGCCTTCTTAGTCTATGAGCTCAGAAATCGCCAGCTACAGTTCAGATGGGAGACCCCAGCCCAGTTAGTAGTTACCTACCAGAGGCAAAGATATCGTCTTAACTCAGTATGGAAGGCTCAAGAGTTTTACAATAATATATTGAAGGCTGGACATCCTCCCCCCTCCAGGACCTAGAGAAAGAGAACAAGAAGGACAGGATAGACAGAAAGCTACCCAAGGATCACCAAGGCTGGATCAACTTCCTCTCTCAGAACTAGAAGGAGCAAAGGAGCAAAGACAAACCCGCATGATTACTAGGTGAATGGAACAAGAGTTTAAAAAGCAACAAGCTTTACAACAAACACACGTTACCATCCAAGAATTCACAGGTTTTAGCTCAGAAGCAGTGGGAGGAGCCAGGCCGAAAGCCAAAGTACAGGATTTCCAGATGGCTCTTAAAAAGCTTCAGGGAGCTAAAGATGACAACTAAGTTCTTAACCTGGAACATTAATGGTTTAAACTCCCCACAGAAAAGGAAGAAAATAAATCAATCATTATTTGAAACAATTTAAGAATGACATAATTTGCCTGTAAGAGACTCATATTAGATCAACTGACCAGAAATATTTGATCAATACAAGACTTGGACAACACTTTGTAGCTTCAGCTCCTGAGAAGAAAAATGGTATAGTTATTTACTTAAGAAAGGACATGAAAGCCGAATTAATTGAAGCAGATTCTCAAGGAAGATATATTGCAATAGAACTGGTATTAGAAGGGAAAAAGATACTTTTAATGGGAATATATGCTCCCAATCAACAACAAGACAAATTTTACAAAACGCTTCATACTAAGTTAATACATTGGGACTATAGATCTTGCATATTATTGGGTGACTGGAACGGTGTTATGGATACCAAGAAAGATAAGAAGGGTCTCCTGCAAAATATCCAAACGCGAGCGAAACTACCCAAGTCCTTTTTCGATATGATGGATGATTTTGAACTGAGAAACATTTGGTGAGAAAGGAATGCAGAAGAATATGACTTTACATTTTTCTCCGATAGACATCAATCCTTTTCTAGGATTGACTTTATACTAACAACAAATGATTTGCTTTCTAGGGTAAAGAAGACAAAGATATGTTCCAGAGCTTTATCAGATCCTAGTCCGGTTTGGATGGAGCTGGAATTTGGGACGGAAGCAAGAAGGACTTGGCGATTAAATGAAAATGTATTTAGATATGAGAAAAATATTAATGAATGTAAATTGTTAAGAGAATATTTTGTTTTTAATATGAATAAGGGCACATCTATGGAAATGGTCTGGGACGCAAGTAAAGCATACATGCGAGGAGTCCTAATAAATTTAAATAGGTCACATAGACGTAAACAAGGGGAGAAAAGAACTGAACTAGAGGAAGAAATCAGGAAGAGGGAACAGGAGTTAATATTAAACCCAGGAGATAAGAAGATTAAAGAAGCAATTACTTTATTAAGAGTGCAATTTAATATGCTGATGTCAGACCAGGTGGCTACTAATTTGTTATATGTAAAATATAATACTTTTTGTAACACAAACAAATCTGGTAGATGATTAGTATATCTGATTAGGAAGAAACAGAAATCTCGCAATATATCGAAATTACATTATAAAGGGAAGGAAGTGTACCAACAGGATGAGATTCAACAGGTCTTTCATGAATTTTTCACAGGATTGTACATGAATGACAAAATACAAGGTTTAGATATAGATAGATACCTTGATAAAGAAAAAATACCCATAGTTAAAGACGAGCAGAGGGAGAGATTGAATCAACCAATAACTTCGGGGGAAATTCTCCAGGTAATTAAACAGCTAAAGGTAGGGAAAGCACCGGGTACAGACGGTTTGACAGCGGCTTATTAAAAAAATTAAATTAGAAATGGTAGAACCCCTTAAGGAACTATTTAATAAGATCCAAATGGAAGGGAAGGTACCCTCATCTTGGAAGACAGCCTTCATATCCCTGATACCGACCAAGACCTGGATGTTCTGGCAGGCCTGGGGCTGTTGACCTTGTGCAGCCCCATCCTAAGTTGTGAATGTTGTGGATCTTTTAATGTTGTCTTGTTTTTGTATGTCCTTCCCTTTCCCTTTTTTACTTGTAAGCCGCCCTGAGTCTCTGAGAGTGGGCGGCATACAAATTAATTAAATAATAAATAAATAAATACCCAAAGAAGATCAAGATCTTAGTCAACCAAAAAATTATAGACCTATATCATTACTTAACATAGATTATAAAATTTTAACTAAAATACTAGCAAATAGGTTAATGTTGGTTATTCAGCAATTGATTCACAATGATCAAACTAGTTTATACAAGGGAGACAAATGAGAAGTAATGTAAGACAAATTGTTAATATACTGGATTACTTGGGAAAGAATAATCAAATTCCTGCAGCGCTTATATTTCTAGATGCCGAGAAGGCCTTTGATCGAGTGAATTGGCAATTTTTAATGAAAATAATGCAAAAAATGTAAATAGGAGAGCACTTTTTACAATCAATTAAAGCAATATATCAGGAGCAAACAGCACAAGTTATAGTCAATGGACGTTTAACAGACCCATTTAAAATCGAGAAAGGTACAAGGCAGGGTTGTCCCCTATCCCTATTACTGTTTATCATAACCCTGGAATTATTGTTGAATAAAATACGGGGATCAGATGATTTACATGGAATCAAGATTAGGCATCAAGAATATAGAATATGTGCTTTTGTGGATGATTTGGTTATAATATTAACCCAACCACAGGAATCTAGTAAGGTTTTAATGAATATGATTAATCAATATGGCCAAGTGTCCGGATTTAAAATAAATTTAGGGAAAACAAAGATGCTAGTAAAAATATGAACACTAAACAAAGGGAAGAATTAGAAGGAATGACAAGATGTGAAATAGTTAAAAAGGTTAAATATCTAGGAGTCTATATTTCAACCTCAAATGGGAAACTATATAAGTATAATTATGAGCCTCTATGGCGCAGCATACAGCCAGAGATGAAAAATTGGGGAAAATTACAATTATCTTTGTTGGGAAGAATAGCAGCAGTGAAAATGAATGTTCTACCTAATTTTTTATTTCTTTTTCAAATGATACCATTTGATGCAAAAAAGATACAAATTTGCTAGAATGGCAGAAGGGCATTAACAAATTTGTATGGGCAGAGAAGAAGCCGAGAATAAAACTAAAAATAATGCAAGATGTGCGTGAGAGAGGAGGTTTGAAATTACCAAATTTAAAACTATATTATGAAGCAGTAGTTTAATCGGTAATCAGTGATTGGATTAATTTAACAGATGATAGAATACTTAATATCGAAGGGCATGATTTGGTATATGGCTGGCATGCTTATCTGCTATATGACAAAAAGGTACATAAGAATTTTAAAAGTCATATTTTAAGGAATGCTCTACTGCGGGTCTGGAAAAATATCAATCCAAACTAAATGACAAGATACCTATGTGGGCAATTCCTAGACATGCAATAGAAAACATAAATATAGTACAAAAACAGGATTTAATTACATACAGACAGCTTCTCACCTTAGAAAGGTGTATTACAATTAAAACCCTTGAATGTACTAAAAGAGGAAAAGGTAATTCAAACATGGTTTCAGTATGGGCAGTTACAGGCTAGATGGAAAAAAGATTAAAAAAATTGGTTTTATGCAAAATAAGGATAATTTACTAAAACAAATTAGGGATCAAAGTCCAATGCATATAAAGAGATTATATAATGTATTAATAGAAATGGATCAGCTATTCTTGTTACGTGTAATTACTGATTGTACAGTTATAGAGACTAACTTGATTTTGCATTTAATAACCGCAGCAAGACTGTTGGTGGCGCAATACTGGAAGAAGGAAGATTTGCCTACTATTCAAGAATGGACATTGAAAGTAACAAACCTAGCAGAGATGGCTAAAATATCAGCATATCTCAAGGATCACTCAAATGAGCGATATAAACTGGAGTGGAGAAGATGGATTGACTATACTCAAAATAAAAATGGGACTAAGAAATTCCAGATAGTTTATGACTAAAGAAACAAGGAATGATATAATCTGTTTAGAGCTAGCCTAGCAAAGAGGAGTTAAAGCTCAAATGAAAGATGATACTAACTTTTTTCAAGTTTACTTTAGAATATCTTTGTTAAAGATTTATACCCTGTATTGGTTCTGGGAAGTTGGGGGGGGGGGAGCTGGGGGGGTTGGGGGGGGTAGGGGGAGGGAGGGAGGTAAACATTTGTAAAAGTTTTTTTTCCAAAATTTTCAATTAAAAAAAAGAATGGTGTGTCACCTGTGATATGCCTCTCTTAGCTTTGTCATGATGGGCATGGACAGATACGTACACACATGAACATATCACATTCTCACACACTATTATTTATGCTTAACTAAGTGGATAAAGCTGCCATAGTAGTGATTTGATGGACATCTGAAATGCTTGTTTGACGCAGCAAGAATCTGCTCTGGGCCCAGTGCATAAGATGCCAGCCGTTGTTTTAATGTGTTCCCTTCCTTTCCAATATATATGAGGAAGACAGTGAAAACTAATGAAGGTGCTGCTACTCTCATGATGAGGGGATTGAAAGGAGATCTTATGCCTGCTGAATACTCCCAGCAATGTTGTGACATATACAGTATATTATCTCCTTTATAGCAAGACCATAGCTGATAATAATAATAATAATAATAATAATAATAATAATAATAATAATAATAATAATAAAGTGGACAGTGAACAAACTTGGTTATGGTTAAAAACAGGTACATTAAAGAAAGAAACAGAGTCACTAATCCTGGCTGCGCAAGAACAAGCTATCCGCACAAATGCCATTAAGGCCAAAATCGAAAAATCCTCTGATGATGCCAAATGCAGACTTTGCAAAGAAGCTGATGAAACTATTGATCACATACTCAGCTGCTGTAAAAAAATCGCGCAGACTGATTATAAATTGCGGCACAATTCAGTAGCACAAATGATCCATTGGAATTTGTGCAAAAATTATAATATTAAAACAGCAACAAACTGGTGGGAACATCAGCCTGAAAAAGTCACCGAAAATCAGATGGTCAAGATCTTGTGGGATTTCCGTATACAAACCGACAAAATACTGGCGCATAATACACCAGACATCACACTGGTTGAGAAAAATAAGGTCACAATCATAGACATAGCAATACCAGGTGATAGCAGGGTCGCCGAGAAGGAACATGAAAAAATCGCAAGATACCAGTACTTAAAAATCGAAATTCAACGACTATGGCACAAACCAGCAGTGGTAATTCCAGTGGTAATTGGCACACTGGGTGCTATTCCAAAAGCACTGGAATTACATTTAAAACAGTTAAAAATTGACAAAATCACCATCAGTCAAATGCAAAAAGCCGCACTGCTTGGATCTGCACGCATATTACGAAAATACGTTACAACGTCCTAGGCCCCTGGGTGGGGCCCGACTAGTAACCAATGCCAAATCCGGCGAAACAACTGGCCGCTGTGATACAATTGTACAATAATAATAATAATAATAATAATAATAATAATAATAATAATAATAATAATAATAATTGGCAGTAGGGAATGAGTTGGCAGTAGGGAATGAGAGCTACGGAATGGTTAATATCAAGCGAGGAATTTTCCAGGGTGATTCACTTTCACCTCTTCTCTTCATCATCGCAATGATCCCACTATCAGTAATCTTAAAAAAAATGAAATTAGGCTACCAAACAGCCAAAAAAGCTGAAAAAACTTCGCATTTACTATATATGGATGATTTGAAACTCTATGGCAAGTCAGAAATAGAAATCCAATCATTGACAAATACAGTCCGAGTATTCAGCACCGATATTTCAATGCAGTTTGGCATGGAAAAATGCGCCACTGTATCCATAAAAAGGGGCAAAATCACTGCATCTGAGGGAATTGAAATGCCCAATGGCCAACTAATTAAATGCAAAGAAAATGAAGCCTACAAATACTTAGGCATTCTGCAGTTGGATAACATCAAGCATGGAGAAGTAAAAACTATTGTCAGGCGAGAGTACACCAACAGAGTTAGGAAAATTTTGAAATCTAAATTGAATGGTGGAAATACAATCAAGGCCATAAATACCTGGGCAATACCAGTTATAAGATACACAGCTGGCATAGTTAACTGGACACAAGCTGATTTGGACCTTTTGGACCGAAAAACCAGGAAACTAATGACAATGCACTACAGTTTACATCCACGTGGTGATACTGATAGACTATATCTGCCCCGAAAATCAGGTGGCAGAGGATTATTACAAGTGAAGCAAACAGTTGAAGAAGAAAAACATGCACTGGCTGATTATTTATAAGACACCCAAGAACATCTATTAATCGAAGTAAAGAACAAAAATCTACTGAAGGCCCAACAGACAAAACAAGAATACAGAAAAGATGTGATAAAATCAAGAATGGAGAGTTGGCAGAACAAAGCACTGCATGGTCAATTTCTGGAAAAAATAAAAGATAAAGTGGACAGTGAACAAACTTGGTTATGGTTAAAAACAGGTACATTAAAGAAAGAAACAGAGTCACTAATCCTGGCTGCGCAAGAACAAGCTATCCGCACAAATGCCATTAAGGCCAAAATCGAAAAATCCTCTGATGATGCCAAATGCAGACTTTGCAAAGAAGCTGATGAAACTGTTGATCACATACTCAGCTGCTGTAAAAAAATCGCGCAGACTGATTATAAATTGCGGCACAATTCAGTAGCACAAATGATCCATTGGAATTTGTGCAAAAATTATAATATTAAAACAGCAACAAACTGGTGGGAACATCAGCCTGAAAAAGTCACCGAAAATCAGATGGTCAAGATCTTGTGGGATTTCCGTATACAAACCGACAAAATACTGGCGCATAATACACCAGACATCACACTGGTTGAGAAAAATAAGGTCACAATCATAGACATTGCAATACCAGGTGATAGCAGGGTCGCCGAGAAGGAACATGAAAAAATCGCAAGATACCAGAACTTAAAAATCGAAATTCAACGACTATGGCACAAACCAGCAGTGGTAATTCCAGTGGTAATTGCCACACTGGGTGCTATTCCAAAAGCACTGGAATTACATTTAAAACAGTTAAAAATTGACAAAATCACCATCAGTCAAATGCAAAAAGCCGCACTGCTTGGATCTGCACGCATATTACGAAAATACGTTACGACGTCCTAGGCCCCTGGGTGGGGCCCGACTAGTAACCAATGCCAAATCCGGCGAAACAACTGGCTGCTGTGATACAATTGTACAACAACAACAACAACAACAACAATAATAATAATAATAATAATAATAATAATAATAATAATAAATAGGCTGGGAGAAAACTCTTGACTAACAATGATCAATTTTTATATTTTGCTCAGGTAGCAAGTTGTTCAAAAGCATATGCAGCAACCTTTGCTTTTGTTGATACTTAAGTGGACACTTTCCTGGATTCCCGATATCTTTTTATTCTCTCTGTAGCATTTTGGAAGAGTTGCTCTGTTGTGATTAGTGTCTGACTATTTATTTGACCAATAGCCCAGAACAGTAACCTCAAGAGAGATAATCATTACAGGATAATCACTATATTCTATCATTAGAACATTTTGTCTCTTACGTATTTAGCTATGTTTAGTCATAAGCCCATTCTAAATTAAAACTGACTGCTGCTGCTGTTGCTGCTGCTGCTGCTGCTGCTGCTGCTACTACTACTACTACTACAACTACTACTATGTGTTTGGTAGTTAAGAACTGAGCAAAATGGATGCATGCCTATTTTGCTGTCCTACAAAAAGCGAGTAAGAGGAAAGTGGGCAAAGTGGATGTGGCAATTCTGAGTTACTAGCAGCTGACTAGATTTACTAAAAAGGGCATTATCAAGAAAAAAATAATGGGAAATCCCAGACTGAGAAGACTATTAGTATTCCCACAAAATTTCCCACTCATTTGAGTTTTTTCCAGTGGTGAAATTTGTAATTTTTTTACTACTGGTTCTGTGGGCATGGCTTGGTGGGCATGGCAAGGGAAGAATACTGCAAAATCCCTCCCCACTCTTGAGGGAAGGATATTGCAAAATATCCAGGGCCAGCCAGAGGTGGAATTTGCCAGTTCTCCGAACTACTCAAAATTTCTGCTTTGGTTCTCCAGAACCTGTCAGAATCTGCTGAATTTCACCCCCAGTTTTTCCCCACTTCTCATAATGTACAGGGTGCTGCTTCACAATTCTTTGTCTTTTTGCACTGTACAAATGACACAAGTTAAATCCTGGTGGTAAAGCTTGAATGTCCCAATTGAATATTCTTAAAAATTGACTACAGCTCCCATCATCCAGCAGGCTCAATAAGACCAATGAGATTTGAAAACCTGCACATCTGGAACACAGCCAGGGGTGGGCTGCATGGGTTTGGGCAATCCCCTAGCTAGTATTCTGTCCAGTTTGGTGAACCCCCAAATACCACCCCTGGCTGGCCATGCCCATCCCGCCCCACCCATCCCACTCTTCCCAGGAATCTTCATGCAGAGCGTTCATCATGCCACGTAAGTGCAGGGCCCACATGGAGGCTCAGGGAGGGTGGGAAACAGGCCTACCAGAGGTTCTGGAAGTCTGGAAATGGGCCTGTTTCCAGCCTCCAAAGGGCCTCCAGAGCCCGGAGGAAGCAGTTTTTGCCCTCCTGGAGGCTCGAGGAAAGTCTCTAAACCTGGGGAGGGAGAAACACTACCCTCCCCACTATGGTGCAGGAGGCCAACTAGGCCACGCAATGGCCACCCAGCAATGGGGCAGCGAACCCATTGCTGAAATTTTTGAAGGCCACCCCTGAACACAACCTGTCGGAGAGGTGAGCTGGTGTGTTTGTATGTATGCAAGTGTGGTAAAGGGGAAAAATATGCTGATGGTAATACCTGAGTGATGCAAGTTGAAATACCTCTCTTGGGATCTAATTTAGGCTGACTGCCTTGAAGGAGGGCTTGCTGTTTGCCTTTACTTGATCTTCTTGACTTGTATATTTATGAAGCAGAATGTCATCAAGTGTCAGTGCTTGCCCTCTTATCCAGACAGAAGCACACTGGTCAGCACAAACCCTCGGAGACTGGTAGAATGTGCAGTCATTATCTTCATCATCATATCATCTCTAGAAATAGAGGCTTTGAACACGTCGTTTGCTATGTGTCATTCATGGACCAGAACATTTTTGAAAATTTGTTTGAACATTTTTAATGGTTGGTAGAAATTTCTTCCTGTATTTCTGGAGAGACACTTTTATGTGTTTTGGGACAAGTTTAAAAATCAGAAATAATAATAGCAAGATTTGGGGTGCAATGTCTGCTCCCAAATGGCTATAACTCCATTGCAAGGATGTTCCCTCCTCAAGGTTTTTTTTTTTTTCCCCTCTCATTGCTGAGATTAAGCCCTTCTCCTTACTCTTTCTCCATTTAAAGTCCTAGCATCTGAATGCTGCTTTGGGCTGGCAAGAAACACAGAACAGATACATGTGACTACCCATCATTTTCAACTCTAATGCAAAGGATTTATGCTAGAGATAACGCAGGGGCTCTGAAGAGAATAAGCAAGGGGAGGAAGAGTTGCCAACCCACGCAAAAGAAATGGACACATTTGCAGCTGCACATGTAAAGCATGAAATTGTGACTATATTGAAGAAGGTGTAAATGATCTATGTATGTGTATATAGGTGATTAGGTGGCTAATAAGCAGGTGAATAGGACAGAGGATCAAAGGCAGCAGCACTACTATAACAGAAAATGGATTTCAGTCACATAATCAGTCAAGAAACAACTTTATTATTGGTGACCTCTGGCAGCCATTATGGCTGGTACTCTGAGGCAATACTGTGTAGACTCTAGGGCTCAGGTAAAAGATGTGGGAAGATGGAAATCCCAGATGCTTTCATTTGTTGTTGACGCCTTCTAATACAACACATTTATTATAGATATGTGCACAGGTACATTTTTCTTTATATGAACAGTTTTCTCAATAAACAGTTTTGCATATTTTTTTAATGGAAGAGTTGGATGGCAAAATTCAGAGACATACAAAGTTTGAAGGCCAGTTGGGTAAATGGGTTTATACATGCTGATGTGTCTTTCTCCTATCCTGAGACTAAAATAAAGTATGGTGCAGTGTATTAGCATACAATCCACCTTCTACATAACCTCAGAATCAAGTCTGCTGCTCCCAGAGAAAGGAAGGCAGGTTATTTATAGAGTGGTGATTGAGCAGTGACTTTCTAAGAGGGGCTGCAAATTATGCCGGGAAAACCTTTTTTGAAAAAATATATTTTGCCAAGTCCCTCAAATCCGAAGTGGCCTGGTAGTAGATGATTTTGTGAATCACAGGTCACTTCTGATCAGAGCTAGTATTCAGCCGGTTCAGACCAGTTCGGGCAAACCGGTAGCTCCGACAATCAGTTGGTCACACACACACACCCCGCCCCTGCCCTATCCTGTCCTTTATTTCCTGCTTTCTAGCTCATCTCAATTGTGTGGTCCAGCTGATTCCGCCCCCTTGCTGTTCTACTTACCATTCCTGACTTGGAAGGTAAGCAGCTGAGCTTCTAAATGCTCCATTTTCAGCACTAAGCACAAGCGCTTTAGGCGTCCGTGCAAAGCGCACGCTCACCGAACCGGTTGTTAAACCAGCAGCATCCTACCACTGCTTCTGATCCATAAAGTGGCTAAGCTGATATTAAGCATTTGAATTGGGGTGAAGTGTGGGGAAAGACAGGGTGGTTATGCAGAGCTGATGGTCCTGGTGATATCTGCAGCCTTGGTGCCTGATCGCCATCCTACCCCAGCTTCAAATGCACGGGGTAATTTTGATATCGACTCACCAATATTTTCCTCATCCAGAGCACTAGGGTAGTGGAGGCATCATTCATGGGAGAAGCATCCACCTGTTTACTTCTGAAACAGAGCCTTCCTAAACTCCTTCTCCTTTCTGCCAACCCTTTCTATAGAGAATCTTCCCTCATCCCCACCCACCTGAAAGTGATTTTCAACCAGCCCCAAACTACATGCAGTTCAATAAACTGTGCATTTTTATGAAGTGGGTGATAAACCACCATATTTTTCAGAGTATAAGATGCACCTTCCCCCCCACAAAAAAGAGGGTGAAAATGTGGATGCACTTTATACACTGAATGTAGCCCCACCCACCCTCACCAAAGCCCAAAAATGCGAGGCACGGAGGCAGTGATGGTCTGTGGCAATCCCTGCAGCCTGGAACAGCTGATTGGGGGTATTCTGGCAGTCCTATCCACCCACCAATCACCTGTCTGAATCAGGCTGCAATAAGTGTTGGAGCTGACCTAGTTGGTCAGAGTTTGCAGCAGCAATCACATTCAGAAAGCACAGAAATTGATTCAGTAGGATTCAAAATAATAATAGTATACAATACATCAGCAAAAGCAGGTTTTCCAAGGTAGCGGTAAATACAAGCAAAACACAAGTAGTTTCACTTTCAGTTCTCAGCTAAGCCTGTCTCCTTCCTGTCTCCTTGTTGCTCACTCAGCAAATTTCAGAGTCCAAATAGCCCTCATTGGCTGACTTAGTTGTTATGCCTATTTATTGGCTGAACTTGTTACCATGTGTCAGCTGAATATCATGGATGCTGGTAGACAGAGGCAGATTTTTTTCCTTCATATTTTCCTCCCCAAAAACTAAGGTGTGTCTTATACTCCAAAAAATACAGTAAGTATTTGCATGAATACTTAGAAACTTTCTGGGATAGGTTTGGCTCCTTTCCTCAACCAAACATTAATGATCATGAAGTCTTTCCTCCTGGGAAAGAACTGCAAGGGTAAATTTGGAGCCCATTCAGGTCCCTCTAAGACCCAATCATAAAACACAGAATGTCCATAAAGGAATGCTCCCTCGGTTTTCACGCTGGATCACTCTGATATGGCTTCAACATGCCTCAGCAGTAGTCTGTCAACAAGATGGAAACTCTATTTTAAAGACAGCTCCTCAACAAATGATAAGCATGCTACCTCATTACTGGGGAAATGATTCTGTGTAGATGAGGCCCCTGTTTGCAGAAGAATGTGAAATGAAGCCATTTATTCCCCACCCCTAATTCTGGAGGTTGCATTCTGTATGTCAAAGTACTTGTCAATCCAGTCTTCGAAATAGGAGAAATTACTTAAAATGCAGGAAGCAGTGATGACTGCTTTATTAACTAGGCAAATGTGGAAGAAGGATAATGTCCTCAGATCCATTCCACATCAGATTAGTTCAGTAGGCCTTCATATGGAGCATGTTTCCATAACATCCTTAGCAACCAGCTCACTGAGTTAAATAAAGTCAGTGAAAGTAGATGGAGGGCTAGGCTAAGTTCAACTGATGAACAAATTAAAATATGGAATTGCAAGGAGTGTGAATTTGTATGTGTTTATCAGAGAGAATAACTACTGCAAACAGAATCAATGAAGGAATTTTGATTAGGGAACAGGGAACTGCATGAAGGGAGCTGGGCAGATAGCAGTGAGATGTTTCTGACGTCACATCTTGTGTGTGTGGTTTCTGCCATTATTAAAGACAAATTTCTATGCTGGAAAAGTCAGTGAGAGAATTGCTGTTGTCCTCTCTAGAATTCCACTAGGTACCACTTTAAGAATCAGAATGGAATTTATGGTTGTAGATTTGGATTGAATCCACTTCAGCAGAGTGAAACCCAATGCAGGAAGGATGCATTGGTTACAGGACACATTTCTAGATACAACTAGGCAATTTGTTTCTTATTCGGTCATCATTTTAGAGTTATTCCCTTGCCTAAACTTGACTAAGTAACAGAATGACTAAGGACAGAGAAAAAAAGCTGCTGGAGCAGGAGAAACTTCCAACTTTCTGCCGGCTTCCCCATTGAGTTTCCTTGTGGGAATCTGGCAGGAAGCATCAGACATCTACCCTTCCCTTCCTGGAAGGTAGATAAGGAGCTGCAGATGAGTGGGGGCAGAGTGAGGGATTGCAAGACTGGCTGGGAAAGTGTCACAGAATGTTGAAAATAAAGATAACATGACCCCATCAGCAACCATTAGCACTGATACAGCAACAACTTCCCCAAATTTCATTCCCTGTGGAATCATGGGTTCCAAATTTTGGATACATTTTGTAAGTTAATGTCAGGCTTGCCTCCATCCAGAACCCAAGAAAGAAAACTCATGACTCCATTGAAGTAGAGAAGAGGTACTTTTACTGAGTTTGAAATGATAGCAATGAAAGCAAGGCAAGATCTGATTCAAAAGGCGCAAAAGTTACAGGTTGAAATTTTCCCCAAATCCCTCCTGCCAGGATCCCAGGCTGCATGTCCAATCCACATCCTGCATAATGTCATGTGAAGCTCATCTTCAAGTATTTGGAGTTCTAGGACAGTTGGCCTTGACAGGGTGTAAACAACTCCACTCAGCAGGACAGTAATTCTTGAGAGCAAACCTCCCTTTTAGTTCACATGGGTCTTCATCACACCAGCTCCCAAACCCAAATGCCATGCCTCCCTCCCCGTTACTATGGCAGCCAACAGTAAGTATGCATCAAAGGAAAATTCCATGCTGGAGATCCGGCTGACAGTTAATTCATTTGAGGTACCAGTTCAAAAATTGTTGCCCTATGATGCATCGTAGGGTCATGACAAAAGTTTTAGTACTAGATGATAGATAGATTAGAGAAGGGGGAGGGAGGGGGAGAGCTAGTGTACATATATTTGCTTTTGTGGCTTCTACAATATATGTTGTCACTGCTGATTATGTTTTGTTTTGATTAGACTGATTATGTAATCGGATTCTCAGATTTTGTTTTCATGATTTTTTTAATTATGTATCATAACTTTGATCCATCCAGATCTCAGATTGGATCAGCACACAGAGACTGTAAAATAAATAAACATCTGGCCCTAATCAAAGAAAGGCTACTTAGTTATCCGTTTGTCCTATGGTAGATGACAGCAAACTTCCTACACTTTTCTTTTTCAGATGGTGTCACATATTGTGATGGCTGGCTGGCCATCCGCTCCAGGGGAAGGGGACAATTAAGTCTCTGTAAAGGCCTTTGTATCTCTGAGGGTTGTGAACCATCAAGAACTGAAGAAAAGCTAATTACAGGAGTGTCTTTTTGCAGCCTGGAGAACAAAAGGAAGCTTAATATCAGAACAACCCTTTTATGAGTTCACTAAGAGTCAAGATTTTAAACCATTTACATTTTTTTCCCTGACAAAACTCTGCCTTAACCACAACTTGGAATGTAACATGGATCTCAGTGACAACCTAGGTCAAATTGCACAGTTCCACGTAGTGTGAAGTGCATTTTAAAGCCTCCATTTTTCAGGGGATAAAATTATTCCTCTTTCTGTCATTTTATTTCTGAAAAGCACCATGGAAATGGAGTGTTTCCTGTACATTCTACATTTACAGGTAGGCTACTTGCATAAACAAATGTTGGCCATGAAGACAAGGCCAACTGATCAGGTCCAATCAGGGCTCAACAGCCTACAGCTCTCACAGACTGAATGTTAGGGGTCAAATTCAACAGGTTCTGACAGGTTCTGGAGAACCAGTAGCGAAAATTTTGAGTAGTTCAGAGAACCGGCAAATACCACGTCTGGCTGGCCCCAGAGAGGAGTGAGAATGGAGGTTTTGTAATATCCTTCCCTCAGGAGTGGGGAGGGAATGGAGATTTTGCAGTATCCTTCCCCTGCCACGCCCACCAAGCCACACCTCCAGTACTGGTAGTAAAACAAATTAAATTTCACGACTGCTGAATGTGGCCTACTGCTTGAAATTATTCCAAAAAATATATACTGTATATTCATCCAACCTATGAAAGTACTTGCCACCGTTTGGAGACCACTTCACAAGCCTCTTCAGCATGGTGAATAGGGCAACAAGCCCCACCCAGAATTGGTCCTTCTGCAGAAGTTTGCTGTAGGTGTATTACAGAAAAGATCAGAAGCCAGCTCACAGTGTTTCTCAAAGCTACCCCCTCCTCCAAACAGCCCATCACCTGGCCAGCGAAAGAAAAGAAGAGATGATTTGCTGCCAGTCAAGCTGAATGACAGACAGCCTGCCATGGTCCATCAGGATTAGCTGTACTATCAAGCATTTAGCAATGGCAGAAGGATTATTTTACAGAACATTTAAGAAAGCAGATTGTCTAGTTGGGTGGGTGGGTGAGTGTTGCTTAGGAAATAAATGGGTCTCGCAACCTAAGCCTTTTCAAGTCCTGTATTCATCACCTAAGCCTCCCAAATTACCTCAGTTTGGGGTTGTGATTGTTCAACCAGAGCAAAATACCTTCCGCCTACCCCAGCCAGGATGCCTCACTCCAGAAGTCTCCAGCATAAGTCTGGTATAAAAGAGATCAGGCTCAATTGCTCTGGCTTAATTATCCAATAGCTTTTTTAAAAAACAGCAAACTTAGAAAGATGGCTTTTACCAGGGCTTGGTGCACCACCCCAGGCTGTAAAATCTCCTCCCTGATGGAGCAGCTGGACAATAATTTCCCCTGGTATTGAGAGACCAAAATCCATGGTCCTGGCTAGAGACAGTGCAGAGTAATGCCCTTATTTATCTCGAAATCCCAGTTTTACGGATTCTCCTGCTGCAGCAAATCTTCCCTATGAATCTAATGTCCTTTTCCTTTAAGTCTCTAAAGACCTCAAATCACTGATGCACAGCACCTCCTTCTATCTCATGGGCCTCTTGTGGGACTATTAATTGCTCTTCCAATACAAGTTCTCAAGATTTATGCTAGGAAATATCTCTCTGGATACTGAACACTGGAGACACCAAGGATGGATGGTCTGTCTGTTCTGGTTTGTATAATATTTGCCTGGTTTTTTTTTCAAGCACAGGTTCACCCCATCCTTTCGCCACAGTTATTTGCTTCTACCTCAATGCCACACTAATATATGGAAACCGTTTCCCATGAATAGAAGGAGGGATATAATTTTGAAAGAAGTTTTCTCTAAGAAACGTGGTATTCAAAAATTGTGTGTTTAAAAATGTATAATAATAAATAATAAATAAATTTTTAAAAAATGTGTGTTTATTTATTTATTTATATCGTTATTTTATGCAGCTGCCCATCTCAAGTACAGGACTCTGAGCAGCTCACATTAAAACAATTAAAGTACTGTACATACAAATATTAAACTAAAACAAAATTCTACTGAAAGTTATTTTTGTAAAGTAAAATGTTGCGTAAAGTAACAAGTAACAAGCAATTCTGTCTCCAAAATGCTCATTAAATAAGGGAGCAAAACATGTTAAAAATAGCTCTAAGCACTGGCTTAAAAAATAGGGAAATAAAAATTCCACTCATTAAACATTTTCTGACCTTTTTTTCATTTCTCTGGAGTTTAGCCTTAACTATTTTACATCCACATTGTTTTCTTACCATGGGTTTCTTTCTTTCCGAATGTTTTCTTCACACCTCTATCTAGCCTACAGCCCTGTTTCCTGATAGTCTTTGAACCAGGTTTTCACCAGGTCCTTCAAGATCAAACAAAGTTGGCTAAGGGCTGCCAACTATTGCAACATACAGCCATATGGTTCTTTCTCACATCTATGTGAATCTGCTTTTCTAAATCCTTGAGTATGCAAAGATCATTTCTTTTTTGGCTCAATAAGTCTATAGCTCGTCTTTCCTCCTGAAATTCAAAGTGTTGGAATTCATTGTTGGAATGTATTCTTATGCAGCAACTACAGTAGTAATCAGCCAGTAGATGTCAGTGTTTACAAGTTTGGATATATGGCAGATACTCTATGATCTTTGTTCTAAATAGAGTTTCCTCTTTCCTGTTACTGATATATGGTTGAGCAGTAAAACACATGGTGACTGTGCTCCTTGTTTGTTCTGTGGTACTTTATATAAACAGAATTTCTAACACAAAGTAGTATATAGAACTCTCCCTTTTAGATTTTCCCCATGACCCTAACTTTGTGAAATAAGTTGGGTTGAGGGGGAATAACTGGCTCCCAGTTTGGGGAACTGCTGTGAGGCTGAGCTCTATTCTGTCACTGCAATGAGGCTCATGACTGCTGCTTTCCTTATCATTTCAATGGAAGGCAATTGGTACTTCCGAAACCCCACCAAAACCAAAGACCCTGCATCCATTCTGATATAAAAAGATAACATCTCTATGGAAATTCTCAGCCTCCAGATCATGGTTGTCCCAAAGATGCTTTTTTCAAAAGCCAACTGGACTTCCTTTATTTTTCTTTTGAAGATGCTATGCTTTTCATCCAAGAAACTTCTTCAGTTCTTACTGAATGGGGGAGTCCTACGGGATTGGGCGGCATATAAATCTATTAAAAGTTAAAAGTTAAAGTTAAAGAATGGAAGGATTTATATTTTTTGCAACTAAGAAAGAATGCTAATGATCAGATGACTGCCAGGATTCTTCTGTCCAGAGGTGGTATTCAGCATGTTCTCACCAGTTCTGGAGAACCGGTAGTGGAAATTTTGAATAGACTGGAGAATCGGTAAATACCACCTCTGACTGGCCCCACCCCCATCTATTCTCTGCCTCTCAAGTCCCAGCTGATTGGGAGGAAATGGGGATTTTGCAGTAACCTTCTCTTGGAGTAGGGAGGGAATGAGGATTTTACAATATCCTTCCCCTGCCACACTCACCAAGCCACGCCCACAGAACCGATAGTAAAAAATGTTGAATCCCACCACTGCTTCCATTCTTCCATTCTCCACCATTCAGTCAGAACTGAAGAAGCTTCTTGAATGAGAAGCAAAATGTCTTCAAGGAAAAAACAAAGAAAGTCCAGTTGCCTTTTGAAAAAAGCACCTTTGGAACAAAAGGATAAAGTCACCTTCAAGTCAAGTTTGAAGTCCATGTAGTTTTCTTGGCAGCAATATCGAAATACAGTAGTTTATAGCTGCTGGCTATAAACTACTTCATGGCCCCAATGGTCACAATTTCATCAGTATTGTCTGTCAGTAACTGCTTATAACTGAGTTCTTGGAAGTCCATGCTTTTGTCATCATTTACAGTATCCAGTCACCTTATCTTCTCCTGGCCTTTTTTTTTCTTTATTGCCCTCATTGTGGTGCATAGCTTTAATGTGAATCATTAGGACTTTGCAAAGGAAGAGGTGCTGTGGTTCTTGTATGAGTGTGAACATAGCACCTTTCTGCCATTCATTACAATATACTGGGCCTTTGTTCCCTCTGGATTTTTTCCTGGGTCTCACAAAAGATGCTGCAGCTTTACAGGAAAGCCTGGAAAAATATGGCTTTAAGAATATGGTTGTAATGAGCAAAAGAGAAGTGCTGTGTTAGTTCAAGATCCAAAGCATTTCTTCACAATTTAGAAGCATGCACAAGTTACTAATAATTATATGAAATCGTTTTTTTTCAATGCAAATTGCTCTTATTTTAGTCTTATGTCTTATTATATGCATTGTTTTCATAAATGCCCCAATGTAAATTTTTAATCATATTTTATACATCTCTCAGAAATACACTTTTTTCAGTTCACCCCTTACAGCAAATACGGCCAGAAGAGCTTACAAGATCCAACTTCTTCCTCAAAATAATGAAAGCTTCATCACATCCTTGTGATACTAGACCCTCTCCTTACGTAGATGAGTGCAATGACACAATGCATGGACAAAAGGGTTGGGACTTGCATCACATTGTTGTCGCGCTGCTTTTGTCACTGGTTGCCCCCAGGGGATCCCTGTGAATGAGCCTTTCCTTTGAATTTTTTCATCAGAAAGATATTTTTGAATGCTTCTATCTGTACCACGCAAAAAACCCCAAAGACCTGATAACAGATAATAACAGATTAATGGAAGGGACCTTGTAGGTCATCTAGTCCAACTCCCTGCCCAAGCAGAAGACCCTACACCATTTCTGACAAATGGCAATCCAATCTCTTCTTGAAAGCTTCCAGTGATGATGTTCCCCAAACTTCTGAAGGCAACTTCTGTTCCATTGGTTGATTGTTCTCACTGTCAGAAAGTTCCTCCTTATTTCTAGGTTGAATCTCTCCTTGATCAGTTTCCATCCATTATTCCTTGTCTGGCCTTCAGGTGCATTGGAAAATAGCTTGACCCCCTCCTCTCTGTGGCAGGCCCTCAAATATTGGAATGCTGCTATCAAGTCTCCCCTGGTCCTTCTCTTCACTAGACTAGCCATGCCCAGTTCCTGCACCCGTTCTTCATATGTTTTAGTCTCCAGTTCTCTAATCATCCTGGTTGCTCTTCTCTGCACTTTTTTGTACCAGTTTTGGCACTTTTTGCAAATCCCTCTGTAATTTAAAACAAACAAACAAACATACCATATTCATCCTATATGACCTTTTTCCCAACAAAAATGTCCTTGGGGCAAAAACTTTTGTTCCTGTTTTTTCCTTGCACACCAGAAAGCAAACTTTCCATCATAGCATCCCAAACAGCGGTATGCTCTTTAGCTATATAAATAGTCCCTCCGTTCCACTCTGGAAACTTTGCTCCAGCAGTCACGATCTGTGCTAAGTGACCAAAGAAAGGGTCTTGTTATTCTTATTGGTTAATAAAGGGGAGGGGACTTGATTATTTGGTGCAGGCACCATGCAATATGTGAGAGGTTATAAAGGTTTCAGCATTGCTCATTCCTCCTCCTCCTCCTCTTTTGCAAAGGCATTCCAATTTACTGGCTCTCACTCAATTTCCTCTTCTCAGCTGGCTGTGATATTAACTTTACAGAGAGTGATTTTCAATACAGAGGAGCAAAGAACAGCTCAAGATGCTCAGCTCTTTCCTCTCCCTGCTGACTGCCCAGGCTGTTCTCCTGTGTCATAGCCTTGGGCCAGGGAAATAGATTCTAGATAATTGACTAACACTTCCCATCTTCTGTTGGGGACCATTAACCTTTAAGCCCATCTATCTCCTTTACAGCCTTCTCAGATACCTTTCTAACAAGTGACTGAAAGGAGCTTCATTGCTTCATGAGTTTGCCTATATGACCACTTGATCGTTCCACATTTTGAAAGGGTTGATGGCATCAGGGCAAACCACTGATGGTGCAGACATTAAACTTAAGTTCACATCCTCACTAAGCTGTAAAATTAGTGAGGTGACCCTTGATCAGGTACTACCTCTTCATATACCTTATTTAGTAGGGAAGTTGAGAGGATAAAGATAAGCATAAACCTTGCATAAACATCCCAGGTTATTTGGAGTGAATGTAGAATGAAAACGCCACAAATATTATTATTTAACATTAGAAAAGAAGTGAAGAAAATAAGTATAGTGAATAAGAAAGAAAAGAAAAAGAAAGGATTATTAAAAAATGGCTTCTAATCTTTTCACCAACAGTTATAAATGCATTTAAATTTTACCCCCTCTCGCTAGAGTTACAATGTAATTTCCTTCTTTCCATAAGCTACCCTTTCTAATCTTCAAATCCATAAATCACACGATCAGTTATGCTCTCTTTTTCCTCAGCAACATGTCCATAAAGGATTTCCAGTCACTGATAAATGTAGTTGTTGATCTTTCTCTAATCAGACAAGATAATTTTGTCATTTCTGTTAGTTCTGTCACCATTGTTGTGTTATGGGTATGTCAGAATCTGTCCATCTTTATGCATATAATACTCTAGCAGCTGTAATCATATATAATAATAATCTTTCATGATTCTTTTATAATTGACTGCCCATTAATCCCAGCAAGAAATGTTTTAGTTGAACGTTGACCTTTAAAATCCATTATACCATTATATACATTTGAACCCAGAAATTTCCTGCTTTTTTGCAAGCCCACCAACTATGATAAAATGACCATTCATGTTGTCCACATTGCCAACATAAATTTGAAGTAGTTTTATATATTCTAGACAACTTTTCTGCAGTCATGTGCCAATGGTACATCATATTTATATTTATCATTTTAAGTTATATCATTTTAAATTTCAATCCTTTTAACTATTTGTTTTCCCACTGTTCCATCATCATAGTCCTTCTTCCTCCTATTTTCCACACAACAACAGTCCTGTGAAGTTGGGTTGAGAAAGAGTTACTCAAATTCACCCAGATAGCTTTCATGCCTAAGGTAGGACCAGAACTCACAGTCACCTGGTTTCAAGGCTGGCACCCATTTTGTCATGTACAAGATGAAAATATCATAATCACTGATAATTTTTTTTAAAAAAATGCAAAATTATTTTGTCACTATTGCTCTAAATTGTATAAAGGAGATAAATGCTGATGAATATTTAAAGGCACAAAATTGATTTTAAAAAAAACCAGAAACAATTTATGAATGGGCCTATCACCATTATGGCGAACCTATGGCATGCATGTCTGAAGTGGCACACCAAGCCATGTTGCTTGGCACACACGGCGTCACCCATTCCTCTTCTGGGTTTTTGAAGTGCATGCACATGCGATGATCAGCTGGCATTCATGCGTGCGGGAGTGCTGGAAACTGGAAGAGCTGGTCTTCTGTTTTACGGCATGTCCATGAGCGCTAGCCAGTTGATTGTCACAGGGACATGTGTGCCAGTAACTGAAAGACTAGCTGGCTGGTGCACGCTGGAAACCAGAAGTTCATTTTCTGGCGGGTGCATGCTCCCCTGGGCAGCTCCTCTTCTAGATTGTGGCCCTGACATGCCTGCGCACACTCCCTTTTCAGCACTCGGGGCTGAAAAGGTTCATCATCACTGGCCTATAACAATAAGGGAAGTTTGTAAAGCTATTAAAAAAAGCTTAGAATAGAGAAAGTGTCTGGGCTAAATGTTTACCATCCACTTATAAGGATTTTGAAGATGAATTACTGCAACCATTTGAAGACATGATAAACTTTATTTTACAGACTCAAAAAATATCAAACTATATTTTCTATATTGGACAAAGGCCAATATAACATTAATGCCTAAGGAGCTCAAGATTTGACCTCAAACCACTCAATGTTATTGCCACAAAGTACATATTACTTATTTATGATGATTGTAGCTGAGAGAATGAAGATGGCTTTACAGGACTTAATTCCTGAAAATCAGTACGGTCTTTTACCTAAAAGTCAGCTGAGAAAGAATATTAGAAATATATCATATATTTTGGAATAATTGGAACAACATAATGAAAATAAAGCAGCACTGATTATTCTTGATGCAGAAAAGAGCTTTATCAATTTAAACTGGACTTTCTCATTTAACATTTGGAGGATGTAGATTTTGGAAGAATATTAGCAAATGAGTAAAATCAATTTACACTTAACAAATTTGTAAAGTGGCAATTAACAACGCCTTGTGAGATACAGAAAGAAAGTAGACAAGGATCTCCCTTGAAATCACTTTTATTTATTTTAACTTTGGAAGTAGTGAATAGAGATAAAAGGTGAGATAAGAGAAATGAATGTTTTGTCAAAACAATGTTTTGTTTCAGACAATACTGTTTTGACAACTGATGTACTATTTAAACAATGGCAAAAAGATATATTTAAATTTATATGGCAAAGGAAAAAAAGTTAAACTTAACATTTATAAGATACAAATGAAAAAAGGAGGACTGGGTTTATCAAAATGTGGAATTGTATTTCGCTGCTTGAAATTTGGTCTGGATGAAAGAGCAGATATTGCTGAGAAAACAGGAAACTTTTAGAGTTAGAATATCGTGACGTGAGGTTTGGATGGCATGGATATTTATGATATGATAAAGTTAAATTTAATGTAGATTTTAAGAATCATTATTTAGAAGTGCCTTGTTGAGAATCTGGAACAAATATAAACCCAGATTGTGCCCAAATATGCCCTTATGGCAGGAGTGAAATGCCACTAGTTCAGACCAGTTCGCATGAACCAGTAGTAAAAATACTACCAGTTTGCCTGAACCGGTAGTAAAAAAAAATGCTACCGGTTCAGGTGGACCGGTATTTTTGACAATAAGCTATGACGCATGATTTATATTAGCTAGAAAGCAGGCGCACTCAGTAGCAGGCTCCGCCCACCCCCCTGGACATCATCATGTCCATTTTTGATCCTCTGCACAAGCACAGAAGATTCTGCGCATATGCAGAGGTGGTGCATGCGAGTGAAGTGAGCGCATGTGCATGCATGCTCACATTGCTACTGAACCAGTAGCAAAAGTAAGTTGATTTCACCCCCGCCTTTTCATTTTCAGCACAGCAAGCATTTTATAAGAAAGCAGCAGTATGTAAATAAAAATGGTTAACTTATTGAGAGTTGTTAGAACAGAAACACAGAGAATCTAAGATGAAATCAAGAGAGCAATCAACTGCAGAGGGATTTAGTTTTCAATAGGTTTTTGTGTGTGCACAGTTAAGAGAAAGATTTAAGGTAGATAATATGACATTTGGAATTGAGCAGCCGAAGACAGAATTTGAACTATCTACAAATGATGAATAGGTAATTGCTGAAATGTATAAACCTTTATAAATATCATTTTTTTTTAAAAAAAGGAGGGAGAAAAGATGCACTGGTTGCATCTTTTCTGGTAAATACTGGAGATCTCACAATTCTGTTGCTTCTTCTAGTCTTCTTTCATCTAATTTAATGGAGATCGGAATTATACTGTCAGCAATTGCAGCTATCTCATTTTCAATCTTTACTTCTGGTAAAATAAACAAAAAACAGGAGATATAGATATAGCTATACTTTCCTATCTATAGAGGTATAGATAGGAAACTGAGTAATTAGGTCAGAGTAAAAGAAATAACACTGGAAAAAGGTTAACATATATGGGACGTCCCACCCTTCTCTGTTACTTGTGTATTTTCAGATTTGGAGTAATTCCATGCCTTGCACCACAACCCTGAGACAAATATATCAATTGAGAGAAAATAGTTCTCAAAATAAAGAAGCCATTTATGTCAACCTTCAATAACTTCTTAGCTTCAGTATCATGGGGCACATAGCAAAGAGACTGTTGAAAAATAAGGACAATTGTGGATTTCAATTACTATGGTCATAAGAGGCCAATCAACAGAACACAATCAACTATTCAATATTGTTTTAGTCTAGTCTGTAGAAAAGATTCTTACTTAACTATGTTGTGAGTCTCAGAGATACATCTGAGCCTATCAACCAAATTAAGCCATGTGCAATCACGAGTTTGAGAATGATAGAAGAGAATATTTATAGCTGAAGGTTAAACTGTGGGCTCTTTGGTACACTCTTGAGTTTGGCTGTTTGCTTGTGGATATTTCATTACCAAAATCGGTAACATCACATTTTCAAGAAAGCAACTAAGCTCAGAGGGCACCAAAGACCCCCACTTTGAAGATAGCATAAACAGTAGAAAAGTAGCAGTCTAAGAAAGGATCAATGCCTTATTATTTCAGGTAATATTGCTTACACTGCCATGACCACTGGGATCAAGGACTGTACTGTGCCCAAGGTACAGGTATGTGAGTACCATAAGTAACTATAGAAATCTTGATATGAGTACCATAAGTTACTATGGAACTCTTAACAGATATAAACTTTCTGCAACAGACTATCTGACCGTCTCAAAGGTGCTTTTTCAGGACACAACTGGACTTTTTTTGCTTTTTCTTTGAAGATGTTTTGCTTCTCATCCAAGAAGCTTCTTCAGTTCTGACAGGATAGTGGGGAATGAAAGGATATATATTCCTTGCAGACAGATGGTCATTTGCATCCTTTGAGAAGGGCTTTGAAGCACATGGAAATTTATCTGGAGGTCACCTGAGTAGTGCTCCTGGTTCCTGTAGTCTGCATTTTTTTCCTCTGGAAATCCATTCCTCCTCCAACACCATTCAAAGGTTGTTCATCCCAAATTGTATAGCTAAAAGTCTATAGAGATTCTCAGTCTTCCAGGACATGGTTGTCCCAAAGGTGCTTTTTCTGGAGGCCACTGGACTTTCTTGCTTTTCTTTGAAGATGTTTTGCTTCTCATCCAAGAAGCTTCTTCAGCTCTGACAGGATAGCGGGGAATGGAACTCAGGTGACTCTGAGGACACAGATAAACCTCCAAGTGCTCCAACAACCCTCTAAAAGGATGCAAATGACTATCTGTCTGCAAAGAATATAAATCCTTCTATTCCCCACTATCCTGTCAGAGCTGAAGAATCTTCTTGGATGAGAAGCGAAACATCTTCAAAAAACAAACAAACAGACAGTCCAGTTGCCTCCTGAAAAAGCACCTTTGGGACAACCATGACCAGGATGACTGAGAATCTCGACAGACTTTTAGAATACTTGACCTTTACATAAGTTAGCTATTCTACTATGGTTAGCAGAGTTTGCTGAAGTTGTGACTTGTAAAGGGTAGGATATTGCAAAGCTTTCCAAGCATGATTCAGTTGAGAAAACTTTGATCAAACTATCCTATTAAAGCAGTTTTGCAGATCAAAACACAGCAAATGGAATTACGGGGCTGCCAATAACTCAGTAATCTTATAAAGTGCTTTGGTGTTTTTTTGTTTTTGTTTCGATGCTGCTTCTGGAGCTATTATAGAAAATACATTATGTGGGAACTCCACTTCCATATGTGAAGAATGCTGAGAGTCTGGGATGGTGTGATGGACTCTCTGACATTGACATAAGTAGGTGGCCCATGAGATTTATCACCTCATTAAACCCTTTGCTGTTTGGGGGAGGCCAAGCAAACATTGCTTTTGACCTTTTTGATTTTCTCGACTCACATTTCTTCAAATGGCCACCTACAAAGTATATCTTGGTTCTCTCTTGTGCTAATGGAACAGCAATCCTGCCAATACAGCTGGGAATCTATTTCAAGTCCTCAACAGACTGAAAACTGGCTGGAGGCTCAGCAGTCTGTACACATTCCGGAATCAACCCCTTTTAAACTCCACATGAGTGGGACAGGTTGACATCCTTTAACAATGAGCGAATTAGTGCCAGGCTAATTTAGAACAGTTGATCCAAATAGCACTGCCTTTAAGAATAGTGAAAGCAAGTTTTAAAATGCTATTTTCTGTTTTGGCATGTGTCTTTGTAACCTGCTTATCTCTGTAGTTTTGTGCCACTAGCACAGTCTGCTTATTGATGCTATTCAGCCTGACATCAGAAATGAGATGCTTCCCAGGACAGGCCAAGTTTGCCAACAAATAAAGCTAATCTGCCCGATCCCCTCCAAAATCAACAATCAGAAGCTGAAAGAAAGGACACACCAAATGGGGATGGTAAAAAGAACTTACTACAGCTTTTTTTAATTGCTTTATTTTTAAGTTGGAATAAAACTCATTTTGTATTGAATCCATCAACACACACAAAATTACCTTTTTATTGTGTAATTTGGACTCCTTTCCTAGTCCTTTCCTTTTTTCTGCTACCCTGTTTCCCTGAAAATAAGACCCCCCCCCCGAATAATAAACCCAATCAGCCTTTTGAGCACATGAGCTAAATGTGCCCAAAGTAAAATACCCCCCCCCCAAAGATAAGCCTTCCCCTAAAATATTTAAATGCATGAACAGCCAGTCCCCACCATTTCCTTGGGGGAATATGTCCACATGCCCCACATCTACCTGCCATCCATGTGGAATAGCCTCATGGAGGTCACTCCTAAAAACCCTAAGTACCGCACCCCTTCTCTTAGTGACGGTTGCAAAAAGAGTGGCAGGCCCAGCAATACTAGGGCTGGCAAGGGTGTGCCAGAAACAGAGAGAGAACTTCTGGCCCTCTCTGGATCATCTGATCCATGGGCCATGGGCCAAGGTTAAGTGCACCTCAAAAATAGTAATATCTCCCCCCCAAAAAAAGCCCAAGAGCTTATTTCAGGGATCAAAAGAAAATAAGACCCTGACTTATTTTCGGGGAAACGCCGTATCTCTGCCCTAAGACAAGGCAGAGCCACCCAGAATCATTGAGAGAGAGAGGGCAACCAAATAAAGAAATAAGAAAAAGTCCAGGGGAACCCTTTCAAACATTTATGAATGAAACCCTTCCAAGTTTCCAACTAAAGCTTGGCAAAGTGACTGTAGCCTATACAGTAACTGTCCCAACTTTTTCATCCCATTCTACCCAAACGTAATACAGCTATGAACATGCTGATGCTGCCCATTAACCTGTTGATGTTTCTAAATTGACTCTCCAAGTGGTTTGAATTGAATTAGTTGGCATCAGAGGTGTTATTCAGCAGATTCTGATCAGTTCTGGAGAACCGGTAGCGGAAATTCTGAGTAGTTCAGAGAACCGGTAAATACCACTTCTGACTGGCCCTGCCCCCATCTATTCTCTGTCTCCTAAGGCCTAGCTGATTGGGAGGGAATGGGGATTTTGCAGTAACCTTCCCCTGCCACGCCCACCAAGCCATGCCACACCCACAGAACTGGTAGTAAAATTTTTTGAATCCTGCTGCTGCCTTGCATGTACTTAAATCAAACCATGCCCTCTGCATTGTCAAACCTCCCACTCAACTGAGAATAAAGCTGATCCATATAGATTTTCATCAAAAGTCAGATAAACCATGGCATTTTGAATTCTCTATTCACTTTTATCACAGCTGATGTAACTTACCCATATGTCTTAGGAATATAAGGAAACTATTTATTGCATGTGATAAGAGAGCTCTTTCATGGGATGACCTTCATAAATCCTTCTAGCAGAAGAAAGGTTGCTTTTCTAGTTATCAACAATGACCAAAATATCAGGTGACTTGTGATGGAACAAGATAACTTTGAAAGGAAAAGAAACATGGCTCTTCTAAAACTAGGCGAACATCCATTTTCCAGTTATCAATTCCTTTCTGGGAAACCATTTAAAGAGCATCGCCTTTCTCTGTCTTTCACTGTTAATGTCTAGAATTACTGAACTTTCCTCACTGTGTTTCTACCTTTGGATTATTTTGCCAGAAGAGTCAAGACTGGGTCGGTGATATAAACATAATTTGAAATGTTATCTAGATCAAGGAAATGGACTCATTTCTTTGAGTACAATTTTGGATTCTCGACAGTAGTAGTAAATTGTCAGTCTGGCTTACCTGGCTTCTGAATTTTTCATTTCTTCTGATTCCCAGCAGCTGGAGTTTTATCCTGCTAGATGAATGGAGGAAGGAGCATCGTAACCTCCATCAATTTGTTCAGCTCACATAGTCATGAAAAGACTACTAGGTTTCTGTCTCATTGTTTTTCTGTTTTGCTTGAAGCATAAGGCTTTCCCATCACTTTGGCCAGCTACTTGTCTAATGGCTGCTGTGGTTACTATAAACCAGAATATCAAAGGCAGATTGAGCTAACAAAGCACCAGATGACGAGTTCTGGATATATTAGCCTTTTTGCTAATGCAACATTTGCAATGCATGAATTGTTTCAATGGTCTCAAAATCGCCCTGTTAAACACCTATGCAACCCATGCTTAGGGATGCAAATTCTACATTATGAAAATACTGATAGGAAAGATCTTAAAGCATAAGGAAGATGTAGGAAATGGAAAAATCATCTCAGGCAGGTGAACCTGTTAAAGCTACCGTAATTATTTATGCTCTTACAAAGTAGCTGAACAATGAAGATGCTTATAGGGAAGAGGTAAAGGCTCTGGTGGATGGGTGCAATAAAAATAACCTGATTCTAAATGTCAATAAAACAAAGGACACCATTGTAGATTTTAGAAAGAGGTGGCATGGTTATACTCCATTCAGTATCAAGGATGTAGCTGTAGAGGTGGTCAGTATTATCTGTGGGTGCAGGTAACTAACAATCTGAATAGGTCTCTCCACACATCATCCTTAGTGAAGCGTGCAAACCAGCATTTCCTGCATCAGATGCAGAGAGCACATCTTTTTTCTTCTGTCCTGGCCACTTTTTACAGAGACACGATTGAGAGTGTTTTAACAAACTGCATCACTGTTCAGTTTGGTAGCAGCAGTGCCTCAGAGAGTGGTAAGGACAGCCGAGAAGATTATAGGAAGCTCTCTTCCTGTTTTTCAGGATACTGCTTATAAGTGCTATGTTCTTAGAGCTCAAAGCATTGTTAGAGACCCCCACACCCTTTTTATGGTCTATTTCTTTTTCTCCCCTCTGGAAAGAGGTTTCAAAGTATTTCTAGCAGGACCTTCAGAGCTTTGTTCCCTATGCCATCTGTTTGGTAAACTCTCTTATTTATTTCTCTTGCCATGTACATGTAAACATCCGAAATAGACTGTGTTGTTTCTCTGTTTCATATAATATAGCAATAGCAGTTAGACTTATATACCGCTTCATAGGGCTTTCAGCCCTCTCTAAGCGGTTTACAGAGTCAGCATATCGCCCCCACAGTCTGGGTCCTCATTTCACCCACCTCGGAAGGATGGAAGGCTGAGTCAACCTTGAGCCGGTGAGATTAGAACCGCTGAACTGCAGATAACAGTCAGCTGAAGTGGCCTGCAGTACTGCACCCTAACCACTGCGCCAATATATATGGGTATATGCATAATTTTGTATTTATTTATTTTGTCATGTTCATGTATTGTATATTGGAGGTGGAGACGCTTTGAGAGCCTTATGCAATGAAATTTCATTTTAATGTATGCCAATTAATAGTTCATTTAAAGTGACAATAAAGTTATTATTTTTTAAAAAAAGTTATTCTAGCTTACTCAGTCCCGATTTTGAAAGATCAGTTAATCTCACGTGGTGGCTCAGTGGCTAAGACGCTGAGCTTGTCAATCAGCAAGGTCAGCAGTTTGGCAGTTCGAATCCCTAGCGCCGCGTAAAGGAGTGAGCTCTTGTTACTTGTCCCAGCTTCTGCCAACCTAGCAGTTTGAAAGCACGTAAAAATGCAAGTAGAAAAATAGGAACCACCTTTGGTGGAAAGGTAACAGCATTCTGTGAACCTTAGGCATTTAGTCATGCTGGCTACATGACCACAGAGACGACTTTGGACAGTGCTGGTTCTTTAGCTTTGAAATGGAGATAAGCACCGCCGCCTAGAGGGGACAACTAGGACATATGTGCGAGGAGAACCTTTACCTTTATCTATGATTGTTTGAAAGTGGAATAGAATACTAGGTTGCTGTTTTGCTCCAGTTCTTTAGCCAGCCCTCCCAAGGAACTGAAATTAGCCTTCAGGCTACTTTTTTCCTTAAACTGTTGTCTCATCTAAAGAATTCCTCACCTACAAGACCTTTGTGAATGCACATTCACAAATACATGCTCACAACTGATCCATGATTTGGAGGAGAATAGGGGGAGGGAAACTTGCAGATTATTTTAGAATAGTTGAAACTGGTGATATTAGGATAAATAAAGTCAGATTACTGCTTGAGATTTATGCATGATCAATAAGCCATCTCTCCTTGCCTAATTAATGCAAATTAAAATTGCTGCTCTCTTGCTTTGCAGTGACATTTGATTTCACTAGCATTCTTCCCCTGAATGTAAAATTTAGAAAACAGCAATTTAAGAGTCCAAAATTCCATGCCTTTGGCTATGATTCTGGGATTTAAACACTGCATTCCCCTCCCCCAGAAGATAGGTCAGTAGGGTTTCTTTTTATATAATTGGTATTAAAAATTTGTAAAAAAAAAAAAAAGAGTTAAAAATAAGAATTAATGTAAAGAAAAGAAACAAGAAAACAAAGAAAATGTCAAAAGTGCAAAAATAAAAATAAATCAAACTAGCTTCTAATTTTTACAGTAATTATAAATACAAATATAAAATTACCTCTTACTCTATAATTACAAAATATTCTTTTTTATTACCTTTTTTTTTTTGTAATTAGCAAAACCATAAACCATAAGTTCATTTTTTTCTGTTTTACACAAAAAGTCTTTAAGGGATTTCTGTAAAGTCAGCAATAAACATAGATATTGTCTTTCTATAATCAAGGAAATCAATTTAGCCAGCTCTATCATCTTCACCAACCAACCATTCTGTCATTGTGGGTAGTATAAACGTTTTTCACTTTTGACCATGTAATAATCTTGCTGCACTTGTCATGTATAAAAGCAAGATTCCACGGCTTTTTTCTAGTTGTCTCCAAAAGAAAAGTTTCTGGTTTCAGCTGTAGTTTAGTCTTTCAAATTTTCTTGATTAGTTGTATGTATTTGTGTCCATTTTTTTAACAGACCCACCAAATATAGGGAAGAAAATGGTAAGTGAGCACCTGTCTACCCTAGACGAGTTCAAATCAGTGGAACAGCTTGTCTCCAGAAGTTGTGAATGCCCCAACACTGGAAGTCTTTAAGAAGATGTTGGATAGTCATTTGTCTGAAATGGTATAGGGTTTCCTGCCTAGGCAGGGGGTTGGACTAGAAGACCTCCAAGGTTCCTTCCAACTCTGCTATTGTATTATTAAATATGATAAAATGTCCCACCATATTGCTTATGTTTCCAACATAAATTTGAAGTACTATTTGAAGTATAATTATACCACCAATTTATCGTTTTATAAAAATTGTCTTAGAATTATTGCATAATGTAAATTTCAATCTTTAAAGCCACTTATTTGTTCCATTTGTATGTTATAACCAAATTGTAGTCCATTTATATATATATTTGTGTGTGTATATATGTGTGTGTGTGTGTGTGTGTGTGTGTGTGTGTGTGTGTAGATTTTCACAGGTACAGGTATGCAGGTATGCAACTCCATCAACTAATCAAGATGTTACAACACAGCCAACCAATCCGCCTACAGCAACAAAGCCAGCACCACCACCCCAATTTTTATAGAAAGACGGCAGCTCCGATCACGCTTTGCTCGCACAAGCATGAAGCCGAAGGAACCAGCCTGAAGATGACGAGTAGGACCTCGTCGAAACGTCACCAAGATACTCTCAATCTTACACGGGAAAAGACCTGAATATGCCAAGACCTGCACATATACATATACATGTACATATACATATACATACATACATACATACATACATATATACATACATACATCTGAAAACCAGCCCTAGTCAACAAATTAAACCCACCCACCACCCAGGTCGTTACAACACAAAAGAACAATGGACACACAGACGCACCACAGCCACACATCAACTCCATCTACCAATCAGGGTGCAACTACACAGCCAATCAACTCACTTACAGAAACAAAGCCAGCACTCCACACACACCCACCAAGATTTATAGAAAGGCAACAGCTCCGACCATGCCTTACTCGCACAAACATGAAGCTGAAAACACCAGCTTGAAGAAGGCGAGTGAGACCTCGCCGAAACATTACCAAGAGAATCTCAATCTTACACAAGAAAAGACCCAAATACAACAAGACCAGCATACCTACACCCGTGAAAATCTATGAAAACACACACACACACACAGATGCACGCACGCATGCACACACGCACACACACACACATACACATACATATTTGCCTGCTTTTCTTTTGAAAGACTAAGTTTGAAATAGAACTTGTACAGATAATGGACATATAATTGCTGAAATGTGAAAACTTTTATTGAAATTTGAAACAAGATAGCTCAATAGCTTATAATGACAAAGGGACGAAGACTGAAACCCTCCAAAGGATGTGGAAAATGAGAGAAGCCATCATGAATGAGTCTTCTCTGTGGTAATTAATTTGAGGAAAAAGCAAAAGAAGAACAATGAAAAAAGTCAAGAGAAGGCAAGAGTGAAAGTCTCCAAAAATGGAGAAAAATGATCACTAAATCCAATTCCTTTCTGAGAGGCTTTATGATTTTTTTTAAAAAAAGATATTCAAGGAGGAAAGATGTTCTTAAAAAGGAAGAAGAAATTGATGTGGAGAGGATGAAAGATGTTTTTCACCGTTCCACAAGTAAAGAGTTATACTTCCTACAAGGTTTGGATCATAATTGCCATTTATAGATTGTATTTATTTAATTTAACATTTAGTACCAATTGATACGAAGGTGGCACAGTGGTTAAATGCAGCACTGCAGGCTACTGCTAGATCAGCAGGTCAGCGGTTCAAATCTCACCGGCTCAGGGTTGACTCAGCCTTCCATCCTTCCGAGGTGGGTAAAATGAGGACCCAGATTGTTGGGGGCAATATGCTGACTCTCTGTAAACCGCTTAGAGAGGCCTGAAAGGCCTATGAAGCGGTATATAAGTCTACTGCTATTGCTATATTGCTATGATCACAGATCTTTTTCTGTGAAGAACTGTGACATACTTTGACACCTCTCTCTCCTTCGAAAATCCAGTGGAAAATGGGAACACCTTATATAAACAGATCAGGCGTGAAATGCTATCGGTTCTGACCAGTTCACTAGAACCGGTAGCAAAAAATGCTAAGGTTCGCCCTAACCAGTAGTAAAAAAAAGCTTTAAAACGTGGGGAAAAAGCTGTGTCGCATGATTGTCGAAAACTTTTTTTTCACTTTTTAAAGAATTCTTTTTACTACCGGTTCTAGTGAATATGTGTATATGTGTATATGTGTATATGTGTATATGTGTATATGTGTATATGTGTATATGTGTATATGTGTATATGTGTATATGTGTATATGTGTATATGTGTATATGTGTATATGTGTATATGTGTATATGTGTATATGTGTATATGTGTATATGTGTATATGTGTATATGTGTATATGTGTATATGCCGCAGGGGTCGGTCCTGTCCCCCCTACTATTTAACATCTACATGAAACCGCTGGGCAAGATCATTCGGAGGCATGGGATAAAATATCACCAATATGCGGACGATACGCAGTTGTATCTGTCCGCCCCATGCCAACTCAATGAAGCGGTAGACGTGATGAACCGGGGTCTGGAAGCTGTTAGAGACTGGATGAGGGCTAACAAGCTTGTACTCAACCCGGAAAAGACCGAGTGGCTGTTGTGTTTTCCTCCCAATAATTTGGCCAGTGTTCCATCACTCAGGCTGGGGGGTCAAATATTACACCCCTCAGACAGGGTTCGCAACTTGGGAGTCCTTCTGAATCCACAGCTGACTTTTGATTACCACCTGTCAGCTGTGACCAGGGGGGCATTTGCCCAGGTTCGCCTGGTGCGCCAGTTGCGACCCTACCTGAACCGGGAGGCTCTCACAACAGTCACTCGGGCCCTTGTGACCTCTAGGCTGGAATACTGCAATGTGCTCTACATGGGGCTGCCCTTGAAGAGCATCCGGCGACTTCAGCTAGTCCAGAATGCGGTCGCGCGAGTGATTGTGGGTGCACCTCGGTTCACCCACATAACACCTATCCTCCGCGAGCTGCGCTGGCTACCTGTTGATCTCCGGGTGCGCTTCAAGGTGCTACTTACCACCTATAAAGCCCTTCATGGTAGTGGATCTAGGTACTTGAGAGACCGCCTCCTGCCAATTACCTCCTCACTACCCATTAGATCGCATAGATTGGGCCTCCTCCGAGTTCCATCTGCCAGTCAGTGTCGACTGGCAACTACGCGGAGGAGAGCCTTTTCAGTTGCAGCTCCAACCCTTTGGAACGATCTCCCCATGGAGATTCGTACCCTCACCACCCTCCAGACCTTCCGCACAGCCCTCAAGACCTGGCTATCCCATCAGGCCTGGGGTTAAAGATTATATTCCATCCCCGCCCGAATGTTGAATGAATGTTGCTTTCCTTTTTTAATTATGTATTGTCCTATATGTCTTTGTATGTTTCCCCTTCCTATATAAGTTGTAAGCCGCCCTGAGTCCCCTCAGGGAAAAGGGTGGCCTATAAATAAACTTAACTACAACTACTACTACTACTGGCAAATAGGTAGTAAAATGCTTTACAAATGGGGAAAAAAAAGGTTCTGACGATAGCGTGACACAGAACCTTTTTTTTTCATTTTTAAAAGCATTTTTTTTACTACCTATGCGCTGGAGCCAGTAGTAAAATATGCTTTAAAAAGTAAAAAAAAAAAAAAAGGTTCCAAAGATCATGCAGCTCACAGCTGATCCGCTTGATCATCGGAATATTCCCCCCCCCCCACTTTTTAAAGCATCTTTTTCCTGTCAGTTTGGGTGAATAGGTAGGGAAAAATGCTTTAAAAAGGGGGGGGAGGTTCTGAATTGTGCAGCTCACAGCTGATCCATGCGATTGTGGGAACCTTTTAAAAAACTTTTTAAAGCAATTTTTTCCTGCCAATTTGGGCAAATAGGTAGGAGAAAATGTTTTAAAAAGTGAAAAAAACTTGGCCACAGCCACCCAGTCACATGACCCCCCCTACCAAGCCACACCCACAGAACCAAAAAAATAGATTTCATCACTGAAACAGATGGATGTCATTACTCACAGCAAAAAGGTGGTAACTTAATTCATCATCTCATCCATGCCCTTATTTCTTTTGCCCCAGGCTATGGATCTATTACTATTACTCTTTCCTTTCTCAATTTCTCCCCTCCCCCACTTATCATTTTTCCCACCACAAGAAACAGCTTTCCAAATTCCCTAATCACCTAGGATCCCTCTATGCTATATGGGGGGGGGGAGCAATGCCCATTTTTGTCTATAGAGTTGCCCAATGAATTTTACTCTCCCCCGCCCAAAAAAGAAGGGGGGATCAGATCAGTGATATAAGACAGGCAGTTAAATCTAAATTTAAATAAATAACAAAATAATAGAAATGAAAGATGCATTGGAGGTCTTCTATTCCAACCCCTTGTCATTATTTTAATTCAATTAGTATTCAAGGTAATATAAATTGAATTAATGACATTTAAGATTGGGTTGTTGACAGTTATACTTAACCTTATTTATGTGTTGAGCGTGATTTTTTGTTAATATTGGATTTGTATGTATATGTATTTATATCATTTTTTATTTTTCAATGATGTACTCCATCCAGACCCCCAACTTTTGGGTAGTCATATAAATGCACTAAACAAACCAAAAAATAGTTCCTCAAACTGAGAGCCCATTTTGGGACTGGAACTGTGGGGACTACCATTCTAGGCCTTAGATTATAGTCTATCACTTCATGAATACCTTT
Organism: Thamnophis elegans; assembly: GCF_009769535.1. Taxonomy (NCBI): domain Eukaryota; kingdom Metazoa; phylum Chordata; class Lepidosauria; order Squamata; family Natricidae; genus Thamnophis; species Thamnophis elegans. The sequence goes on from NC_045542.1 coordinate 43,909,436, forward strand.
ATTCACAGCTGCTAAGAAACAGTTATAATGAGAAGTCCTGGAAACCCGATCAATTTTGGGTTAGTCTTGAATCTAGAAATGGCTTACATGATCAGAATTGAAAGAAATGAGAAACCTGGAGGTAGTTGTAGATTTTGAATAAAGCATAGTGGAAAGATCCCAAGACACTAAGGAGGGATTCAGGGTGGGAGCAAGCCAAGAGACTTTAGAAAGAAGCTATTGATCATTCCCCTTTGGGATAGAAATGCTTTGGTACTAGCTGTATATCCAAGCTGGCCGATTTACTGGCATCTCTTTATAACTCACAATTCAGCAGACAAATAGATATTTGCTTGTAAATGCAATTCCATGACTATACTGTTCTTTAATGTAACCAATATCTTATTCATTGGTGGGTTTTTTTACATCTTTCAATCCTCAATCTCAAGAATCTTTGGCTTGGCACCAGAGTGAGGTCAGTAATGCTGCCAGACTCAAATAAATATATGCAAATCACCACTATATCAGAATTTCTCTTCTATAGACCATTGAATCCACTTCTACAATTTAATACAAAAACCTTCCTTCTTTTGTATGTCCAGTCCCCGATATATTTTCTTGCAGAATTCAGGTATCAAATATCACCATCATCACCAGGGAACAGAAGAAACAAAATCACAGTTCCTTTGTGTTTTTAATTGCTTTCCTTGAGAAAAAAAAAAACCAATTTTTTCCCCAGAGACCTTTTCTCTCTGCATGGGCCATCCCATCCTGAAAAACCAACACTGAAATCTCTGGGAGGCATTTCATCTCAATCAATTAGAAATTGGATGCTTTCTAACAACAATGAAAGGAGGCTTTAATTTTAGAGCTAATTAAATATCAACAATTGGAGTGTAGCAATAGACACTTAACCTGAAGTAACCCCCTATTTATAAAAGAAGAAAATGCACAGGCTGCGGGTCTGACGTGAGTTGTATTTATTTTCATGCCGGCTGTCACATTCAGGGTTCTTTTATTTTGCCCCCAGCACAATCATTTTTGTCAACTTCCTCTAGGACCACTACCTTTTGATGTCTTTGTTGCTGTTGTTATGTTGTTCAATTGCTAAGTCTGATTCTTTGCAACCCAATGGTTTATAGCATCCTTGTCCTCCACCACCACCCTGAGTTTGCTCAAATTAATGTTCGTCGCATTGATGATGCTTTCTAACCATTTCACCCTCTGCTATCCCTGTCTCTTTTTGCCTTCTATCTTTCCCAATATCAGGTTTCAACCATGACCTTGATGACTGATAATCTCTACAGACTGTTAACTATATGGCCTGAACAGAATAAAATATAGGATTAATTTGGTTGTTAATTTTAATTTAATTTTTAAATTTTTATTGTAAATATCAATTGGGGTTTTTTGGATACTTTATTTAATGTCCCTTTTAATTTTTGTAATGTGTTTTCTTTTATGTTGTGCGCCACCCTGAGTCCTTGGGAGAAGGGTGGCATATAAATCTAATAAACCTAACCTAACCTAACCAGTTCGGAATGAACACCCTTTGAATGGTGTGGGAGTAGGAATGGATTTCCAGAGGAAAAAATTGTGGACTACTGGAACCAGGAGCACTACTCAGGTGACTCTGAGGACACAGATAAACCAGGTGCTTCAATCATCCTCTAAAAGGATGCAGATTACCTGCAAGGAATATAAATCCTTCCATTCCTCACCATCCTGTCAGAGCTGAAGACATTTCTTGGATGAGAAGCGAAGCACCTTCAAAAGAAAAACCAAGAAAGTCCAGTTGCCTCCTGAAAAAAGCACCTTGGGGACAATCAGGGTCTTTTCCAATGAGTCTCTTCTTTCTCATTTGATGGTGAAAGAACAGTCAGGGTTAATTTTCATTAGGGTTTTTGTATCTATCAGATGATAATTAAATTGGCATCGCAGTAGAGGGTGAAATCCTATGCCAGGTTCACAAGTTGGGGCAAGGTTTCCTGAGCTGAGAAAAGGAACAATTTTTTGTCACCCCAATTCAACTATGGTTGAAGGCGAAGAATGAAATCATTGAGTGATTAAACTCCATGGGTTTATTGATAAAAAATTTGCCTCAATTTTTATGATGTTTTTTTTTTAGGAAAGCCATAGATCTTTCTCTCCAAACTAATCAGAATTGAATACAGATAGGCATTTGTTTCTTTATAAAATACTAAGGGTGGAAAACATGAGAAGGAAAGTAGACAATTGAATGACCTATCTTCTAATCCAAGGGAGCTGCATCCACAAATCTCCATTGATAGCAGCTCATGAAAAAAGGATTATGGATTATTCTTGGCCTACAAAGACATCTTTGGGGGGGAAATACACCCTGGAAAAATATCTATAGTGTTTTTTTTTAAGTAGCCTATTGTAGATTTCTTATAGGTGGCAAAATCTTATTGCTTAATCTCAGCCTCTTCCCATCGACTTTAGTCCTTTTAGGAGGGGAAGTGCCAGATTTCACTCTTAGAGTGAAATTTAGAGAACCATCTTTTACAACTTCAGCAATATGAGATTAAAGCAACACATGGCACAATTGTCTTAGGCAACTATTGATAACAAAGGACTCCTGCCTTATTTTATATCAAACTAGCTGATAACCTGGGTATAGCCTGGGTATTTATTTATAGGAGGAAAATGTCCAGACCAAATATAATTTCTAATGTTGGATTTTCCCCCTTACCAGAGGGAGCCTCCTGTGGAGTACTGTGAAGCCGTTACCATGGCAACTCCACTGTGCTGCACATAGAAGCCATTTTACGGCAATACTGTAGAAGCCATTTTGAGGCACAACAGGCTGTATCTTAACAGAACACACATTATGAGGGTTTTTAGGGGTGTCTTACCCCCACAGTATTTGTTTCCAGAGAGTAAGTCATCTGTGTACCAAGTTTGGTTGAAATTGCTCAAGGTGTTCCAGAGTTATGCTGAAACATACACACACACACACACACACAGAGCTGTTTTTATAGATAGATGATAGATAGATAGATAGATAGATAGATAGATAGATAGATAGATAGATAGATAGATAGATAGATAGATAGAAGATAAAGCAAACCTTAATTCGTGTGATTGATTTCTTTATTTCTAAAAAATATAGATAGTTCCAAAACAAAAGCTCTCAAAGGTTAACACTGTACAAATATAAATAAAATTAATACAGAAGCAAACCATCATTTCAAAAGTGGAGCAAAACATCACCTGATAGCCATGTCACAAAATAATTAATCATATTTATATGATCTCACAAGAAAATTACTCTGGGTGTCATTCAGTACTTAATAAAAACTAAATATATATTAAAGCAATTGTTATTAAAATATAAAAATGTGAGATAATTACAGCTAAAATTGTAGTCTAGGTTTTAGGTAGATCTTTGGGGAAAATATTTTATAGCTAGGGGCTAAGAAGCTCACTGCACGTTCATAAAACATTTGTTTTTAATGCGCTCTTTGTTGTTTAACTATAGAAAAAATGGGTTGTTCTTTTCTACTCTCCAAAACAACTGTTAGAAACTCAAATGCTTACTTTTCAACTCTTCTGTCACAAACAATATCTTTAAAAGATAGTTTGTGGCCATTAATGATTCACTGTGAAACAACAACCTCAATGCTACCAACAGTATCTGGCTATACTTGCAAGACACTTCTGAAAACAAATCCACCAAAGGTTCTTGCACTCTGACATATAACAATCTGGGATGCACACATTACAAAAAAAGATTGGAGGGGGTTGTGTTGTTCTGTTTTGTTTTGTTTGTTTTTACAAAGACAATAATAATACACAGAGAGGAGATCCAGTTTGTTCATCAACAAAGTTAAACATTGCTGGAAGAAAAATATCTGACTCTCTCCAGTAGTAAATGACCTAGTTGTTTTACTAGGGCAGTTCTTTCAGCTGATATATGTAAAATGGATGAAATATTCATTCAGCCCTCAGAAAAAATAAAAACAAATATATAAATATCTTCAAAAGGAGCTTGCAATTTTTGAAAACTATGAACATGAAAAATGTTGCCAGAGGTTTGTCCATTTAGATTCATATTCCTCCTCCTCTCCCTCCCCTTCCATGAACTCTGGATATTAATGTATTAAAGTAGAGCAACCATCTTTTCTAACCTCGACACATTTTAGATACGTAGACTTCTGTTTTCAGAAATTCTAGCCAGCTTGCCCATTGTTGAAAATTCTAGGATTTGAAATCTGCACATCTGGATTTGTGCAATACACAGGCTGGAAGTTTGAATTGGATTCACCACCTTTTCCTACTTATGGGCTAGTCCTTTTTAAGAATTACACAGTAGGTAGATTCAATATACTTCTCTCCATTTCGGAAAGAGCTTCATCTACTGCATAGAGCCCACAGAGAATTTCCCATGGCTGCAAACTTCACTTTCTTTTAAAACCAATGACTCCTTGGCAGAATTCTTGGAGGGAAAAACCATGACAAACTGTAGGATATGGCTATCTACAGCAGCCTTTTCCAGCTTGGACACCCTTCAAATTGTGAGTGGCTTCCAGTGCCAAAAATTCTGTGAGATCAAATGAGAGGATGCTCAAGTTGGGGGAGATATACAAATGAGCACTGCATCCCTTTCAAAGTTATTGCAACCTGTATTGATAATGTTGGACTTGAAATGTATCCTGGGAATATTTGTATTTTCAACACATTAGCCCAAGATCAGCCCCATTAAAAGAAGGCGCTAAGCCATTTTGCCACTAGAGTCCTCAATAGACGCTGATTTTGTCCGAATGGAGTTGAATAAATGTATTATATGAAAAGAGTACCGGTCAGGCCTGCAGCCATCTTTTCTTTGGATCTTTGGCCTGCCACACTTTCTAATATTCTACTATGCATTTTCTATTGTGGGAAAATGGGAGGGGGGATTGTACAGAATTAGATGCTATGTAACCATAACAAAATTATTTCTAGAAAACCAAGGTCATCCTTTGTCTCTGCACCTCTGCACCTGACCAGAACTGGATGGGTGGAACTGCTAGCATGGCAATGGAAGTTTGGACCATGTGATAGACTTGTGGGTGTGGGGGCACAATCTTGAACTTTCAACTGGGTGGAAGCCTTCAGATTCAGGTTTTTCCAGACGTGCCAACATGGCTCTCTTAATAAATTGGAACTTTGACCAATACTTTGCCTTGGACTCCGATTCACTTTTAGATGCTATTTGGAACCCTGACATTCCTACGGTTCAGCGTTAGAGCTCAATTTTTACAGTTGGTCTATCTTAGGTTCAGATGCTGGCATGGCTAGCCCTTAATATCTGCTGATGAAAAAGTTCTCTCGCTGCCTAGGAGCTTGGAAAACTGCTTCTGGCTGGTGTGAATTCAGGAATAAACGAATTAAGCTAGCTTCCCCATCCAAATGCCCATCCATTGTACTGAATTCCAGCTTCCAGATATTCCCCAGCTGCACGTAATCCATCAACGAAAATGCAAATGTTGGAATTGGAAAAAGCAACAAAGTGTTCATAATTTATTTGGACCAGAGATGGCCAAACTGATATTGTGCTAAATCATGAAAATACTTTTGCAGGGGTGTTCATCCTCCCAGCCCTGCTCTTTGCCCACAGATTTGAGCAGCTGGACGGCATTGTAATTTCTTTCCCTTGCTCTATTCATTGTGTTTGAATATTTTTTCTCTCTCCTCTTTCTGCTTTTCTTGTAATCTGCTTAACCAGCTCAGCTGGACAAAGATGCAGGAGAGATGATTTTCCTCAGCATCAGATTTGTTCAGTGCAGCTAATAGCATGGTTTTGCCTGTGTTTAATAAAAGCAGGTGACAAGAAAATTCAGGCTAATGAAATTATTTCCTCATTAAAGTGATAGGTTGATTTTCCCCTCATATTTATTCATGCTGCCATGCTTGTCTGTAGCTACGGTCCTTATTATTTCCATTCTTCTGAAAATAGGGGGCAAACTGTCTCTGTCCAAATAATATTTGATGGCTGCTATTGCTGTTTACATGCAACCGCTCTTGAGGTTAGGAAAAGCAGCATAGAGGTGCCAACACTGGCATCTCAAAACTTCCTGAATCCTGCATTGCTACACCAAATAAAGGTGGTTCTTTGCAGTGGTGGGTTCCGGATCCCGTTGCAACCAGTACACTGCAACAGGGCCAAGCGTCCACCACGTGCATGTGTGCAGCACATGTGCAGTATGCGCATGCGTACTTAACCCCATGGCACTCCACGTCGCTCCAGCTGCTTGGCGGAGTGTTGCGCAGGCGCTGTACGCTCCGTACACATACGCGAAAGCCCTGATTGGCTCAAATACAGGTAAGGAGGGCGGGCAGGCCCTCTGGAGCACTGTACTGGAATGGTACCTGGTGCTCCCAGCAGCCACCCGTACACCTGTACCGGGGAGTACTGGTCGTATCCCACCACTGGTTCTTTGGGAAGGCACCAGTGGGGGGTTCCCTACTGGTTCAGCCAAACTAGGCCGAACCAGTAGTAGCTTGGCAGCATGGGTTGCTGGAACTGGCAGCGACCCAGGCCTGCCACCCCCTGAACCAGTTCTCCTGGTGGCACCATAGTAAGGTGACCAGACATAACGCTTTTGGCGGGACACCCCCGCTTTTTGATGCATTTTCCCGCGTCCCGCCCGCTTTTTTAAAAGGCACGCTTTTTTTGGCGCTGGCAGCTCCCGCCCATCAGCTGCTGGGCTGGCTCATCGTTCTGTTCTATGCTACCTACAAATTTAAGCCAGCCCAGCCTGCCGCTCACTGATTTGATTGGCTGGACTCCAGCCAATCAGTGAGCTGGCCAACCAGCTCACTGATTGGCTGGACTCCTTAGCTGAGGACGCAGAGGAGTCTCCATTTTATTTTGTCTTTCTTGTTGGGGTTGCAGCTGCACTTACTGGTGGTGAGTAAAATTAATCATGTTTTGTAAAAATTTTTACTCGGGAGTAAATTTTACTTACTCCCGAGTAAAAATTTTACTCGGGAGTAAAATTTACTCCCGAGTAAAAATTTTACTCGGGAGTAAAAAGCGGCTGCCGGTCGCGCAGAGAACTTCCACGTGGTTCCATCCAGACTTGCCGCCCGTGCTGGCTGGGAACTCCGCAAAGCCAAAGGGGGAGAAGGCAGGGGGCTGTCTCCTCCTCCCAGCCCAGCAAACAGTCCTTTTTTCAGCTGTGCAGACAACTTCCACGTGGCTCTCGCAGCCCGGCAGAAGCATTTTTTCGGGGGAGGGCTCTGCCTTAAGCAAGAATTGCATTAAAGACCAGAGCAACAGGTATTTCCTTATTTGCCTGGAGACAAATAATTCCTAGGGATACTTGCCATGTTCTTTCATCACCATGACGATCTTATTTTTTTGAGCTAAATGTATTTTTCCAGTTTGAATTGGGCATAATCTTTTTTTATTGATCCACTGTCAGGAAGAGGGATTATAATTTAAAACATGATTTCAGTGGCATCTTTTTTATTAATTTAAATTTCTTTCCATTCTCCATACCCATCTTCTTGTATCAAATAATAGCTGTGGATTCATTGGTATTAATTAAGTGTATATGTTTGAAGCAGTGCAGGAAATCTTGAAAACTTATGAATTTCTCTCCCCTCTGTGGCATTAGGCCTTAGTATCTGATTTGCTATATAACTTAGCAGTAGTTATTAGCACTCTTGGTGAATGATTCCCTTTTCTCAAATTATCTTGAACAATAGTTTGCAGTGTTTTCATATCTTGCACCCAGCTTTTTAAATTTATAAATAATTTATTAAATAATTTGTATTCTATCAGGGGCTTTCAGCAGTTTACAGCAACAAAAATGCCAAATAAAATTATATTATTATAAAATCATTGTAACAATTCCACAAAAACAATAAAAAGAAAATCCAGTGATAAAACCATATTAAATCCCAATGGCTCTAGAAGACAGAATAATTTGTACAGCCTTCCTGAATGGACAGCAGGTTAGGGCTCCCTGCTCTTGGGGGAGGTTTCCAAAGGATGGGCAACCGCTGAAACCTTCCTCCTGAGAAAGCCCTACCTTTGTCATGAATGGGATTACAGGGCCTCCCCAGAAGATATTTAAAGCTCTGGTAAGATAGCTTTGAGGGGGGTGGTCTTTAAATATTTGGACTTTAAGCTGATTTTGGAACATCTGTAAATTTGAAAGCACAAAAAATGCTATTGGCTTGTTTCCAGATGAGTCATTTACTGTAAGGAGTATAGGCTCAATGTATTTTAAAATAATATTTTATTTATTGTGCATATGATTTTTTAAAATAGTGGTATTCTGTGTTGATTCTTTTTTTAAATTGTCTTAGACTATTTAAAAAAAGATTCTATCCAAAATAAATTGAAACAAGCCATTTTTAAAATTTCTATGCACAATACTTTGAAATGGACTCAGGAGTCATGATTGACACTGAGTGAATTTGCACTTTTAATAATCAGGAAGATACAATGGCATTGAAAAAAGTGACTGATGACCATTTTTCACACTTAGCGACCATTTTCACACTTAGCGACCGTTGTGGCATCCTCATGGTTACGCGATCAAAATGTTGATGTTTGGCAACGGATTCGTATTTCTGATGATAGTTTGAAATGGTGACAGTATAAATTATTGCTGGTGTAATACTTAACAATGGTTTTTAAGGATTTCTTTTATTTATAGAATACCTTTTTTATTATTTTGGGGGGATTTTTACTTTTAAATTGTTTATAAAATGTATTTACTACAAGAAATGTTCCTTTTTGCAAATGTGATCTTTGCAAATCTTTGTGATGCAATATGTTCAGACCAGGTTTATGTGTCTCAAAGTGGCTGCTATTCTATGGGCAGGCCAGGTTGGTGCAAGGCAGCTTTGCCAGATTTGGTGTGTTTCACCCTCATTGAATTTTATATCGTATAAATAATGGAAGGAGGAAGGAAGAGAAAAAAGGAGGAAGGGAGTGAGTGAGGAAAGAAGAGGATGGAAGGAGGGAGGAAGGAAGGAAGAGAGGGAAAGAGCAGAAGACAGATAAGGTGAAGGTAGATAAGCAAGAGGAATGAAGGAAGAAGTGAGGAGTCTCGAGGAGGGGGAAAACATTTAGTGACCAAAGTTACAATGGCATTGAAAAAAGTGACTGATGACCATTTTTCACACTTAGCGACCGTTGAGACCATTTTTCACACTTAGCGACCGTTGAGACCATTTTTCACACTTAGCGACCGTTGCAGCATCCTCATGGTCACGTGATCAAAATTTTGTTTGGCAACAGATTCGTATTTATGCTGGTTTCAGTGTCCTGGGGTGACCTTTTGACAAAAATTTTTTTTTTTAATCAAGCCCCCCCCCCCCCCCCGGTCAAGGGTGTCCCTCTTTTCCAATCTGAAAATCTGGTCACCTTACACCATAGGCACTGCCATCTTGTTTTTGGTTCTGCAAATCCACAGAAGCATTTTTATAGTACTGTGCATGCACGTGTGAAGCGTCCCTGAGCGAATTGGCAGTAGTGGCTGCTGGAATCCACCACTGGAAGGCACATTACCAAAGATCAAACTTCCAAGATCCTGAATGTCATAGCCAGTAGTGGGGGAGAAAATGCAAGGACAAATAAGAATGACAATGTCCTTCATGAAAAAAAGTCATGTATCATTAACATTTGCTTGCCAATCTACAGCTAAGAACAAAGCTGGCTTTTTCATGGAAAAGAGTTTCTTAAAAAAATCACTTGTTGAAATCTGCAGGTCACGTGGCTGCTAAAGAAAGACCTGAGGTTGACAACCATCAAAGGGTTTGAGGAATAATGTTTTTGTCTTTTGTCTTATCAGTGGCTATGCTTGTAACAGAATGAAGGAAGCTATAAGGAGGGCCTTCTCTGTGGCTGCTCCGGCCCTTTGGAACGATCTCCCTGTGGAGATTCGGATCCTCGCCACCCTTCAGGCTTTCCGTAAAGCCGTTAAGACCTGGCTGTTCCAGCAGGCCTGGGGCTGTTGAGTTCCACCCCTACTCGAATTGGGTGTGCTTGTTGTGACTTTTTAAATTGTTTTGTATTGTTGTTTTGTTTCTGTTTTACTCTTTGTATTTGTTCCCCTTCCCTCCTGGTTTGTCAGCCGCCCTGAGTCCCTTCGGGAATAGGGCGGCATACAAGTCGAATAAACCAACCAAACCAACCAACCAATAATCAGAATATTACTATTCTCACAGCAATTTCTCACTTAAAAAAAATAAAATGTAAGTTTTTTTGTGAAGCTCTGAAGAGTAAAAAATAAAATAAAATCCTTGAATCCGTTCATTTAAAAAAAAAACAGAGAAACTCAGTCTCCTTGGATGACTCAAACTTTGAAAATTTCATCTAATTCTACCAAGAGCTGAAACATTGATTTATTTTTAAAATAAACAAAGTGAAAACTCCGCAATGTTAAATTAGCTGTACCTGTTTGCTTGAACTTTAATATCGTATAATCCTCTCTGAAGGATTATCATTTCTTTTAAAAATGACATTACTTTCGGTAAATTGGAAAACAATAGCAATTCCTGCTTTCTAATGATAATGTTTGTGGAATATGGAGATAAAGGTTCAAATCCCGAGTCCAATAGAAAAGGTGCTTCTGCATCAATTAGAAGAAGTCAGTCAAAGTAAGATGTGACCCAACTCTTATGGGCTGTGCCCATCTTCAGTTAAAAAAAACAACCAACTGGAATGTGAAGAGAGAGACCTAAAAGGTGAACCATGCAAGAGATAGTAGCAGTAAGGTAAATGTTTCCCCTGTAGAAAGTTAGTACCTACCCCTCTCCTAGAAGAATGAAATATTTTGAGAAATATTAAAAGGGCAGAATATTATATTTTCCTAAAGGAGAAGCATGATCTTGGAAAGTAGCCTTCACCTTTCTTAATAGCCCTAGCAGGACTGGTCCAGCATAGCTACAAAACAAAAGACCTTCAGTTTCAGGGTGATGGGATTAAAACTTGGCCCTTCAGGACATAATAGGACTATTTAGCAGAAGACACAGAGCTCATTAGCAATAGCAATAGCAGTTAGACTTATATACCGCTTCATAGGGCTTTCAACCTCTCTAAGCAGTTTACAGAGTCAGCATATCGCTCCCACAGTCTGGGTCCTCATTTCACCCACCTCGGAAGGATGGAAGGCTGAGTCAACCTTGAGCTGGTGAGATTAGAACCGCTGAACTGCAGATAACTGTCAGCTGAAGTGGCCTGCAGTACTGCACCCTAACCACTGCGCCACCTCGGCTCTTATATTGCATTGTACAATCTCCCATTTAACTAATCCTGGGAGCTCAGACAAACATGACCTCATAGGAATCTGACAACAGCCAATAGAATGCATGTTCTTGCACAGGAACAGGAAGTTCAAGTTCAAAGCCCAAGAGAAAATATAAAAAAACCCCACTCAACTCCATTTTGTCAGCTGCACCAGAGAACCATGTACTTGGTGATTCTGCGTCACCATTAAACCATCTTTCTAATCAGCCTCCATGTTTCCAGTGTCTTTCTCCCAGCTTGGAACGGAATCAGATGGATATTTCTCCCAACACCGCTATCCAGTCATGTTTTATTCTAGGGGGTGTGCTCATCTCACTTTCTTAGTCAAGGGAGCCAGAGTTGTCCGAAGATGCTTCCGTGGTCATGTGACCAGCATGACTATACACCAAGGTGCACAGAACATTAGTATCCTGTCATCAAATTGGTACCCATTTATCTATTCATATTTTCATGCTTTCAAACTGCTGCTGGAGCTGAGGCAAGTAATGGGAGCTCATCCCATCGCACAGTGCTCAGATCTCAAACCCAGGCTGTCAGCTCTCCAACTGACAAGCTTAGTGTCTTTAACCATTGAACCATCATGTCACCCCCATTACAGTATAATTCCCAAACAAAAACAGAAGTCACTCAAAAGAAGAAATGTCTCTCTCCCATACAGAAATAATCCTCCTGTATAAAGATGTAGGGGAAAGCTTAGGATCCTCTTTTTGTAATTCAGTATAAAATATCATAATGCTTGGACATTCCCACTTAGGTAAAAAGAAAGTCCTGGAACTTTTAGTAGTCTTGTTTAGAGGTTATTGCCTAGTTATCTTCCGTGCTGGAGATCCTGGGGCTTTATTGCTGCCTGGCCTTGTGCTTGCCTGACTGAGGCCATTTTGAGGCTTCAGTGTTGCCACACTGGAGATGAGGGATAGGGAGGGAGGAATAGAGATACCTAGGGTTTTTAGCCGAAACAAAATATTCTCTCTTGGGAACCACAGGTGGCTGGAGAGAGGAAGAATGAAGTTACCTGGCAACTGGATGGCACCTTGATTGGACCATATGAGTGATTGTTTGAGGAAGGGAGAAAACCTTTACTTTTAATTACTGTATTTTTCAGAGTATAAGATGCACCAGAGTATAAGATGCACCAAGATTTTGAAGAGGCAAATTTTAAAAAAAGTTTTTGTACTCTGCAGACCTCCGCAAAGTGGTCCATTTTTCATGAAAACAGGGCCATTTCCCCCCCCCCCAAAAAAAGGGCATGAATAGCCTTTAGGAGGCTTGTAGAGTGCTCCTGGGAGGTGGAGGGGGGAAAATGGCCAAAAAATGGCCTGTTTTTTGCAAAAACAGACCCATTTTTTGTCCCAAAAAAGGGCATGCTTAGCCTTTAGGAGGTTTATAGAGTGCTCCTGGGGACTTGGGCGGGGGTGGAATTGAGCAAAAAACAGCCTGTTTTTTTCTCATTCCTGACTTCCCCAGCCCCCAGGAGCACTCTGAAAACCTCCTAAAAGCTATGTATGGCCATTTTGGTGAAGGGGGCAGAGTTTTGGGAGGCGAAAAATGCTGTATTCAGTGTATAAGATGCACCCAGATTTTCACCTTTTTGAGGGAAAATATATATATCTTATACCCTGAAAATATAGTAGGTGAAAACCATGGGAACAGTCAGAGTCAGTTTTCACCAGCCTGTGCCAATATGATATATACAATAAAACTATTCTTTCAGGAATCTACCTGCCTCAGTGTTTTGTTTGTTATGGGTGTATTACTTGGAACCCTGACATTAAAGGCTTTCATGTGGAGATGGTGTTCATTTGACACTGTTTGCCTCTCTGGTTTACTTTTTAACAACTGCCAAGATCACCAACCTTCATTTATAAGCTAGAAAATGAGGCACATCTTGAAATATTTCTGAGTTTGGCAAGTTTTTTTTTTAAAGGAAAGGAAAAATGTGGACTTCAGGGAGAATCCGGAATATGAAAGTTTGATCTGTTATTGCTGTTAATTTATTTTCTAATATCAGAGACTTCCTAAGATCAAAGAAAATCTATCATGATATGCTTATTTGAACAGCATTCAGACAAAGAAAATGATTTCGGGTATACTGTAGTTATCCAGTATACCAGAAAACTTAACTTTCTCCCTTAGTGCTTTGAGACAGCAAATATCTAACTGCTAGCCTCCCCTGTGAGACTTTTCAATGACCTGAATTGCTATGTTTGCATGATATGATTACCCATACTTAGCTTAAATAAGATTAATTGAATGATTAATTGAATGGAATCAATTTTCTGCATTTGTAAAATACACTCAACCGTAAATTAATCAGCCAGACTGAATGCTACAACACATGGGACTTAAACGTGGAATCTCACCCAGTAGAGAAAAACAGCCCAAGTTGCATAAGCTCCATTTATCTTGTCTCCTGGAAGCTCTTAACAATTGATTGACCAAACCAAAGTTCTACTAGTCCAGAATTGCCCAAAAGATATTGATGGGAAACTCAAAATAGGACATGGAAAGGAAGAAATTAATTAAATGATTGTTTCGTGTTTGTATGTGTCCCAAGAACATTTCAACATATGGATAGATTTTGGCCTTATTCTCTAATAATTATTCTAAAGAATTTTATGCATTTTGTGCACCATTGCCAATGTATGTTGGAAAACACCCAACCAAACAGAGAGGAAGACTTGAGCAGGGGGATTAGGTTTGAATTCTTGTGCAGCTGCAACAGATTCAGGACTGACATAGATACACGCACACCAAGTACCATAAAGCCTTATCCTTCTGTTCCCAAGAGAAGGCAAGCAGATTGGGGAGATTCCTATGTATTAGGCAGAATATAATAAAATTGTTAGCTTGAACTATACACATATGGATCTAGTTCCTTGTGTTCTAACAGTTTGATATCACAACATCAAAATAAGTGTCATTCTATATTACAAGTCCTCCGGTGGCTACTATGAAATAAGAGAGGAAAAGGTTAATGATGATACCTTGGTAGGTCAGCACAACATTCCATAATAGCTAAGGGAAGTCATTGGCCAGGACAATTATTTATGGTGGCTGTTCATAAATTGTAAATTGTAAATTTAATGAATATATATGCCGCCCAATCCCAAAGGACACCGGGCGGCTTACATAAAAACCACTCTAAAAAATTTTTTTTAAATCCTTGGAGACAATAGTGACACAGTTTATATGGCAAGGCAAGAAAGCACGAATTAAAGCCCAAACTTTACAAAAACGCAGAGAACTGGGAGGCTTCGGAGTACCCAACTGGGAAGCATACTATAACGCAGCAATCATGACATGGGTGAAAGATTGGGTGATGTTGAATAGAAGGCGCCTATTGGCTATAGAGGGACATGACCTCCCCCAGGGATGGCATGCCTCCCTCTGGCAAGAAAGAGACACCCCCCCATAGGTACTTCATGGGACATTATATTCGGAAGATTTTGATGGGGGTCTGGGAAAAAAATGAGGAAAAAATATTATCTTAGGGTTCCGTGTTGGTTGGCACCATTAGAGGCCTTAACGCATCCGAGTTTATTTAATTGGACAAGAAACATAACGTATAAAGATATTATGACAGAAGAGGGCAACATAAAAACAAAGATGGAATTAGAGCAACAGGGCAGGAATTTGGAATGGTGGGAATATTTACAGGTTAGAAACAGGTTTAAAAGTGATAAGGCACGTTTCGGGATCTACCCAAACCCTCAGGGGCTAGATAAGATCTTGTTTGGTGGAGACAAAAAAATGTTATCGAAGATCTACCAATTTTTGACCTGCCAAGATACCAATGAAGAGATGGACAAAAGCCTTCTAACAGTATGGGAGAGAAACCTAGGTTATGAAATTGAAATGGGCAAATGGTGGGATCTATGGAGTAAAACCATTAAACTTACAACATCCACTGCATTCAAAGAAAACATATACAAGATGGTGTATAGGTGGCACTTCCCCCCAACGAGGTTAGCTAAGATGTTTCCTGGGTTATCTCCATTGTGTTGGAAATGTGGAAGAAAGGACGGCACATTCTACCATATTTGGTGGTCCTGTACTGAGGCCACGAAATATTGGAAAAGGATTAAAAAATGGTTAAAAGAGGTTACCGGGGCAAACATTGAATGGAGACCTGAGAACCTGTTACTAAGCATCAAACCAGATAACATAAGCAGTTCAATATGGCATTTGAGCCTGCATATAATTGTGGCCGCAAGAATAACCTATGCACAATTTTGGAAATCCACCACTATACCGCCGGAAGATGCATTAATTAAAAAGATCTACGAATGCGCAGAAATGGACAGAATGACGGGTTGGCTGAGGGACAAAGGAGAAACAGAACATTATCTTAGCTGGAACCTATGGTATATGTGGGCGACTAGGAGAACAGCAGGGACTTAAAATGGGGAAAGTTAACATAGGTACTGTAATAGATCCCTGAATCTTGCAATGAGAAGATGTGGCTTAGTGATCTAATAATGAGGAAAGAAAGAAAAACTGGGCTGTGAATGACTGTCACCGTGGGGGGGGGAGGGGGGGTTGTATGTCTAAAACGGCGTCTGTATCTGTATGTTTTATGTATGATTTGTCTTGCTTATGTCGTTGTATTTATGTCGTTGTATTGTTTTTTTTTCTGTTTTTTAAAGGTAATAATGTTTAATAAAAATTATATCTTAAAAAATAAAAAAAATAAAAAAAATAAGTGTCATTCTATATTACAAGTCCTCCGGTGGCTACTATGAAATAAGAGAGGAAAAGGTTAATGATGATACCTTGGTAGGTCAGCACAACATTCCATAATAGGTAAGGGAAGTCATTGGCCAGGACAATTATTTATGGTGGCTGTTCATAAATTGTAAATTGTAAATTTAATGAATATATATGCCGCCCAATCCCAAAGGACACCGGGCGGCTTACATAAAAACCACTCTAAAAAGAATACAAAAAATTTAAAATAGAGATGAAAGCAAGTTAAAAAACACACATCATGCACTCAATCTTAGTGGGGCTGGACCTCATTCATGAGGTCAACAGCCCCAGGCCTGCCAGAATAGCCAGGTCTTAGTAGACTTACGGAAGGCCGAGAGAGTGGGGAGGGTCCGGATCTCTGGGGGTAGATCGTTCCATAGGGCAGGGGCAGCTACAGAGAAGGCCCTCCCCCGAGGACCCGCCAGACGACATTGTCTAGTCGACAGCACCTGGAGAAGGCCCATCCTGTGTGATCTTATCGGATGCTGGGAGGTATGTGGCAGAAGACGGTCTCGTAGATATCTGGGTCCTAAGCCATGTAGGGCTTTAAAGGTGATAACCAGCACCTTGAAGTGCGTTCGGAGACCGATAGGGAGCCAGTGCAGCTCGCGGAGGATAGGTGTAACATGGGTGTATCTCGGTGCACTCAATATCGCTCGCGCAGCTGCATTCTGGACCAGTTGTAGTCTCCGAACACTTTTCAGGGGCAGCCCCATGTAGAGCGCATTATAGTAGTCAAGTCTTGAGGTGACAAGGGTGTGAATGACCATTTGAAGTGCCTCCCAGTCCAGGTAGGGCCACAACTGTGCACCAGGTGAACCTGGGCAAAAGCTCCCCTGGTCACAGCTAACAAATGGTGTTCTAGTGTCAGCTGCGGATCCAGGAGAACACCCAAGTTGCGGGCCCGCTCTGAGGGGTGTAGAGTTTCACCCCTCAGGCTTAAAGATGGAGTATCTGGACTATCCTTGGGGGGCAACATCCATAGCCACTCGGTCTTGTCGGGGTTGAGTGCAAGCTTGTTCATTCCCATCCAGGCCCTGACAGCTTCCAGGCACTGGCACATCACTTCCACCGCTTCACTGAGTTGGCACGGAGCAGAGAGATACAGCTGGGTATCATCCGCATACTGATGATATTTAATCCCGTGCCGGCGAATGACCTCACCCAGCGGCTTCATGTAGATATTAAATAGGAGGGGGCACAAGACCAAACCCTGTGGCACTCCATATTTAAGGGGCCTAGGGGTCGACCTCTGTCCCCCGACCAACACCGACTGCGACCTGCCAGAGAGGTAAGAGGAGAACCACCATAAAACGGTGCCTCCCACTCCCACCTCTTCCAGCCATCGCAGAAGGATACCATGGTTGATGGTATCGAAGGCTGCTGAGAGGTCAAGGAGCACCAGGATAGAGGAAAGTCCTCTGTCCCTGGCCCATGTTCTAGAATGGCCAGAAAACATTTGCCATCTCTTAATTTCAGGACAAGATGATAGGGACAAATGAAGGTTGTCCTTGAGTGACAGCTTATGTCAATTGCCTACTGTGGATTTTCTTCAGCACCCAATCAAAGCCAAATAGCAAGGTCTCATGATCTTTAGTTGATTTAGACAATGTGTCTAAATCTGGCTGACCAGAGGAAGGCATTTGAGGGGGTGTGTTGGAATGTGGAAGAATATTGATACTTCAAGGAATTTAGTGGCACATTTTGATTTCTTCTTCATATTAAAAAAAGCTTAAAAGTTTAAAGCATGCTCCGAGTTAACTTCTTGCTTTTCACTCTTGTTTGCTGAATGAAGGAGAAGGGGAGGGGGACTCTTCAGATCGCAGCAAATCTGTGAAAGTCTCCAACTTTTGGTTCCCATCCCAGAATCATATGCCACCCAGGCAAAGTCAAATATTACAGGCTCATGTGCATAGAAGCAGGGCCATGAAGTCATGATGTCAGGTTTTGATAAAAACTTGAACTTGTTCTTGGGAGCTTCTGCATCATTTTTAGCATTGTGTACTGTGGGAATTGGCTACCCTTGGGATATATCTGCTATTGCTACTACTCTGTTTCCCAAAAAAAAGACCTCCTCAGATAATAAGTCCAATTGGGCTTTTGAGTGCATGTGCTAAAATAAACCCTCTCCCGAAAATAAGCCCTTCCCTAAAATATTTTAATGCATATGCAGCTGATCCCTGCCATTTCCTGGGGGAAAGGGAAGGAACATGCCCCACCTGCCCCACACGTACCTGCCATCCACGTGGAATGGCCTCACAGAGGCTGCTCATGCAAATCCTAGCTATCATGATCCTTCTCTTAGTGGCAGTTGCAAAAAGAGCAGGAGGAGCAGAGATGCTAGGGCTGTGCTAGAAACAGAGACAGAACTTCTGTCCCTTTCTGGATCAGCTGATCCGCGGGCCAAGGTTAAGGGGCCTCCTGCACCTCAAAAATAATAAGACTTCCCAAAAAATAAGGCCAAGCACTTATTTCGGAGGTGAAAATAAAATAAAAGCCTGTCTTATTTTTGGGGAAACATGGTAGGGAGCTCCTGACAGCTTTTAAGAGATTTAAGTACAATTTTGCTTGGTATGTATGTTTTTTATCTTATGCTTTTAAATCTGTTTGCTTGAATTAATAAGAAAATTTAAAGTTTTTTTTTAATTCACTGGTGTGTTTATTGTCTGTGGATCCAAGGGAACCAATTGCCTGGGCAATTGGCCCTTACACTTGGCAAAATAGTAAGAAATTGGCAGGGGAAAAATATTTTATCTATTTCACACAGGGAAAAAATTAGCATGGCAAAGGCCTTTCTTTTTCTCACTTCCTCATTAAACTCTGTCCACTAAATGTTGATTACATCGCCCCAAAATTACTTGTAAAAAAAAATTGAGCAGAAAGCTGGCTGGTCAGTTTGGAAGAAAAAGTCCTTCACCTGTAAAGAAATAGAAACCCAATCCATATTCTCTATTACTAAAAAACAGACTGATCTTTAATATTCCAGGGTGATGCACAACCTGTGGATCTTCCTGGATTCAGACCTCCTAGTCAGTGAACAGGTGGTAGCTGTGGCCAGGAAGGCCTTTGCCCAGCTCCATCTGGTGCACCAGTTGTGCTCTTTCCTAGATTTGGGCCATTCATTCCCTAGGCACCTCATGGCTTGACTACTGCAATGTGCTGTACATGGGGATGTCTGTGAAGACCAGCCAGAAGCTTCCACTGGTCCAGAATGCAGCATCATGGGCAATAATAGGCTTGCCTCAATATATGCATGTTATATTGCTGCTTTGCGACCTGCACTGGTTGTTAGTTTGTTCTGGGTAAGATTCAAGGTACTGCTTCTTATCTATAAAATCCTACGTGGCACTTTGGTTCTTGGAGGACCACTTATCTTGCCTTGTATCTGCCGAGCCCAGTATGGTGAACCTCTAAGACACCGAGTGCCCAAACTGGGCTCACATGCATGCCCAAACTGAAAGGTGTGCATGCATGCCCAGATGTGTGCATGCACCAACATGCATGTGTGCATGTGCTGACATGAACACATGATGTGCAGACATGCGCATGCACCAACATCCATGCATGCGCAGCAGAGACCTGAAGACTGCTGGCCAGCGGGCGGCGGAGCATCCCAATACCAGCAGCACGGCAAGAGGTAAGATCTTTTTCTCTCGTGAGCTTCTGTTTTGTCGTTTGCAGGGAAATAGAAGCTCACGAAAGAAATGGCCCAGAGATCTGACCTGGGGAAATGGCGCATGTGCAGCAGAGAAGGCTCTGCATGCCACCTCTGGCACGCATGCCATAGGTTCACCGTCACGGGCCTAGCCAATTTGATCTTAAGCAATACCATCGATTGATATCCTGAGAACTGTACCTTCTCTATTAAAGCACACAGTATGGAATGTGATTTTCCTCAAGATCCAAATGGTTCCCACCTTCTTAGTATTTGGAGGAAGCCTGAACATCTGGCTCTTTGCCCAGGGATTTTGTGGGGATGCTTGGAGCTTCCTTTTAACTTGCGGCCCGCAGGCCATGCAGGCCCTACCCCCACCCAGTTTAGCAAAGGGGGGAAAAAAGTCCCGCTACAGCCACATGATGCTGCCATGGCACCACGAGTTTGACACCCCTGTTTTAACTAGATTTTTTATGTTCTTTCCATCAGTTTGTTACTCTTCCATCTCTATTCTGTTTTGTTTGTTATTTTTATTGTCTTAATTTTCATGCTTAAATAATTGAGTTCTAAATAAAGAATTGCTGGGAGTTGGGCAGCATATAAATTTCACAAATAATAAAAAGAACAGTAATAATTAGGATGAGGAAGGAGCATGTGTATGACATCTATCAAGGAAGTAATCTGGTTTTAAAGCCAGATTTATACTCCAGATCAGTTTAGCTACAAATCCCATTCTGATTGGAAATTATGGGACCCTGAAAATTAAGAAAGAAAAGGACAAAATGAGTGGTTTTGCTGATGACTTAGTTTTGATTCTACAAGAACTCCAGGATAGAAGAGAACACTTAAAGAAGAAACGAAAGGACATTGGTATATTGACTAGACTTAAAATAAGAAAACAAAAAAAAACCAGTTGCTTAAAAATATGAATGTTCAAGATGAAGAGATCTGGATGAAAAGGATGGGTTCAAAACTGAACAGAAGGTTAAATACTTTGGAGGTTACATTGACTAATATGAATTATATGAAACAACATATAATTCAAATAGATGAATTATATGTTGTTTCAGAATAACGATGTCAAGGTATGGAAGGACATTAAACAGAATTTATTGAGGTGGGATAAACTTCAATTGTCATTGCTAGGTAGAATTTTAGTGATTAAGATGAATGTGTTATCCAGGATGTTATTCTTATTCCAGACAGTGCCGATACTGACTATGGATGCACCATTTAAACAATGGCAAAAAGACATTTCTAATCTTGTATGAAGGGGGGAGAACCAGAATTAAATACAAATTTCTACAAGATGCTAAAAAAAAGGGTGAACTAGCTTTACCCTATTTAAAATTGTACTTTGCTGCTTGTTGTCTGGTATGGATGAAAGACTGGGTGACTCTGAGGAATAGGAGGTTATTGGAGTTAGAAGGACACAATTTGAGCTTTGGATGGCATGGATATTTATGCTATGACAAAGACAAAGTTAATATAGATTTACAAATTCATTTTGTTAGGCATGCCAATCTGAAAGTTTGGAATAGATGTAAAGTATGATTGACTCCCAAGATTCCTTTATGGTTGTCATCCCAAGAGGCATTTTTAGAAGAAAATTATAACTATACAAACCTGATTGACATATGCTGATTTACTGAATTTATCTGAAGGAGTTCCTAGATTAAAAATCAGAGACCAGTGGACAGAATATTTGTAACTCAGAGTAAAAATGAAGCATCCATGGTGCTCTCTGAGCTTGGTTGTTTTCATGCAGATGTTTCATTACCCACACTAGGTAACAGCAGTAGTGCTAGTAGAGAACAGGGTTTGCGCTGAATGTATATTCTAGTTGTCAGGGTTCCGACGGATGTCCTAATTAAACCATGAGTCTCAAGTCAAGCTTCAAAAGAAATCCAGTTATTTATTAAGAGCAACTTGTCGGCATGTACCCATGTGAAGCCAACTCTGACCCCACGTAATTTACAGTCCAATGCCATAAATCATATTCTCCAATGGAGCACTTCCGCGGGCTCTAGAGGTCATGCCCCTCTGGCTGCTGCGAGTAACCTGGGAGAGAGTCTTGAGAAACATATACATGGAATGTGCTTCTGTTTGTGGCTGCCATGCAGCTTCGTCAGTTCCCCATCCCCCTTGCCTATGGCAACTCAAGAGCAGACCACGGATGCTTTGCGAGTTGACACTAGTGGCTTGGCATTAACTCCAAGATTAACATCAGATCAACAGTCAAGAAGTAAACAATACCCCAATCAAAGAACTGCTAAACAAGCTAACAGTAAACAGCCCAACCAAAGAACCTCCAAGAGTATCCTCACCAACACTGACAGAGCAAGCCACTAGAATATAAATAGAGAGCAAACCCCTCTCCCTACTGGCACTCCCTACTGGCACTGATGATGTTGCATAGCTTGGGTAATGAAACATCTGCAAGAAAACAACCAAGCTCAGAAAGCACCATCAAAAACCAGAGAATTGAAAAGGGAAGATCATATTTCTCAATGCTTTGCTTATGCTAAGCTAACAGAAAGATTTAAACTGAATGACAAACATTTTGTTTTTACCAAAGAGAAAACTGATTTTGAGTTAGATTTATGTACTGATGACAAACATCAGTTTCCTAAGAAGTATTAATTATTGGTGAAATTGAGCAGGAAGGATGAAGATGTTAAAGATGGTGTGATCAAACGCAGATGATTATAACACAATACTTAATAAGTAGAAGAATATGTGGAGCAAAAGGCTAAAAATTATATTTGAATTATGAAAGGGAATTTTTATCGGATGATGTACTGTTGGAATTTCAACACCTGATAAATTGTCAAAGATGCATGAAGGTGTGTCAAATGTATGTTGGAAATGTAAACAATTTTAAGGTACTTTTTATCACTTCTGGTGGATATTTAAAAGAGCTAAGACATACTGGAATCAGACATGTATTCTAGCATAGAGAATTCTTAAAATATACTACTGAAGCCAGTGGATTTTCTTTTAGGTATGATGGGTGGATTGGGGCAAAAATGAAATTTCATTCTTATATATGAAAACAGCGGCAAAGCTTCTCTATGCACAGAGATGGAAGGATTCATATATATGTACAATGAAGGAATGGATGGTGAAATTAATGGAGTTGGCAGAGATTGACTTTTGATTAAAGAAAAGATTTTATCTAAGTTCATTTCTACTTGGGAACCACTTTTGGACATTTTTGCTTAAAACTAAAAGGGATGATATTTTAATCTTGGGTTTTGATGTTTAGATTTGTTTTATGATGCGCTGTTTATTATGGTTTATTCCTCTTCAAAGGGTCATTGATTTTTTAGATTTTTATCTGTACCAAAGAGAGAAGTTACTTTATTTTTTTACATTTCATCCCTTTTTGTCTGCAATCCCCAATTTGCTTTTTCCCTACCCTTCCTTCTTTCTTTTTAATTCCTTTTTCTTTTTTTGACATGTGATATTTATAATATCTGAACTTAAATAATTTTTTGGAGGAAAGAGGAAATATGGGATTATCAATACCAACATATTTTGGACAGACCAATTAAGGAAGGATATTCTTGGAACTATATTTCTCTTAGATAGAAAAACTTATGGGGCAGCGGGATCAGTTTGTTATGGGCTTCCACAGCATTTATGGTAACGTTAGAAAAATTCTGAGGGCCTTGCAGGATTCTGCGGTAATTTGCATATAACAATTCCCTTAATAGCTGTGAGTAAGATTTTCTTAAATTATTTGGAGCATCATGTTCACTGAAATATTTATTCACATAGATAAGTAGCTGTCTTCATTGCAGGAATTCAGATTATACTCAGAGTGATTATCCTGAATTGATCATCTCCACAGTAGACAATATAAATGATCAAGAACAGTCTCTGATACATGCTCTGATAAGAATTCTCTGAACTTAAAAAATGCATGTAGGAAAGGAAATTAATAGAGCTGGATGTTTGACAATATTCCACATTTAAATGGAGATGTTGAAGCTGCTGTTATATTTATATCCTTCCTTTCCTTCAGGAACTCAAGGTATGTCCCGTAGTTACCTCCTCCCAGAGGTGGTATTCAGCCAGTTCTGACAGGTTCTATAGAACCGGTAGTGGAAATGTTGAGAATGAGGAGGGAATGGGGATTTTGCAGTATCCTTCCCCTGCCACACCCACAAAGCCACACTCACAGAACTGGTAGTAAAAAATGTTGAATCCCACCACTGCCTCCTCCAAAATTATCCCTATAACATGAGATCTCCCTCCCATGGTTGAGAGAGGTCTTAGCACTCTCTAAGTCTAAAGGCAGAACTACATAAACATTTGGTTATACTTCATGCCTGAATTGGACAACACTCTCTCCAACCTGCCATTCTGGTATTAGTAGTTTTCTTTTCTTGCTCACTTCCATACACACCTTGTGACATCATGATGAAAAAAGCTGCAGTGTAGGTACTTGCTAATTTATCAGACACAAGTCATCAGTATCATGACATCACTGTAGGTTTGTCATCATTTTGCCATAAACTCAGTTTGCTGCAGATATCTGGGTTTATTTACTTACTACTGTCAGTTCCTTGGCACAGATTGTAACTTCTTTGTGCTGCTGATGTAACTGTGTTTCAAACTTGCAGTATTTCCTGGTATATATAGTGTTGTGGCCCAGCAGGAGCCGTTGGAGCTGCAAACAGAGTCCGCCAGCGAGGGGCCTTATGAGTCAGTTCTGGAAGAGGTGGAGGACCCTGGACAGGGTTCCGACTCCGAGCAGGGCGCAGAGAGGCTGGTTGGCCACCAGGAGGCGCCCGAGGCATGGAGCAGCGGTGAGAGCCGAAGGGACTGTGCTCCTGACGTCATGCCTTGGAGTAGTGATGAGGAGACAAGGGAGGTGGTCCTGGATGTCCAGCAATGCCGGGCAGATCGACAGAGAGAACAGCTACACAGTTACAAAAGATAATTGGACCCAGGTGGTTGTAATTAGGCTCCTCTCAAGATTGTATTTAAGGAGAGACTCTGGGAGGAGTGTGGTTTGCAGGATTCAACTTCATTCTTAACACTGAAGAAGCTGTTATCTGTTTCTGTCGAAGTCTGAGTTGCTGCCAAGGTTCTTATCTGTTTGTTATGCTTGAGCTTTCAGCCACCGAGATTAATGTTTCCTGCTAATAAAGTGCTGTGGAATTCCAGTTAAGCTTGTCTCGGCATTCATTACTGGATGGAGGAGAGGGTCAGAACAATATAGTATTGGCATTGGAAGTGGTGCGGTGGCCTAGAGGTGGAGCGCTTGCCTCACAATTAGGAGGCAGTAAGTTTGAACTTAGGTAGAGGCAGATATTTCTCTCTCGGACAGAATGAGATTATATCTGTTGAAAAAAACTCCGAATTGGCACCAGGAAGGGCATCTGGCCAGTAAACTCTCAGCTCCATTCAGTTGCCCAAACTCCATCCAGCCAGGGATTATGGGTCATTAAAAGAAGATTGGGCCCCTACCAGAGGTGGTATTCAGCAGGTTCTGACCAGTTCTGGAGAACCAGTAGCAGAAATTTTGAGTAGTTTGGAGAACTGGTAAATACCACTTCTGACTGGTCCCACCCCCATCTATTCTCTGCCTCCCGAGTCCCAACTGATCGGGAGGAAATTGAGATTTTGCAGTAATCTTCCACTGCCACACCCACCATGCCACACCACGCCCACCAAGCCATGCCACGCTCACCAAGCCATGCCCACAGAAACAGTAATAAAAAAATTGAATCCCACCACTGGCCTCTACATAATCTTGCTTAGTGGAGTTAAGAATCCGGGCAGCACATGTGAATTATTTTGAAGTTTCAGTTTGATTCCACCTAATTGAAACTCTACAGTCATTCACAAGTGATCTCCATGCTCTGCATTGTTCAGCCCATAATCTGTCTGGAGCAGAGACTGATTCAACTGGTAAAGTTCCTTCAACAGCTCTTGCCAAATTGCTTGAGTTAAGCAGCAAGCTTGTTTGTAGCAACCATAATGCCTTTTCTCTTTTTGGTGGTGGTGATGGTGGTGATGGTTAAATGGCCGGCAGCTGGATTACTAAGCAATCTGCTATAATGGGGCACTTCCTGGTTATTGTTTGGGAATGGGAGTGATTCATACCCCAAGCAATAACAAAACAATTCTTATTCATTTGCCAGAAGGAATTATTAGTAGGCAGAACACCACACCAAGCAGCCTCCATTCTCGGATTGTCAGAGTGGGTTACCCAGCACACACTGAGGCTATTCGGCATGCTGTAACAGTTTTGCTTATTATTTTAAAGATGTCTAAGATGTCTTGCTTATGCAAGATTTCCTAACCTTTACCTGATGGGTGCATGGGCTCGTTTATTTGTATAACATTTAGCCCACTGGTTTGCTTTTAAAGCATTGGGACCAGGGCTGCTCCCCCATAGCATTTTCTTCTCTTGATCAAATAGGGTTATGGGGGCTCATTTAGGCATCTCCAACGTGTTGGGGAAGCATCAGCAATTTAGAGCAATCAGCTTCTCTCTCCCTATTCCCTCCTAGTAACCACCTGAAATTGCAGGCAGCCATGTCAATTTCACAACAAAATGGTATTATTTTGTCTGCGCTCGGTTCACTGAGGAAGCAAACCATTTGCAAAAAAAAAAAACAAAAAAAACACCCCACCAAAAGCAAAAGAAGAAGAAGAAGCTGCAAACAAAACTGTGCGGGCAAGGATCATTCCCCAAGAGACAGGCTGCCTGGCTTCATTACTAAGTGGATGCAAATTCAGTTAGTGGTAGACAGAACGGGGAATGAGCTGTGAGCAGTTCCCTGGTGCTGTCATTTCATTTTCTATCACACTGCAGGAGCCTCGATTTCTGCAATTTGTGCAAAACTGTCAAAATAACGGGATCCAGGAGCAACGGTGATCAATGCTTCCCCATGCTTCGTAGTGCACTTTCCCAGCTCGAACCCATTGTGACTCCCTTCCTAGCAGAGAAACCAAAGGAAGCAGTTCAGGAACATGGGCACATGAACCAACCGAAGACTCCGTGTTGTTTTCCTTCTACTTTCCCAGAGTGTGGAAATTTAAAAAAAAAATTGAGAAGCTCTGTGCTATAACAGATCGATGCTGTTTCCTCCATGGCCAAGGTGATACCCATAAATTGGGAACAAAGATAGAAGCTTTTTTCCCCTTGAATTTCTCACCAACTGGTATTCAAACACATACTACATTCTTGCCTATTATATTATGAGCCGCGGTGGCGCAGTGGTTAGAGTGCACTGTAGGCTACTTCTGCTGATCACCGGCTGCCAGCAGTTTGGCAGATCGAATCTCACCAGGCTCAAAGATGACTCAGCCTTCCATCCTTCCGAGGTGGGTGAAATGAGGACCCAGATTGTTGGGGGGCAATAGGCTGACTCTAAGTGATTTACCACAAAACACTATGAACTGGTATATAAGTCTAAGTGCTATTGCTGTAGATCTATATTTCTTAGAACAGGTAGTCCTCGACTTACAACAGTTCATTTAGTGACTGTTCGGAGCAGTGAAAAAAAGTGACTTATGACCATTTTTTGACACTTATGACCTTTGTAGCAGCCTCATGATCAGGTGATCAAAATTCAAAGCTTCGCAACTGGTTCCTATTGATGAATGAATAAGTTTATTTATAGGCCGCCCTTTTCCCTGAGGGGATGATCACTGCCTGTGTCCCAGGGTCATGGGAACCCCTTTTGCGACTTCCTGACAAGCAAAGTTAATGAGGGAAAATGATTCCCTTAACAATCATGTTGCTAACTTATCAACTATTGTGATAAGTTGATAAGTGATTAACTTAACAACTGTGGCAAAAAAAGTCATAAAATGGAGAAAAAATTACTTAACACATGTCTCACTTAACAACAGAATTTGGGGCTCAGTTGTAGTCATAAGTCAAGGACTGCCTGTATACCTTACATGTCCTTGTGCCTTATGAAATCTAACTCATCTTACTTGTTACCCTTACTTTGTGAAATAGCCTACAGGCATTTAAGATAATAGATTAGACCTCCTGTATTCAGTATCCCTTTTCCTCTATCTTTGTATTTTTACCCTGTTTCCCTGAAAATAAGACCCCCCCAGATAATAAGCCCAATCAGGCTTTTGAATGCATGCGCAAAAATAAGCCCTCCCCCAAAATATTGCAACACAGCAGCAGCCATGAGGTGACCACTCTCGCCGCCTCCTGCACCTCAAAAATAATAAGACCTCCCCCAAAATAAGGCTAAGTGCTTATTTCAGGGGTCAAAAGAAAATAAGAAAATGTTCTTTTAATATTTCCTTATTAAAAGAAATTAAAGTAACTTCCAAAACACTTTGCGGCTACTGTATATATTGTACAGTCCAATACTTTCCATTTTAATACTCACCAATGGTCATATGACCACCTTCCAGCCACCTTCTCCTTAAAGCCTCCTAACCGAGTAAGCCAGCCATTACGCAAATATATACTTTTCCTCTTTAGATGAATTCTATCTCTGCAAAGCAGTTTGTCCATGCTTGTACCTTTGTTGAAAAATCCAGATTTCTGTTGTTGGCACCAACATCATAACCAGGAGGTCAATTGATTTTGTCTCCTTTCTCTTGGTGGATTTTTACCTTGCACACTAAATATTGATGAGAACACCAACAGGGGCTGTTTATGCGCCTTCGAAAGCTTTGAAGTCATTCTGGGCATGCTTTCTGCTGCCATGGTGCACATCAACCGAAAACATTTTTAAGTCATAATTTTTATTCATTAAAATAGTTGTTCCCTGCATTCCATCCAGATCCACATACTTTTTAAAACATTGAACATATTTTAAATATTTCCATTAATCATGGAAAATAGTCATAGCTTCAAAGATCAAGGCAAGATCTGAATCAAAATTCACTTTAATGCTAAGCCCTTGAACCCAAGATAGGGAAACAATGGTGAACCTTTTTGGCACCAAGTGCCCAAACCAGAACACATGTGCATGCCAGAAACATGACGACAAGCTGGCCTGCTTTGGGACCATTTTGGGGCTATTTTCAGACCATTTTCTGGTGCTCCAGTGCCCAGTACCTAGTAGCTGTGAATGCCCACAGAGAGGGCTCTACATGTGGGAAACCAGAAAAGCAGCTGGTGACGGTGCGAGTGCCCACAGAGGGGGCTCTGCATGCCATTTCTGGCATGTGTGCCATAGGCTCACCATCATGGTGCTAGGGGATGAAGATAGCTGTAACCTAACTCATCTAGAAACTATTAAGTTGGAAAGGTTTTCTATGCATTCAAGTTGCTGGTAGTTGTTTTCTTCTTAACAGCTTGGAGTTTTTATCACAAAGAAAAAAAATCTTCTCTGGATGTTCCATGCCTTCCTATTTAAGGTACATAATATTTAGTTGCAGTACTTCAAGGAGTTCCTAAACTCCCATAGAAGCGACTGAAAGAGGAGCTGTTTTGACAGAGAAGTCATTGCTGTAGCGTTCTATTTTTAAATTTTCAAGGTTGTAAGGTTTATTGCCTAAACTTATTTTTTATCAGGCATGACTGAATAAAAATGATAGATATATTTGTTTGCTTTACAACATCCTTCTATGGCTATTAAAGTCTCTAAAGTGTTTGCTTTGACAAAGAAAAAGAGAAAATCCAATAAGAATTTAGGAAATTTAGCAAATAGCTTCACCAGATAGATAAGATGGATTTTATCCATCTTAACCTTTATTGCAGTATGTGTGTGGGGGGAGTGTATTCTGTGCATTCTGTGTATTCTCTGATCAACATTTACAATTTATCTATCTGTGAGATAAAATATTGTTCTGTTGCATGCTTACATCCTAGCTCTTAGAAGTAAGTTCTCAGGAAGATTCAATAGCTTCTAATGTAGGCTTATTAACCTTCTATTGAATATTGATTTAAAATGTGCATGCCTCCCAAAATCTACAATCCAATCAGGAAAAAAGGGAACCAAATCTGATACAGTTAATTTACAGCCCAACTGAAAAGGCTGAGTTCAGTTATATAAGAGGTTCTAATTTAAACAATGGAAAAATAAAACAAACATCCCAATCATAATCACATAACTAGGATTTACTGCACGTGTTTGAGATATAGTTTAAAAAACAACAACAAATATAAACTAGGGAGGAAAAGTCTATAATGATTGTCAAACAAGAGTGTTTCTGGGTCCATCCTTTCAGTGACTGTTGCCATATGATGAAAAACCTGGAATCTATTCAAGATTTAGGTGGGATTGCCATTAGTGACTTTTGGCACCTTTTAGTCACAGAACCAGAGGTGGCATTCAGCAGGTTCTGGACAGTTCTGGAGAACAGGTAGCAGAAATTTTGAGTAGTTCAGAGAACCAGTAAATACCACCTCACACTGGCCCTGACCCCATCTATTCTCTGCCTCCCGAGTCCCAGCTGATCAGGAGGGAATGGGGATTTTACAGTATCCTTCCCCTGCCACGCCCATCAAGCCATGCCCACAGAACCAGTAGTAAAAAAGTTTGAATCCCATCATTGCACAGAGCCAACACTTTTCTGAAATAATAGTACTAAGAACAAGTTTTGTATTGCCTCAGTGCTGGCTGGATAGCTCTAGGTGACATTCTAATCTAGTAGGAATCCAGCCTCAGAAAATTGTGCAGCAGGCTTTGCTATTAATGCCTGTCTTGAAAATATAGCCACTCTAATAAACATAGAAATCAAATTGGGTCTCAAAATGAAGTAATTAAATGACAAGATAGATTTAAAGACACAAATAAATTGATTCGATCACTCATGCTTTCCCCCAAAGATTCATTGACAAGGCATTCCCAGATCAAGTAGTCGGCAGTCATTCATAGACTATACAGTTCCAGTAATGTCATGCTGAAAATGCCACAGGTCAGCCCCCCATGAGACCATATCTGGCATTCTGGCTTTACTTACCTCTCTCGTGTATATGTATCAGGATTCAGGTCATCGCAAACAAGCTACATGTAAGATAAAGAAGAACTAGTCAAGAAAATTAGGCATTTTTTAAGATTCGGAGGTCTTCAAACCAGCAAGACCAAATTTCTCAGAAAGAGGCATAGTTCTGACTGAATATTTAGGGAGAACCCATAAGTCATTCCAAAGGCATACAATAATAGAGCACTGAATCCAAATGAGAGAAAGCCAAGAAAACAAACATATGTATTATACAAATCAACCAATTGACTCAAGGCCCAAATGACCAGATTCTAATGATCATACTTCACACCTACTATATGAAGATTTCTGGAAAAGTCTGTAACGATGTGAAAGGCAGAAGGAAAGAGAAGAAGAGGAAGACCAACAGCAAGGTGAAGGACCAAATTATAGCGGTGATAAGTATACCACTAATAGACATGTAGGGTGAGTTTGGGGATAGATTGTCCTGGGAAAAATGTATCTATGCAGTCACTATAAATTGATCTTCAGCTGATGATACATAATTAATCATTTATTCCACTGGATTTGTTCTTCATAATTCAAAAGTTAGGACTTTATTTCCAGAGTTTTGCAATAAAAACTGGCTCATATGTTTTTAGGGTGCCTTGGATATGACTTTGGAGAAGCTATACAGAAACCCTTCAGACAGTGACAAGTGCAGAAGTATGCATTAAGCCTAGGACAGTGATAGCGAACCTTTTTGTCCTCATGTGCCAAAAATATGCACACGAATGCGACAGCACGCACATGTGTGCCCACACCCATAATGCAATGCATGCATGACACCATGCCACAAAACACCCCCATGCATGCACGTGTGAGCCCCCTGCAACAACCCCCCATGCTTCTTCCTGCGCATGCATGTGTAATCACCCCATCCCCATGCATGTGCACACATCTCCCACATATGCGACAGAAACCTGAAAATCAGCTGGTTAGCAGGAGGTGTGCATGCGTGTGTGATGCAGGGTGGAGCTGAGCTGAGTGACAGCTCGTGTGCCCACAGAGAAGGCTCCGTGTGCCACCTGTGGCACACGTGCCATACGTTTACCATCATGGGCCTAGGAGTATGCATTAAGCACCAGAAAGAGACTGGCTCCCCCTTAATTTCATGAGGGTCTAGCAGGGAGAGAAGAGAAAACACAGGCAGATTTGCAATATTCTGTTACTACTGCATAACTCAATATTTTTAATTTTCCTATGGAATCAGTTTCCTGATCTGGTTTATCTCAGAGAGCTGGTGTTAAAATCTTGTGTTTTCCTTCCCTTCACTTATACCTCAGGGATCAGGGGAAAGTTATGCTAAGTCCCTTTCTAATACTTTCCTCTATCCTTGAGCTCAGTACATGCTTCTACACCTGTTGCTGTCTTAATGGCTTCTGGGTAGTTTCTCCAAGGTCATCTCCACACTTCTTACCATTGACCTATTTCAGCTCAACAGTTTCTTAATTCTCCATAGACACTGTAAGAGGAGAGCTAAGTTGGTGTATGGTGGCAAAAGAAAAAAAAAACTGGAGTTTAGTAACACTATTTCTAACTAACACATTGTGTTAAAAGGGATGAGCTTTCCTGAGTTGTAGCTCATATGTATTTGAGCTCACAAAAGGTTATGGTCTTAATATAATTTGTTAGTCAGAAAAGGAGCTCTGAGGTTCCTGATTAATACTCAGTACCATTTCTGTTGTATCTTAATACAATTTACAAGATGTGAAATCAAGATGTAGTCAGATTGAACAGAAACATTACAGAATGCCAGTACAAACTCTAGAGAATTAAACAAAAGATCACTCTGAGCTTCTAAAATGCAAATGTCAGGTCTGTAGCCATCTTTTCTTTTGGATCTTTGGACTGCCACACTTTCTATTATTCTACTATGCATTTTCTACCATGGGAAAATGGGAAGGGGGGATTGTACAGAGTTAGATGCTATGTAGCCATAACAAAAATCTTTTTAGAAAGCCAAGGTCATGCTTTGTCTCTGCACCTCTGCACTTGACCAGAACTGGATGGGTGGAACTGCCAGCATGGCAGTGGAAGATTGGGCTTGTGGATGTGGGGGCAAGATCTTGAACTTTCAACTGTGTGGGAAAAACTGGGAAGCTTTCAGATTTGGGTTTTCCCAGATGTGCCAACATTGCTCTCTTAATAAATTGGAACTTTGAGGAATGCTTTGAGATTGGCAAGAAATGTGAGTCAGTGTCTTGCATTCTATTTTTCAGTCATTGGTCTGAAAATCATAAAGAAACTATGTCCTTTGTCATAAAGGAACTCCTCTTCTGGACCATTTTCAGACTGAGAAACATGGGCAGCCTGGAAAGCTTTAAGAGGAGGGAGAGAGATGTGAACAGGAAAAAAACCGCCTTCTGCCACTTCCCCAAAAGAAAAGAAGCTCAAGAATAGAGTAGAATAGAATGGAATGGAGAAGAAGAAGAAGAAGAAGAAGAAGAAGAAGAAGAAGAAGAAGAAGAAGAAGAAGAAGAAGAGGAGGAGGAGGAGGAGGAGGAGGAGGAGGAGGAGGAGGAGGAGGAGGAGGAGGAGGAGGAGGAGGAGGAGGAAGAGGAGGAGGAGGAGGAGGAGGAAGAAGAAGATAGAATAGACTAAGAATAGGGTAGAATAAGAATAGAATAGAAATCAGAATTAGGATGGTATAGGATAGGGTCGGGTAGGGTAGGGTAGGACAGGACATGATAAGTTTGAATTGAATTGAATTGAATTCTTTATTGGCCAAGTGTGATTGGACACACAAGGAATTTTTCTTTGGTGCATATGCTCTCAGGGTACATAAAAAGGCAAGATACATTTGTATCATAAGGTACAACACTTAATGATAGTCACAGGAAACAAATAAGCAATCAGGAAAGAATCAACATAAATTGTAAGGCTACAAGCAACAAGTTACAGTCCTGCAGTCATAAGTGGGAGGAGATGGGTGATAGGAACGATGAGAAGACTAATAGTAATAGTAATAAAAATGGAAAGATGTGTGTGTCTAAGCAGCACAACAATAAGCTGCACAATCCAAAACCTCTCTTATAGCCTGTTTACCAACCTTCTGAGAAATTGCAAGGCAAAGATCAAGAAACACAAGTTGAAGTTGTCATTGATGAATGCATAAGGGAGCATCCTTCTTCCCTTTATTTGTTTTCATCTGTCTCTCTCTTTCTCCTATCCAAAAGCTAACCCAATGGGAGGAAAGGGTCTGGTCAACAGGAACATTGTTAACAAAGAAAAACATGCATATGAAAAACATTAGGAGAGCTAAAGGCTGCTCAGCTGTGCATTATTTATTACTGTAGGTTAGAGCAGAGAGACTCTAAATGGCTGAGATAATACCATAATGGGCAAAAGTAATGCTGGGGAAGGAGCAACTCTTAACTCTTGAGCCTCAACAGTTGTGGATGGTATGTGAATGAAAGACAAAACATATGTTTGCCTCAAATATTCATTATTTAGTAGCACAAGAAAGGGTGCTACAAAAGCCAATAAATATACACTTACAGCAGTGAAGCAAATTAGATGATGGGGGAATGTAGATGTGAGGCCACTGGAGTGCTTCAGAAGCTATACCTCAGTCCAAGTTTATTTTTTTGTTTGGAAAAGGGCTCTTTTACATTTATCTACTAAGTTTTAGGTGATATATAAAATTGCTCCAAGCCATGGCACTTAATGTGTATAATCACCGAATCATTCTTTAAAGAGCATTTTAAGAATAGAAGCACAAAAACACAGTATTACTTTCATGTCTAAGAGATAAGCAGATAAGCAGAGGGAATACACCCAAGCAGTCTAGCTCCTTCACTCCCATATTCTTAATGGCTGTCCAAGAATGAACCCAACATTGTACAGACAAGATTTAACTCAATCTAAGGATCCACTTTCTGAAATTTTAGAATCCTGGAACATCAAGTTGGAGAAGGGTCTGAATGCAATAGTTATACTTACCCATTATTAGAGAAATAGGCTATTAATACCATGATTATTTTTTCCATCACATGTTGAAGCCTTCCATATACTGTATATTTCCCATAATTTCTATCAAATCTAGTTTTCAGTTATGCTGCATAGGAATGAAGGTGATTGTAACTGAAGATATTTGGAAGGCAGCTCATGTTGAAAGAGGAAGTTGCTGAAAGAAGTTCACTAAAGAATTGTGTATCTGCAGCACAGGGCTGTCAGAAAATAGTCTTCCTGTTGCCAAATACCAAAGGCAAAAATAAACCTCATTTCTTCACAGTTCACTCAAAAGTTCATTTAAAGATAAATGATAGATAGATAGATAGATAGATAGATAGATAGATAGATAGATAGATAGATAGATAGATAGATAGATAGATAGATAGATATCAGTGATGGGATCAGTAATTTTTTTTACTACCTGTTCTGTGGCTTGGTGGGCGTGGCAGGAGAAGGTTACTGCAAAATCCCCATTTCCTCCAGATCAGCTGGGACTTGGGAGGCAGAGAATAGATGGGGGCGGGGCCAGTCAGAGGTGGTATTTACCGGTTCTCTGAACTACTCAAAATTTCTGCTACCAGTTCTCCAGAACTGGTCAGAACCTGCTGAATACCACCTCTGATGTAGATATTTATTCCACCTATTAATAATGGGTGGTAGTGAATAGGTCTTGCTTAAAGGATGGTGCAAGTTTTCTATTTCCTAATAGAATAGGAAAATATTCTTAACTGAAACCTTAAGGTATTGTTGCCAACTATTTATTTACCATCCATTTCCAAAGACTGGGAATAAAGGCATGAATACCATGTTCCCCCCAAAATATGACGCAACTCAAAAAGAAGCCCTATCATGTTTTTTGAACATACACTAAAATTAAGCCCTAACCCCAAAAATTAGACCTAATTAAGACCCTGCCCACGCCAGTGGAGCAAGTCCACAAGTACCTGTGGAGCAAGTCACAAAGGTAAGAATTAAGCTAGGGGGATGGTGGAGCTGCCCTACTCACCAGATCGATCCAGAGCTCTTTTATTGGCTACAGAGGGCTTTCTGGAAGGCATTTAAAGGTAAAACGGAAGCCAGGGGGTGCTGTGTGCATCAATCCAGAGTCTGTTTTTCAGCTGCAGAGAACTTTCTGGAAGGCTCTGATGGCAAAACAGAATCTGGGGAGAGTGATACGTGTGTCAATCTGGACCTTGTTTCTTGGCTGCAAAGGGCTTTTCAGAAGGCTTTGATGGTGAAATGGAGGCTGGGGGTGATGTGTGCAAGTGGCAGCAAGTGGCCACATAAGTGGGCCAGTAGCAGGCTCCCACTGGGTGGGACTGTCGGTGCCACCGGTACAAGGTGAGTCAATAATTAGATCCACCGTTCCTAATGTCACGGTGACATGACAGTCAATCTCAGGGCTCCGAGACCACCGCTGAAATTCCAGCTGCAGGACAGTCCAACTGGACCTAAACCGTCCTGAAGAGACGGTGATAGGAAGGGGCATATCCTGTCGATCCCAGAGACACCCGCAAAGTCTCTGGTGATCCAGGAATAGCCCTTTTGCCAGTGGCTAGAAAGCAGCCATTAAGTCTGGTGAAACTTCTGACAGCTTCAGAAGTGAAAGTGCAGGAGAGAATGTGTCGTTCATGGTGAGATTTTTACCTTTTTTCTGATTTATGAGAACCTTCTAAATGAACAGAATTAATTTAAGATAAAGACTGATGAGAGAGAATAAGCAGCGAATATAAGGCTACAGTCAAAGTGAAAGGGTTTTTTTATTGTTGAAAGCCTGACTGGACTTTCTAATCAGCACAGTGTTAAATGAAGCGGGCTTTTTTTTCTTTTCCGCTTTCCTGCCTTTTACTTTTTGGACTGTTTGATAACTAAGTTCTATTGTTCCACTGTTTAGGAGTCTTTTTTTACATACAGCGTTTCTCATTTGCCTTTTTATTTTTGTTTTTGTTTTCTTTTCTCTTAATAAGGCAGAGAACACAATACAGTGAGGGAAAGTTTTGTATAAGTAACACTGCCACCTAGAGGCGTTGAAACTTTGTTTCTATTTTTTGTCTGAATGAATGTTTGGAAAGGGTTGCTCTCCAAGGTTACTGGCTCAGCAGGACTGATAGGAGAAGAGTTATTTACACAGGTGCTCACTCTGAAATTTTCAGTCCTTGAAATTCTGCCTGGAGACAATAGATAACAACTGTAAGAGTAAGCCTGGAGTGATCTTGAAAGGCTTTCATTTTATAAAAGTTTTGAATTTATTTTTCTTTTGTTTAGAGAACTTTAACTTTACAAGAAGCCTTGAAACTATTTCTTTTTTTTCTTTCTTTTTTTGCTGGTGGCAGTATTTACCTTTTTTTGCTGTGAAGTTGGATTCCATATCTGGTTGTTTTCAATTTTTGGTTTTTTTCAATTGGATTATGGCATAGAAAAGATTGAAGATTTTTATTCTCTTTTATGGGTTTTTGTTTTTTCTTTTCCATATTTTTGATGGTAGATTTACCTACTGTCTCTGTTTTGCTTTCTTGTTTTACTCTTGGCTTTTTTTCACAGAATCTTCTTCCCTTTTTCCCCGGCCTTTTTGTTTTCTTCTTCTTTTGCCTTTTTTTTTTTACTTTTGACCACCTTATGGTCACTCTGGATTACAATTGATTTTTATACCAAGTGGATTATAATATAGACAAATTTGAAGATGAGTAAAAGAATAATAACCACCAGCTCTGGAACAACAACACCCTCCTTCTCACCAGCAGGAGGACAAAGATCAATACAGATAATGTTACAACAGGAAAAAGAAAAGAGAGAGAAGGCAGTTATCTTAGAGATAATTATGCAAGGAATTCAGAATTTGCAAGTAAAAACAGATACCATCAAAAAGAGAACAGAAAACATGGAAAAAAAGAATTGAGACAATAGAACAATGAACGGGAAATATTGAACAATGAATGGAGAACATGGAACAAAAAGCAGTTAAAACTGATGAAAAAATGATAGTATTCAACAAATGGTGATGAAATATGAAGATAGACTACAAAAAATTGAAGAAAATGGTGACCAAAGAGAGAAGAAAATTGGGGAGATTGATAATAGACTGAGTGTAGTTGAAAAAGATAATATTGGAATACTGAATTGGGAGATGGAAAGGTCAAACATAAATATAGAAGAGAAGAAAAATATCTCAATTAACATAAATGGATTTAATTCAGCAAATAAAAGAAAGAAAATATTTCATAAACTAGGGAAATTAAAATTGGATATAATTTGTCTACAAGAAGTGCATATTCAAAAGCAACATGAATACTTATTAAGGCAACCAAAGCTGAGGAAAATGTTTACTTCATTGGCAACCTGTAAGAAAAGAGGAGTGATCTTTTATATTAAAGATACAATTCCCAATGGAACAAATTTATACAGATGACGATGGAAGAATTTTGATGGTGGGAATTATGGACAATAATAAGAAAATGGTCCTAATAGCAATCTTTGCACCTAATGATAAGTAAGATGAATTCTACAGAAAATTACACATGAAAATAATGGATTTGGATTACTTAAATATTTGTATGATGGAAGATTTTAATGGAATTGTAGATAAGAATATGGATTATAACTCACAAAAAAACAACAAAGTCAAATAGAAAGATACTCCCTAAATCCTTTCTTAAAATGATCTATGAGATAGGCTGTCGGAGAGGAGAATACCAAAACATGGTCAGAAGCATATATTACACTTTTACCAAAGGAGGAGGCCAATTTACTACAAATTAAGAATTACAGACCAATTTCCTTGTTAAATTCAGATTATAAATTATTTGCTTCAATATTGACAGAATGACTTAAAAAATACTTAAGTGGTTTCATTCATTCTGATCAAATGGGTTTCTGCCAAAGAGACAAATTAAAGATAATATGATGATAATCTTAGACACTTTGGAATATTATGAGGCACATCCTGAAAAAAACAATTGGCATTGATGTTTTTGGATGCTGAGAAGGCATTTGACAACATGAATTGGTGCTTTATGCTGTTACAGCGGGAACAGATGGGCTTTGTTGAGAAATTTACTTAAGCTATACAAACTATATATTATAGACAAACAGCTAAGATAATGATAAATTGAGATCTGACAGAGTCTATTGAAATAAAGAAAGGGACGAGACAAGGCTGTTTTTTGTTTGTTTTCGTTTGTTGTTATATATAAAATCATATATATATATATATATATATATATATATATATATATATATATATATATATATATATATATATATATATATATGATTTTTACAACCCCTGGTAAGCCCCAATTATGGGAGGAAGCTAACTGCTTCCATCATCTGTCAATCGGCTCGTCACAAGACTCCATCACGAGAGGTATATATTTAAACCCCTGGTATGCCCAAATATGGGGGGAAGGTCACAGCATAAATATAACAATTATATTTATATAACATATAAATATAATTATTTATCAGCATAAATATAACAAATGTAACAAAAAGGCAACAGTAAAAAATATTGGGTTTCTGTCTGGATGGTCTCTTGTGACGAGCCGAAGACAGAGAGTGGAAGTGTGACCTTCCCCCCATATTTGGGCATACCAGGGGTTGTGACTTTAAATATATACCTCTCACCCTGGCTGGCTGATAAGGAGTCGAGCTGTGTAGCTCAATGGTTAACACATCTGCCTAAGAGGCAATAGAGCACAGGTTCGATTCCCAACAAGGGTGTGGCTAGCTGATGAGAGCTAAATAGCTTGAAATAGATCTATACTAGTCTCCCTTTATTTATTTATCAGCATAAATATAACAAATGTAACAAAAAGGCAACAGTAAAAAATATTGGATTTCTGTCTGGATGGTCTCTTGTGATGAGCCGAAGACAGAGAGTGGAAATGTGACCTTCCCCCCATATTTGGGCATACCAGGGGTTGTGACTTTAAATATATATATATATATATATATATATATATATATATATATATATATATATATATAATGCAGTCCTATATATATAGCTAATGCATAATAATAAAAAGAGAAAGGGAAAAGAAATATTTCTTTGGTTTCCAGTGCAAAATCTTCTTGAAACTGTTTTTCTGTTTCTAAATTGGACTTTTGTAATTAAAATAGGAGCAATCAGAATGAGAAATAAAATATTGTTGCAATATTAAAAAATAATAATAATAATTAGATCCACCCGAAAAGAAGCCCTAGCTGTTTTTCGGGGGTCAAAAGAAAATAAGACCTGGTCATATTTTCGGGGAAACACAGTAATGAGCCAGGTGGACCAATGGGGGAAAAATTCCTTATATCCCTAGATCCATTCACAGGTGTGATCAGAATGTGGTATCTTCAGCAATAGCTAAGTGGTTGCATTAAAGCTAATCTATAAATTCACTCTTATCAGACCTGTGAATGGATCTAGGGATATAAGGAGCTCTTTCACCCATTGGTCCACCTAGCTAATTATTATCCATGCCTTTATTCCCAGTCTTTGGAAATGGGTGGTAAATAAATAATTGGCAATATTACCTCAATGTTTCAGTGAACTATATATGCTCTGTAAACTACTCAGAGAGGGGTGTAAAGCACTATGAAGCAGTAAGTCTGTGCCATTTCTATCCCACTATTGCTAATTTAGATTTCGATTAAATATTACAAGAAGGGTTTTGTTATGATGAAGAGGACCAATCCTGATGGAATTTAGAATATCCATGGCAACCCATATTGGGCAAATGGCTTATTTGCCCAACATTTTGCCAATTACCTCCCACAGACCCGTTAGATCGCACAGGGTCGGCCTCCTCCGGGTTCCGTCTACCAGCCAATGCCATCTGGCTACCACCCGGGGGAGGGCCTTCTCTGTTGCAGCTCCGGCCCTTTGGAATGAACTCCCCGTGGAGATTCGGACCCTCACCCCTCTCCAGGCCTTCCGGAAAGCCGTCAAAACCTGGCTGTGCCGGCAGGCCTGGGGTTGATGAGTTCCCCTCCCCTCTCGACCTGTATGGCTGTATGAATCTTGTGTATTTTAATTACGTGTATTGTGTTTGTATCCCCTTTCCCCTTTTGAGTTGTTCGCCGCCCTGAGTCCCTCCCGGAGAAGGGCGGCATACAAATAAATTAAATCTTAATCTTAATCTTAATCTATTTGCCACTTTTTTCATGGTCATTATTGGGGCGTCTCTAAATTGTGGGGCCATGGTCCAACCCTAATTTCAACAATACCGGAAGGAACCACCAATAACATTAGTCTTTGCTGAAGGTCATAGCAGTAAGTTAGAGGAACGTCAGGGGATGGGGGGAATGATGGTCGCTTCCTCTTTTGGTGATGAAGCCTCCTCCAAGTGAAATTACTGATAAGTGTGGAGGAAAATAAAGAGTTCCTCCCCCCCTCCCCAGCCTTCTTTTTGCTTGTTGTTTTGTCTTCCTCTTAATACATTGTTAATTACATGATGTTGCCACTACAGAAGCAATCAAATAGTAGCTCAGATGGGAGCCACCTAGACACCATCTATCTATGTTCTGATGCACAAAAAAGATGATGTGAATGAATTCTCGGTGGCGACAGTAGATCGTTCTTCCTTCCCTCCGACTTTGCATTCCACCCCCACCCCACTTTTCATTTCTTAAACCCTACAGGCATCCCATTACTGTTAACCAGAAGTCATTCTAGGGCTCCACTCACCATTAAGTGACTGGTGTTTTCTTTCTTTAATTTTTTTTTTTTTTAAATCCAGAGCCTGTGGATGATTCATGTCTCCTGCCAAAATTAGTCAGAAAGGTCAAGGGATACTAGAGATAAAATGTTAGCATCTTCAGCTGAAATTGCTCTGGCCACATACAGCCAGAAACACCCCCTGCTTTCCTTCTCTCCCATTCACATTCAGTCCACTATCTTCTTTTCATATCTCTCCCCAAACCCCTTTTTATTTTCTGCAACTTTCTTGTATATTTTCTTCTTCCTAACCCGGGACTGGCTGTGAACATAGGTGTGAAATAAAAAGGCATCAGATGTAATCAATTGAACTTGCAAGTTGCCTGTGGACACCTATGAGCTGCAAATACAATTATATTGTGGACATTTGTAATGTTCGTTGATTTGTCCTGTACTTTCCTCCTGTCTTTATTTTTGCTTTTCATTCCCCCCCCCACATTTGCTTTAATCTTCTTACTCTTTTCTTTTTTGCATTTTAAGGTAATCAGCTTCCCAAAGTGTACTTTGAAGAGAGAGGGGGATGGAGGGGGAGAGGGAGGGAGAGAGGGAGGGAGAGAGGGAGGGAGAGAGACAGAGACACACACAGAGAGACAGAGAGAGACAGACAGACAGACAGAGACAGAGAGAGATAGAGAGAGACAAAGAGAGAGAGAAAGAGATTAATGTGCTCTATCTAATACTGTTAATCTGGGCATGGGCTATTAATTTACCCTTTCCATAGTAGCATCCAGGCAAATGTAGAATATTACTGTCATTAACTGTGTGCCAAGCTATCCCCAGCCCCAACTGACTGCATTATAAATTTCATTGTTTAGTACTAGGGTAAACTTCATTTAATGTGCAAGACACCTGCAGTTTTCTTCTGCATTCAAAACACTGGGCAATCAGTAGCTGCCATTTTTGCACAGTTCAAACTAAACTGCAATGTGTAAGAAGACATTCTTTAGGGATGCTACTGAAATGTACTATTATCACCTATGGGAACTGAATCCTTTGAACTTACTTTAAAAAAAAATTCAAACAGAGAAGAATCCAAGATAATATTATATTTCATTGTAAAAACAACGTGATATAAGAAAAGAAGGCCTGGATGTGTACATCATAAACATAACAATCCTCCCGACACAAATTCTTCCTTGCCCTTTTCTGGGAAACACACACACACAAACACACACACATACACACACACAATTCAAATGTTGACAAATTTCACATACCAGCAATTCATTGCTAAAAATCAAGTGTCAATCTCTCCTCCTATGACCTTTCTACACGTGTGAAACTTTTCCTAGTGGAAAATTCCAAATATTGAGGTAATAACTGAGAAAAAACATATGCATCCCTTACATGGTAATTATTCTACCTCTTAATGATCAGGCCAAAGATTTACAGTTGTAAGACAAACCCAAACTATATGTGTTAATATTTCCATTCCTGAATTCTATTGCCAATAGTAGCATCATTGTAGCTAATTTATATTTTAAAAATACTCTATGTTTAATATATACAAAATAAAATGTGTTCTTGTATTAACTTCATTATACAAGGAAAGGTTCTACAGATTTACAAAAACAGGATATTCAGGTCCATCTGATTTCTTCCACTTTGTATATAAATGATTTAATGATTCAGGAGACAGTCCTAAGTCCTCAAAAACTTTAACTAATATGGAAAAGTACCAATAAAGTAACCATGAAAGAACAACAGTAAGTCAATCGTGGATGCAACTTTCCAACCACAAGTTGCCACTGAGATTCCTATTTATTATGTATTATCAGAATAGAATAGAATAGAATAGAATAACAGAGTTGGAAGGGATTTTGGAGGTCTTCTAGTCCAACCCCCTGCTTAGGCAGGAAACCCTACACCACTTCAGACAAATGGTGATCCAACATCTTAAAAACATCCAGTGTTGGAGCATTCACAATTTCTGGAGGCAAGTTGTTCCACTGATTAATTGTTCTAACTATCACTCTAAGGGTGACTCTTAGGGACCACATAGATAAACCAAACCAATTCCTTCAGATCTTCCAAAGGTGCATCTATCATCACCATATTGAACTCCATTCACTTTACCACTGGGTGTCTCCTCTTTACTTACAACTCTCTTGGCATTATTCTCAAAGGTCTCATTATTTGCATAATGTGTGAAAATTATGATCATTTGACCCTGGTCATTTGTGTCTGCCAGGTACAAATTCTGCATTAGATTATTGTATGATGCATTTGTTTTTGTAGCTATCAGGGGTATAGTCAAGACTCGCTTCTAAAAACAGAATACAAAAGCATCGATGTTGTTGCAAACTTGATTTTTCAAAATCTAATTTCACCGACAAAGGAGACTATTCGTAGCTCAGTCCAGCTCAGAGAGCACCAAGGACCTCTCTAATTTCACCATCAGTACTTGTAGGGAAGAAGGGTTATACTGAAGAGACCTCTGCAAAAAAGCAGAGCTGACAAAATAAAGAGCCTATGAATAGACAGGGTCTTCATAATCCCTTGGAAGGAAAGGAGAGGGCGTGAGGACACCTTCAGACAGCTGCTTCTCATGAGGTGCTTGCAAGACAACCGTCTCAAGTGGGCTTACAGTAGGGGTGTCAAACTTGCGGCCTGCAGGCCAGATGCATCACGTGCTGGCTCTGCCCCCCCCCCGGCCTGGTTTAGCAAGGGGAGAAAAAGTTCTGATACATCACGTGACACCGCCGTGATGATGGTGAGTTTGACATCCCTGGCTTAGAGCTTTGGGAGATGAGGGAGTAACCACCTTGCTCAGCCAGTCCCTTTGAACAAGCATTAAGTTTGCATGCTTCCTTTTCTAATCACTTTCAGAAATTGTTTTTCTAACTGCTTTTCTAGCTATTAGGAACTTTTGGATTGACAAGTTTGACAGCACTGAATGAGTTCCCTTCAATCCTTAGCGAAAGAAGTTTCAGCTACAAGTCAGACAACTCAAATGGGAATAAACAGCAAAAGGATGATTAAAAATTTGACTTTAGAAAGTTTTATGGACTAAGGGTCCAGATATATTTGAAATAAGATTTTGGAATTAATTATAAATATCTTCCCATGGGAAAATTGTGTGTGTGTGTGTGACATATATAATGTATGTCTTATCTAATATATATAAAACAGATTCCGGCGGATTGAGCTGATGAAACCTACTAGAATAGAACAAGGGTCATGACGGCAGTCTCTGCAAACGTTGTGGTATGCTAAGAGCGTGGCAAGACACAAAAGATGCCCCAGTCAACAACTGCACCCAGCCCATCTTCAACTCAGTCTTGACTCTTGTCCTGCTATTGGAGCAAGATGGAATCTGGGAAGAGAGAGTGAGGCTGACTCTGCGCACCTCCCGCTCACTTTAATCCAATTCACACACACGTCTTACATACAATGTCAAGATCCTATTCGAATACGATGGACAAACATCATCATCATCATATATGTGTCTATACATACGCACACATACAATAACAGTTTAGAAACTGTACACTAGAGGGAACTACAGGTAACTAAAGATTAGAATTAGAAGAGAAGAACACTTAAACTCAATTTATAATTACAGAATAAATCAAAGTAA
The DNA here is from genome assembly GCF_009769535.1 of Thamnophis elegans. NCBI lineage: Eukaryota > Metazoa > Chordata > Lepidosauria > Squamata > Natricidae > Thamnophis > Thamnophis elegans. Next base: position 43,954,263 of record NC_045542.1, read on the forward strand.
TTTTGAAGGAAATTTATGAACAACTGACTAAGAAGTAAATTTTAATAGTATCTGCCTCTATAGATAGACTGCATTTAAAGGGAAAAGCCTACCTGACAAGCATAGATCAATTTGGAAGTGGATTTAAAAATGACAAGTTACAAGAATGACATGGAAAAAGATGTTATACTGGATTTTAAAAAAGACTGATGTTGTAATAATTAAAAAGGATACAGGTAGTCCTCAACGTACAACTCTTCACTTACTGACTGTTTGAAGTTACGACAACACTGAAAAAAGTGACTTATGACCATTTTTCACACTTATGATCATTGCAGTATCCCCATAGTCACATGATATACATTTGGATGCCTGACCTATGACTCATATTTATGATGGTTGCAGTGTCCTGGGGTCATATGATCACCTTTTACAACCTTCTAACAAGCAAAGTAAATGGGGAAGCCAGATTCACTTAACCATGTTGGTAAATGAACAACTGCTGTGATTCACTTAACAAATATGGCAAAAAAGTTGTAAAATGGGGCAAAACTCACTTAACAAATTTCTCACTTAGCAACATACATTTTGGGTTCAATTGTGGTCATAAGTTGAGGACTACCTGTATATAAATTACAAACCAAGAGAGTGGCCTGTATAATGTATAAAAAATCATAAAGTTATACAATTTATAGCTATATTGGATTTACAAATGAGGCTGATTGAAGCTGTGAAGACATACTCAAATTCTATGACATTATTTGAAGGGACAAAAGATCAAGATTGTAAGAAGTATAAAATTGGTCTATTTGATCAAGGTTAAAATAAATCTAATTATTTTGGTGAGCCTTAATGGAGTTTTGCTAACATAAGGATTGAAATGATGAGGCTTTATGGATTTGTTGATAGATAAGGGATAGAATATAGGAAGACGAGATCATTTGGTGTATTTTAAGAGGAATATTAATTGTTTATACTTCTTGTGACGAAGAGGGAAGTCACTTCTTAATATATTTCATTTCTTTTTTGTTACTATCTTTTTACTTTTATTTCTATTTCTTTTTATTTTTCCATTTCTCTTTCCTTTCTTTTCTCTTTTTTAGTTTGTATTATTTTTTCCCATTAATAAGTATAATCTTTCACAAAATTATTATTTAAAAAAAAACAAAATCCAATTTCACCATTAGATTGCAGGTGTAATTCTGACCTTGTAGGTATACAATAGTCTAAATATAATTTCCAAGACTTTCATTACTATTTTACCAAGTGCTAGTCTGTAGAGTATTTCTTGATTGTTGATTCCACACTGTTGATAATTGAGCCAAAAAAGCAGAAGCTATCCATCCCTCAGTGTCTTCACTGACAATTCTAAAACTGGTTGCAGAATCTGTTGTCATTAGTTTCCGCTTTTTTTAACATTTAATCATAGTCCCACTTTTTTTTAACTGTGCTCCTTGACTTTCATTACTAGAGCTTCCAGATCATTTGCATTTTCAGTTATCAGAATAGTAGCATTGGCATAATGCAGGTTATTGATATTTCTTCCTCTAGTTTTAAAACTATGCTCATTTTCTTCCAGCTTATCCTCCCTCCCTCCCTCTATGCCTATGCCTATCTGTCTCTATCTCTATCTCTCCATATCTGTCTATCTATCTATCTATCTATCTATCTATCTATCTATCTATCTATCTATCCATCCATCCATCCATCCATCCATCCATCGGTTCCCCTCGCATATATGTGCTAGGCATTCCCGACTCTAGGAGGCAGTGCTCATCTCCATTTTAAAGCCGAAGAGCAAGCGCTGTCTGAAGAGGCCTCTGTGGTCTTGTGGCCGGCATGACTAAATGCCGAAGGCACATGGAACGCTGTTACCTTCCCACCAAAGGTGGTCCCTATTTTTCTATTTGCATTTTTACATGCTTTCAAACTGCTAGGTTGTCAGAAGCTGGGACAAGTAATGGGAGCTCACTCTGTTATGCAGTGCTTGGGATTCAAACCGTTGAACTGGCGACCTTTCTGATCGACAAGCTCAGCATCTTAGCCACTGAGCCACTGTGATTTATTTATTTATTTATTTATTTATTTATTTATTTATTTATTTATTTATTTATGTACACACAAACACGCACACACACACACCGTATACATATACATATTTATGAACACACACACACACACACACACACCATATACACATACACATATACATACATATACATACACACAGTATGTAGGTTGAATAAATAAAAGTGGCTATATTGAAAAAGCCTTTCTGTTAGCAGTTTGTTTCACCATTTTCCTTCCAGACTGTAGCTTCCTGTTCTGCATATATCCTGACCTGTCTATAGATTTTGTATGGGGACAATGAGATGCTTTGGGATTCCCATTTTCTTAAGTGTATTCTGTAATTTGACACGATCAACACAACTGAAGGCCAGCCAATAAAGTATACATTGACTTCTCTTTAGTATTCTTTAGGTTGAAGAATTTTGTAAAAAGACACAAAAATGTAGGAAGGAAGAAAACAGCTTAGAGCACATCCCTTCCAGTAGTCAACATCCAGAAGCAGGAAACAGCACTGGATATACAATTAGAGAGGAAATAATACCCCAATGAAGGAGAAAGCGTAGAGAAAGCCACCCTCCCACCAAGAATGGCAGGGCAAATGGCTATAAATAAACAGCCTATTCTCCACGCACTGATGATGCTATCTAGCCTGGTAATAAACCCTTAGCAACTGGTTCTCTTCTATTGGAAGATATTCTTACAAGGCTCTTTTAGACAGAATTGGATCTCTATTTCAAAATGGATCAACTACCTCTGCTCTTTCTGGTCTTGACTCTTTTCCACTGAAGTGTGATTTTCCAGGAACAGCATACATTGGGAGCAAGTACATAAAAGCTTCATTGTGCCATTACCACTTCCTAGTCCCCCATACACAGTCTGAAATAACTTGCAATCATCTTTGTTTCTCCTGGCTTTGAAACTATGAGAACATTAGGAACACATCACTGATGACTAGTTGATGAGGGTGAGAACTTAGAACCATGATGGTGAACCTATGCTAGGTGTGTCATGGGTGGCACACAAAGCCATATCAATGTGCACACGAGCTCAGCTGATTTTCGGGCCATCTGGGCCCACCATAAATCAGGAAACAGGCTGTTTTTGGCTTCAGGTAGGTCTTCGGGGGTTGGGGAAGGCCATTTTCGCCCTCCCCAGGATCCTAGAAAGGCTCTGGAGTCTGATTACAGTGAAAATGGGTCCACCATATCATCATGTGCCAAAAGTGGGGGGGGGGCATGTGGGAGGGTTGCATGCACAGGGGGAGAACACATAGAATTATGGGTCTGGGCATGCATGTGCATGACCCCCCCCCACGCTCCCCCTTTTTGGGCACGCGATGGCATCATTGACTTAGAACATAGAATAACAGAGTCGGAAGTTATCTTGGAGGTCACCTAGTCACATTCCCTGCTTAAGCAAGAGGGTCTATGCCATTTCTGACAAATGGCTACACCATTTTGGTCAAAGGGCTTGTTTCAGCCCTTTCCGTGAGCTAACTAGTGCACCTGGAAGAAGCAAACATTTCCACTGTACCGCTTCACACAAATGGGAAATAAAATACATTGCTTAATGTTTCTCCTCTTTTTGTCAGTACACACACGCATTCATCAAATCTTTTGTAAAAACAAACTCCAAAACTCTCCATCCCTCAACTGGGACAGCTCTTGGTCATAGATAGGGTTATCAGATCAGGGATGCCGCAATCCAAATGGGCCACCAGACAGTAACAAGGACTTTCAGGGAACTCTTTGCTGCCACCTAGTAATTATCTAGGGTATTGCAGCCTAGTAATTCTCTGCCAAACCCATAGGTTTGTAGAAGTAAGGAAAATAGGAAGTAGGAGTTTGCCAGATGATAGATAGATAGATAGATAGATAGATAGATAGATAGATAGATAGATAGATAGATAGATAGATAGATAGATAGATAGATAGATAGATAGACAGACAGACAGACCACTTTGAACTGACCAACAAAAAAGACAGGCTAAACAGCAAATAATATTTTTTAAAAAAAATTAAAAAAATATCTTTCTGGTATCAATACATAGTGCTTACCACTATATTTTATGGATTGCCCCATTTGCTACTCCACCTCAGATGGTAATACATCTTTGACCAGCCATGCTACTGTGTAATAACAGCTGAATCCTTCTGTCAGCATGTCCCTTCCATTTATAAATAAATCCAATTGATTTTCAGCCAGGCACTTCAAAGCCAGAGCAGCAATTGTCTCCTGAGCTTTGACTGTGGTGGCCAATGAAACTGTTGTGGCTCTCATTTGCCCATGGGATACAGTATACAGAGAGAGAGAGATCAGAGCCAAAGATTAGGGAAAGGGAGAGAAGAGAGATACTGAAGAAAAAAGGAGAGGGAAGAGAGAGATGCCATACGTGTAATATCTCGAGTCAAAGGCATGAAAAGGCAGCCTTGCTGAGGAAGCTGCAGACTGCTCAAAGACTCATTTCATAGCCACTCAGAGGCTGCTCTTATTTATTGCTGTACATCATTGGATGGTGTGCTCAAATCACTGCCCTTTAAGAGCCTTAGAAAGGAACTATTACTTGCAGTTTATATGAGCTATATAAGCTATTATGCACTGTCCGATTACAATAAAGAATTCAATTCTATTCTATTTTCTTCTGTTCTGTTTTGCTCTATTCTATTCTATTATTTATTTATTTATTTTATTTGTTTTGTCAAGTGTGTATAAGATAATAGATATAAGTATATACAAGATTATGAATACATGAACTGGATACAAATAAATGGGGTTGTTAGAACAGGGACGGTAGGCACGTTGGTGTGCTTATGCATGCCCCTTACAGACTTCTTAGGAATGGGGTGGGGTCAACAGTAGACAGTCTAAGGTTAAAATTATGGGGGTTTGGGTAACAAACCACAGAGTCAGGTAACACATTATCTAATTCTAATTCTATTTTATTGTTTATTGCTCAGAATGCTACTGTCAGGATTCCAAATAATATACCCATAGCAAACAGAACTCTGAGGCAAGCAGTTTCCTCAAGGAACAAGTTTATTGGGTATGTCATATTGGCACAGGTTGGTGAAAATTAACTCTAAAGGTTCCCATGGTTTTCACCTAATTAAAAGTAAAAGTTTTCCCCCTTTCCCAATCAATCAGTCACATGGTCCAATTAAGGTGCTGTCTGGTTGCTTGGAAACTTCACTCCTCCTCTCTTCCAGCCACCTGTGGGAATGTCCTTGGTTCTCAGGGGAACTATTTTGTTTTGGCTACAAACCCCAGCTATCTCTATTCCCCCTTCCTATCCCTCAGCACCATTGTGGCAAGCCTCCAAGATGGCCTCAGTCAGGCTAGCTTCAGAGTTGACAGCTACTGCTGGTAGTAATGGAATATCTGTGGTCTCCAACCACCCCAAATGTACTGTAGGCATGCAATCTGGGCTCTGACAAAGGAAAGAAGGCTTGGTGGCAGCATACAGCATCTCTTCCACATTGCAACCGCACAGAGAAATGACTTTGTTTTTTCTGCTACAACTCTATGTCGTTTCTCATGGAATACAATTTGCAATTGGCCAGCCTAACATTTTGAGCTCTCGGAATTCCCAGCCACCCTGCATGATAGTTGACTGGCCATTAAAGGTTTTGTAGTTCTGGCACAAAGACAGAGGTTGGGAAAAGTTGAATTAATGATTTCATTAATTGATGAAGAATATATGTAGAGGGTATGGGGAATGGCCTTGGAGGGAAGGAGAAAGAGCTGCTACCAAGACCATGGTCAGATAAGAGATAGACTTGAACCCAGGCCAAAAATTAATCTGAAACATCTCAGATTAGCCCCTCCCTAGTTAACACAAAGATAAAATGAGGGAGGTATGTGCAGATTTGCAAGATTCTCTTATTATAGCTATTACAATGAAATTAGTCCTAACTTCTATGGCATTAGTTTTTTCATTCGAATGTGAATGTGGCACTATTCAAGCAACTATTAATATTTTTACAGTGCCCTCTGGGGCCAACTTGCACACAGAATGACTCATTGATCGGAAATATCTCTGCCATTAACGTACTGAAATAGAACTAAAAAATCTATGTTTTATTAAAGCTTTTAATTTTTTTACATATTAAATTAATAATTTCCCCCTTTTTAGTTCCTACATTTCAGACATGAGACAAGATGAGTTTCTTAAGTCTGGTTTATCTTGTTGTACTGACAATGTGCCTATCAATAATTCCCTTGCATGATCATATACGGTTCAAAAAGGAAGTACCCTCTTGGTATGCAGAGGGTCCCTATAAGTGGTGGGTTTCAAAAATTGTTTGAACCTACTCTGTGGGTGTGGCCTCCGTTGTGGGAGTGGCTTTCCGCCCAAGTGACCAGATGGGAGTGGCTTGCCGCCAATGTGATCGGATATGAAGGTGCCAACGACACTTGTCAGAACCACCTTAAATTACCTCACACAGAGCACTGGCATGCATAATTCAATTCATTAGATTTATTGACCCCTGTTCTTTAGCTGTTCCCTTCGTCTGGCAACTCTGTGCATGCGTACACTGGGAACAGGCTCCAATCTTTTGACTGGGGAGAAACATGAGATTGGCCCATGTTCCTCCCTAACTCCTCACTGTCCGAATCTGCTGCCAGCTCTTCTGGCCACTAGTGGGCCACAACAGTAAGAAATGGCAAGATGGTGGTTACAACGAAGCAGACGAAGCTTGGCCCTTTATAAGGGCATCCACAGCACACACACAAACAAAAGGGAGAGCTTCAATCACTCTAATGTGACCACAATTTACCTTTTTTTATCCATCCACCAACCACGGAGGCAGCAAATGGGGGGAGGGGCAGAAATAACCCTAAATGGAATCTTAGAAAGCCGTTGCCAATCTTTAGGAGGATCTACTAAATTTAATTGGCAATGGTCTGCCATATAAGACAGCATCCTATTGAAAACCTGATGTGTTACTCACCAGATTCTTCCTGTTGCTGATGCTCAATATTGCACACTGAACAATATCCTAGGCCAGCATGATGTCAGGATTGGTGTTGGGCTTTAATGGCCATGCTTGGTTGGCCAATAAAGGCAATAGAAATCCTAAGTGGGCCTGTGGTCCACTCTAGTGGAGCCTAAGAGATAAAAGATTTGTAGAACTATCTTGCATGACATCCAAAAAACTTTTACCTGAAAAAACAATAAACCTATTGTTGATTATTGCTTAATCCTCTGAAATATTCTTTATCCAAAGCATTGCCCAAATGATCCATATTCTCACAAAGGAGGCTGCACTAAAGTTAATCTCTACAGCCTATAGGATCTATAACTTAAGTATGATCCAGAGATTGAGTCCTTAAGAGAGTAGATAACTATGAGGCCTGCCTCCATTCAAAACCCAAGAAAGAAAACCCCCGACTTCATTGAAGTAGAGAAGAGGTACTTTTACTGAGTTTGAAATGATAGCAGCAAAAGAAAAGCAAGATCTGAGCCAAAAAGTGCGAAAGTTACATATTGGAAGTTTCCCCTAATACCTCACCTGAGGGACCCAGGCTGAATATCCAATCCCCATCCCACATAATGTCATGTGGGCAGTGGTGGGATTCAAAATTCTTTACTACCGGTTCTGTGGGTGTGGCTTAGTGGCCGTGGCATGGCTTGGTGGGGTGTAGCTTTGTGGGTGTGGCAGGGGAAGCATACGGTAAAATCTCCATTCCCACCACACTCCAGGGGAAGGATACTGTAAAATCCCCATTTCCTCCCAATCAGCTAGGACTTGGGAGGCAGAGAATAGATGGAGGCAAGACCAGTCAAAAGTGGTATTTACCGGCTCTCCGAACTACTCAAAATTTCCACTACCGGTTCTTTAGAACTGGTCAGAACCTGCTGAATACCACCTCTGCATGTGGGGCACATCTTCAGGTGTTTTCGTCCATGTGGAGTTCCAGGACCGTTGGCCTTGACAGGGTGTAAACAACTCCATTCAGCAGCGCAATAATTTGTGAGAGCAAACCTCCCTTTTTATTCACATGGGCCTCCTCCACACCAGCTTACTTCCCAAACCCCAATGCTATGGCTGCCAAGAGCGAGCAAGCATCAAAAGGAAAACCCATGCTGGAGATCCGGCTGTGGATCCAGGGCCAGAAGACCAAGAGAGTTCTTGATTGCAAGTGCTCAGGGATGGGAACTCTACTTTGGAATAAGTCTGTCAAGTTTCCTAACAATGCTGTAACATGACAACACGTAGAGTTGACAAAGTCTATGTTCCTGACAAGCTGTTCTGGATACCAAGTACATAAATATTTAGAACTTTGCTCTGGATCTCAAACACATAGAAAACATCTATGCTATTGATTAAAGCATACACTTCTTTTCTTTTTTTCCGGCTTCCCCAAAAGCCTACAATAAATATGCCATTGGCTTAAATGTTGAATTTAAAATATGCTTCTTTAATGTTTCAATTAATTAAAGTGCTCACCTGGGGTTTGAAGCAATTCTTTTGAATCATTTTAAAAATGTACATATCCTTAATAATATTCGAGTCTAGGTTGGCTTTGTTCTCTCATTAAGAATTATTACTACTAGCAGTGGTACCATAATAATACTACAGAATATGAAGATGATGATGACTAGTCAAACTGGAACAATGTTGCTATTGGCTGCTGTTTCCTCATCACCCAAGTTGACCAGGGCCATTTGATTAAGATTTTTGTATACATTTTGTTGTACTTGAGCAATTAAGGAATTTGGCCTGTCAGCTGGAAAGCCATCAACCAGGGTTTGAGACCCAAGCTCCATGTGATGGGGTGAGGTCCCATCTTTGCCCTACCTCATGGAAACGTCTATGGACAGCACTGGTTCAATGGTCTTGAAATGGAGATGAGCTCCACCTCCTAGAGTCAGCAATGACTAGTGGAGTAAAATCCACCGAGGACTTCTGTTGTTGGACTTGGCTACTATTTATACCTACCTATTTATTGACTACTAAGAATTAAATCTTGGTGTTGTCTCTGTGTTTATCCCAAGATCAATGTGCTACAAACCTATCAACCTGATTTATGTCTACTTTCTAAATTTATCTCTATATTTATCTGCTTGAACATGTTCTTGAACAGGAAGGTGATCACATTACATTTATTTCATTTAAAGCATCTCTTTCCCCCTTGCTCAAGGCAGCTTATGACTGGATTCACACATTATGCAAAATTATGGTGCCAAACCAATCAAACATTTGCCTCAGTATTTGTATGAGCTGATCAGAATTCTTAAAGATAGAAGTAAAGCTGCCCTGGCCCACACCTGTGTGGGCTGGAGAAGGTTTGGCTCCATTTAATCATTCTTGAGCTGTCTTTTGTGTGACACGTAGCTTTGTGAATACTATATCAATCGTCCACTTGTTTATCATATATAGAAAGGAAAACAAGAGAGTCCCATTTCCAACAAGACTTCCTCGCCCCGCAACCCACAGTTTTAGTCAAGTGACTCTTAGGCTTACAATGCTGGAAAAGAATAAAGTTCTTGCATATAAACAATATTCCAGAAGTTGATTATACATTCTGGAAAAAGACAAGATTGTTGTCCCCAGGCATGAAATCCTCTTAACTTCACTATCAGTTTGGAACCAGGAGCTTATGTGCATGCGCAGAGCATCCGTGATGACATCTGGGGGGGGCGGAGCCTCCCGCTGCCCCCGCTACCAGTTCGCCTGAACTGGGGCGAACCAGCAGAATATACCTCTGGTTTTCCTTCATGCTCCCTACAAAGATTCTAGGATTATATTAAGGTAAACTTCCACCAGTCTTTTCATCTGAAATACAAAATAGATATTAAGAAGCCAATTTGGTTGATGAATTAAAATATGGCTATTTTGCAACCAGTTTTACCTGAACCCAAATGGCAGTAGGTATCCATACCAAAGTATGCCATACAGCATCTCAGAATAGTTAAAGTACCCCACTGTGTTTCCAGTGGAACAGTATTACTGTCCACAGACCATTAGCTCCACATTATAAAGTTTCATGTCATAAAACAGTATATTCCCTTGATGGAAGTAAATTAGAAATGATATGCATATGCCAAAGACAGAGGCTGGAGATGAGAAGATAGAGAATTAGGACAGGCATATTTATGACATGTTCCTGTGAACATGTAGTATGGAGGGAACACCTGATATGAACAGCAAATGGTAAATCAATTGCTCTTTTTTTCTTTCTTTCAAGGACTCAAGAATGGATGGAAACTGAGTGATAATGACAGTCACAGATTATTCTTTTGATAGAGTTCAACCATCTATCATGAGTTATGAATCTCTTCTTCTATCAGGCTGGGAAGTGTAGGAAGGTAGGCTGGCAATAAAATCATATTTTACATATGGTTTTGGCATCCAACAGGGGCTTCCTCCAAAGTGGGCAATAATTGAAACTATTGTCACTGTCCCAGTCTATCAGGGTAATATTTTATTTAATGGGTGACAGTGGTTACAGGACTTTTGCACATTTGGAAGAATAAGAGATGGGCACACCTTGAGAAACCATCATGTTAGGTAGCATGAAAAATATAAAGCCTTCAGTGGAGACCATTCAAGTTAAGGGGCTAATTTGATCCAGAAACAGGTATTGTTTATACTACAGCTACTGCTTCTCATTCAAGACTTTTATCGCCCTGAGAAGTGAGTAGCTGAGATGAAGATGTCCTTTGGTGAACTAAGGATGCTCTATGGCAGAATCTTTGTTTGTTCATGGTAGACCATGCTGGGAAGAGATCAAGAACTGATGTTCACACTTTTGTTAGGAATGGTAGGTTATTCGATTGTGTGAATTAGCCAAAGCCTGATTTGTATCTGAGACTGAAAATGGCATGACTCAAATACATTTTTCAGGATTCAGGGCCATAAGATTAGATTCAAACTGATTCATGATCCAAAACAAAATTCAGCTGTAGTTTTTTTCCCTGCAAGAATGAGATATAAAGGATATGAACCTAACAATGTACGGACCAGATATTTCAAGGGTTTCACAGCAAAGTTTTTGAAATCTTTCCCCTTTACTCTTTTAAAAGAGAAATCATAGCAATGAGAAATGGAAAGCATTACAATCTTCAACTATCCAGAAAATGGCCTTTATCAGTGATGGCAAACCTTTTCAGCACTGAGTGTCCAAACCAGAATGCATGTGCATGCACTTGCAGGAGTGTCACAAACCCAAAGACCAGCTGGTGGTGTGAGCATGCCTGTTTTTGGGGCTATTTTAAGGCCATTTTCAGCTGTTTTCAGACCACAAACAGCCCAGGAAACAGCCTGGAAACAGCCCGGAAAACAGCCTGTTTTGGGGGTGTTTGGGGGGGCATTTTGAGGCAGTTTTCTGGTGCTCTGGCACCCACGGAGACCAGCTGACCAGCACACATGTGGGTTCTGGAAACTAGAAGCGCAGCTGACAATGACACATGCTGTGCCATACGTTCGCCATCACGGACCTATACAATTTATTATGGTATAAGGGAATACACTGTTTAATATAAAGTTAATATATTACACTAACATCAGGCATTTAGTTCAGATGCACTCAAGTAATCAGAAAAACTGAATATGTTTTTCTCTCCCTCCCAGTGAATCTGCCTAAAGATATGAGATGTAAACAATACAGCAGTACTGCTCCAGGTACTTTAATAGGCAGGGATTGCAGAGGTGATAAAACTCAATAATGAGATATTCCTATCAATATTAGAAACCTAATCATATTCTCCAACATTGTCCACATAGGCTGACGAAGTAGTGATGTGGCTCCACTATTATCAACACCTGTTACTTCTTGTTTTTATAAGTTTTTAATGTTTTTGATGATGATGATGATGATGATGATGATGATGATTTTAAGTATTACTGTTTAATCTTAGCTGTAAACCACCCAGATTGCACAAACAAATGAATAAAATCTATAACAATGTCTGAGATGTTGCTGTCTCCAAAGGGATTGAAGACACTGTTTTCATCACATCCTTCTGCTAAAAAGTGTATTGAAAGAGGTAAATTGATTGGGTCTCCTTTAATCAAATCACCTATCTGAAGATTCACTCAGACTTGTAGTCTGAGACTTGTCCCGTGTGACCCAAAATCCATTATCTTAAGCTTAATAACTTTAGCTTGGAAAAATGCAATTTTTAAAAAGCCTGCATAAGAGGCCACAATCTCTTAAGTTAGATCTTAAAGTAAAATTGCTGGTTAATGTTGATTACTGAGCATAAACTTGACTTTAGCAACAGCTCGCATTGAAGTCCAATTTAGAGAGACAAGGGACCAGAGAAAGAGGCTGAGCTTGCAGAATGAGGGACTAAACATAATAGAATGTCTCTGCTGTTCCAATAAATCTCAGTAAAAGTCAAGGAGCTGGAATGCATGGCAGAGCCAAGGCACCACACAATGCTTTACAGTTCCATCCAATGGACCAAACTGTTAATCTGAGATTGTAAAATGTGTAAGGCTTCAGATTTGAAGGTACCAAAAAAGAGGGGTGCTTTAGAGCAGGTGAAACGCCCAGGGTCGCAACTTTTTAAAACAGTTGACTCTGTTCTCAAAATTGTCCACCTGCCTTCTGCAGCTGCAGCATGATCTTGGTAAAATATACCAGTATTCTTCAATATCTTCATAAATGACTTACTTGAGGGAATAGATGGGAAACTTACCAAATTTGCAGATGACGCTGAGCTGGCAGGAATACCTAAAATGTAGGCTCAAGATCCAGATGGATCTTGACAGACTTGAACACTGGGCCCTATCTAACAAAATGAAATTCAATGTAGAGAAAAGTAAAGTCCTACACTTAGGCAAGAAAATCAAAAAGTACACATATAGATTGGGTGAATCCAGGCTTAATAGCAGTGATTGTGAGAGGAATCTTGGAGTCTTAGTGGACAACCAGCTAAATATGAGCCAGCAGTGCTCAACAGCAGCCAAAAAAAGCCAATGCAATCCTAAATTGCATTAACAGAGGGATACAATCAAGATCAAGTGAGATACTAATGCCACTCCATAAAGTCCCAGTAAGACCACACCAGTGGTGGGTTGCTGTTACTGTCGCTACCAGTACACTGCTCACAGGGCCGCACATCCTGTTTGTGCATGTGCACTGAACACACATGCGCAATCCACCACCCCTGCGACACCCAGCTGCTTGTTGGGCTCGTGCAGGAGCTGCAAGCTATGCACACTTGTGGAATTGGCCAGGTAGCTTTAAAAACAGGTGTGGAACGTGGGTGGGTGGGCCAAATGAGCCACCGTACCAGTTCGCTGTCAGCTGCTGCCAGCTACTACTGGTACGGCTGTACCGTACCGTACCCAGAGGAACCCACCACTGGACCACATCTAGAATACTGCATTCAGTTTTGGTCACCACACTATAAAAATGATGTTGAGACTCTGGAGAAAGTGCAGAGAAGAGCAACCAGGATGATTAGGGGACTGGAGGCTAAAACATATGAAGAACGATTACAGGAACTGGACATGTCTAGTCTAGTAAAGAGAAGGACCAGGGGAGACATGATAGCAGGGTTCCAATATTTGAGGGGCTGCCACAGAGAGGAGGGAGTCAAGCTATTCTCCAAAGCAACTGAAGGCCAGACAAGGAATAATGGATGGAAGCTGATCAAGGAGAGATTCAACCTAGAAATAAGGAGGAACTTTCTGACAGTGAGAACAAACAACCAATGGAACAGAAGTTGCTCTCAGACGTTGTGGGAGCTTCATCACTGGAGGCTTTCAGGAAGAGATTGGACTGCCGTTTGTCAGAAATGGTGTAGGGTCTCCTGCTTGAGTGGGGGAGGGGGGCTTGAGTGGGGGGGGTTGGACTAGATGACCTATAAATTTCCTTCCAACTCTGTTAATCTGTTAATCTCACCTGTTGTGCCAGATGAGAGCCCTGCATGTTCTGAAGCCCTTTCTAAACTTCCAGATCTGAAACAGTGAAGAGCCTCTGGTGCTGATGCAGGAGGAGAGGTTCACTTTATGTTCTGCGTATCTGGATTTGATCTTGAAGCTGGAGGAGGAAGCTTATCGTGCTCTTTGCCATGTTTGTGTACATAGCCCTCTGTTCTCTGCATGCCTTCTAGCAACTTTACAGCAACAGTTAAATCACTAATGGGCCCTTTGCATTTCCAGCATGTGAGAACTATTAGGACTGATGGGGGAACAGATGCTTTGCCCCCCACTATCCCCATGTGATTTATAACACTTATTCTTCCAAAAGCATTATGATGCATCCACTTACAAATGCTTTGCAGCTGTTGCTGCCATGACAGGCACCAAGAGGGAAGGTCTGAACAGGGAGGTGTATTTTTAGCTTTCTCATTAACCGAATGCTTTCAAATTAGCCTTCTATTAACCTCAAAGCAGAATGAAAGCAGTTGAAAGCAAGGGTGTTTTTTGTTTTTTGTTTTTTTAAATGCCTGCTTCTAGGCTCAGACTCCTACAGAATACCAAGGTTCTTTGGATTAACATTACAGATCTGCTTTGGAACTCTGATGAAGGGGAATGTTGTCATGTTTAGCTCCGGTAGTATGATTGGTCCAGAGGAATAGGTATCATAGAAGTGGCTTTGACCTGATAGGGCTTCCAAACTAGTTATTCCCTTGGGAAGCTCTCAGTAAATAGTAACAGAATTGGAAGGGACCTTGGAGGTCATCTAGTCCAACCCCCTGCTCACGCAGGAGACCTGTACTGGGGATTCGAACCGCCGAACTGCCGACCTTTCTTATTGACAAGCTCTCAGTTGAGGCTGGGTTGTCTATATCTGGGTCCCTTTTTATCTGGGGCTTATGGATCTTGTATTGGTTCCACGGTGTACAATGTAAAATTAATATAACCATTAGGCTTTTGCACGGAACATTATTTCAGGATAAATATTGCCCTTTTTTCTATCGCCCCATTCTTAGGCTCTAGATCAGGGGTGTCAAACTCAATTTCATTGAGGGCCGCATCGGGGTTTTGTTTGACCATGGGGGGCCAGGGTGGGTTTGACCAGTTCAACGCTCTGTCAGCAATAACAGGCTCCTGAGCTCCATTTTTGGCTGCAATGGCTTTCTGCAACCCTCTGCCAATAAAAACAGAGCTCAGGATGCCCTCCTGAACTCCATTTTCACTGGCAGAGGCACTGCAGACCGGTCCTCCACTGTTTCCAGGGTGGCCCCACAGGCCAGATTTAAGCACCCCATGGACCGGTTCCAGCTCCCGGGTCTTGAGTTTAACACCCCTGCTCATATGTCATGGGTATCAAACTTGCCACGTCATGTTGCCACCATGTAATGTTTTGCGACATTTTTTCCCATTCGCATAGATTGGTGGGCGTGCCCTGCACGTAACACATCTGGCCCACGGGCCACCAGATTGACACCTCTGCTCTATATGAAAGCAAGAGAGGCACCTTGTGATACTTGTAAAAATTACATGTGAGAGTAAATTCGAGATACCACTTCTTGCATCAAATAGTATCTTGAAATGTACATCTATATGAATCTGAGATTGGCACATGATTTTGGCAGTAAAATCCAGGTCAAAGTGTTCAGTCCTTTGTAATATGGTAAAAAGATTTATACTAAAGTTTTATATTGCTTAGTAAATTAAAACATTTCTATATAGTAACGTAGGAGAAAAAAAGTCTTAAGTGTAACTAGGATGAAATATATACTTTATGGACCAGTAAATCAATAGCAATAGCAATAGCAGTTAGACTTATATACCGCTTCATAGGGTTTTCAGCCCTCTCTAAGCGGTTTACAGAGTCAGCATAATGCCCCCAACAATCCGGGTCCTCATTTTACCCACCCCGGAAGGATGGAAGGTTGAATCAACCCTCAGCCGGTGAGATTTGAACAGCCGAACTGCTGAACTGCAGTTAGTTGAAGTAGCCTGCAGTGCTGCATTTAACCACTGCGCCACCTCGGCTCTTATCAAATAAATCAAATAACAGACAGCAGTAAATAATAGTTAAAAGCTGGTAACAGTGGAAATCTCTTGTCCTGAACTTTGTACTAAAGACACATCAAGCAACTGGAGAAACTTCACACATGCTTTAACATGTCTTTAACATGACTCAGACACTATAGCTCTTCAAAATGCAGTTGCCCACAAATGCAGATGGATGACAGGTAAAAACTGTTCCACAAGGCTAATGCTCTATTCTGGAATCTGCACTGGCCATTCAAGGTGCGTCATCTATAAAGATTTTTACAGCTGATATCTGTGTCACCTGCAGAATCATCTTCTTTGTGTAAAGTCTAGCCATTCCTTATGTTAAATCAAGAAGATATGCTGAAGATTGTCCTCCCCATGTAAACTTGGAATAGGAATAGGAATTCCAGAACAGGTGTCTTCTTAACGGCTAGCCCTAGGGATCAGATTGCCACCCAAGGTTAGGCAGCTCCCTCTCAATTAATTTTTTGGGAACTAGTTGAGGCACTGTCAACTAAAAAGAGGTGATATATAGAGCTTCAGCCTCATGCCTAGGTTAATTGGTGGTAGTTTTGTGGTTTTTTAATCTTTTGGAGGCATTTGGAGGTTATATATTTTTTGTTGAAATTTATTTTCATTGGTTGTGGAATGTGAATAACTGTAAGTTAGGAATGTGGTGGCTCAATGGCTAAGATGCTGAGTTTGTTGATCAGAAAGGTCAGCAGTTCAGTGGGTTTGAATCCCTAGCATTGCGTAATGCGGTGTGCTCATGTTACTTGTCCCACTTCTGTCAACCTAGCAATTCGAAAACTCATTAAAAAATGCAAGTAGAAAAATTTAGATTTAGATTTAGATTTAGATTTTATTAACATTTGTAGGCCGCCCTTTTCCCTGAGGGGACTCAGGGCGGCTCACATAAAATCAGGGAGGGGAAGTACAAACAGTAACATAGACACATATAATAAAAGTAATAAGCAACATACATTCATCATTCGGGAGGGGCAACTATCCTTGTCCCCAGGCCTGACGGGCTAGCCAGTTCTTGAGGGCTGTGCGGAAGGCCTGGACGGTGGTGAGGGTACGAATCTCCACGGGGAGTTCATTCCAAAGGGTCGGGGCAACTACTGAGAAGGCCCTCCTCCTTGTAGTTGCCAGCCGGCACTGGCTGGCTGATGGAATACGGAGGAGGCCCAATCTGTGTGATCTAATTGGTCGCAGGGAGGTGATTGGCAGGAGGCGGTCTCTCAAGTATCCAGATCCACTACCATGCAGGGCTTTATGAGTGACTAATAGCACCTTGAAGCGCATCCGGAGATCGACAGGTAGCCAGCGCAGCTCGCGGAGGATAGGTGTTATGTGGGTGAACCGAGGTGCACCCACGATCACTTGCGCGGCCGCGTTCTGCACTAGCTGAAGTCGCCGGATGCTCTTCAAGGGCAGCCCCATGTAGAGCACATTGCAGTATTCCAGCCTAGAGGTCACAAGGGCCCGAGTGACTGTTGTGAGAGCCTCCCGATTCAGGTAGGGTCGCAACTGGCGCACCAGGCTAACCTGGGCGAATGCTCCCCTGGTCACAGCCGTCAGGTGGTGGTCAAACGATAGCTGTGGATCCAGGAGGACTCCCAAGTTGCGAACCCTCTCTGAGGGGTGTAAAATTTGACCCCCCAGCCTGAGTGATGGAATATTGGTCGAATCTTTGGGAGGGAAACACAACAGCCACTCGGTCTTTTCTGGGTTGAGTACAAGCTTGTTAACCCTCATCCAGTCCATAACGGCCTCAAGGCCTCGGTTCATCACGTCTGCCACTTCATTGAGTTGGCATGGGGCGGACAGATACAACTGGGTATCGTCCGCATATTGATGGTATCTGATCCCGTGCCTGCGGATGATCTCTCCCAGCGGTTTCATGTAGATGTTGAATAGTAGGGGGGATAAGACCGAGCCCTGAGGCACCCCATATGTTAGGGGCCTAGGGGACGATCTCTGCCCCCCCACTAACACCGACTGGGACCTGTCCGAGAGGTAGGAAGAGAACCACTGCAACACGGTGCCTCCCACTCCCACCTCCCGCAGTCGTCGCAGAAGGATACCATGGTCGATGGTATCGAAAGCCGCTGAGAGGTCAAGGAGGACCAGGATGGAGGAATGTCCTCCATCTCTGGCTCTCCAGAGATCATCGGTCAATGCGACCAAAGCGGTTTCTGTGCTGTAACCGGGTCTGAAGCCTGACTGGAAGGGGTCGAGATAGTTTGCTTCCTCCAAGGACCGTTGGAGCTGAAAGGCCACCACCTTCTCAACAACCTTCCCAAGGAAGGGAAGGTTGGAGACTGGGCGATAGTTATTAAGAACAGCTGGATCCAAAGATGGCTTCTTTAGGAGGGGTCTCACCACCGCCGCTTTCAGTGCGGCGGGGAAGTTCCCCTCCCGAAGAGAGGCGGTCACAACCGCCTGGATCCAGCCTCATGTCACCTCACTGCTGTTAGTAACTAGCCATGAGGGACACGGGTCCAGTACGCAGGTGGAGGCACTTACAGCCCTCATGGCCTTGTCCACATCCCCGGGGGTAACATCCTGAAACTCAACCCAGAGATGTTCCACCTGATCCTCTTGTGCCTCGGCTGGAACTGTGGGGATGGAGTCCAAGTCCGACCGAAACCGAGCAATTTTGTCCGCTAAGAATTGGGCATAATCCTCAGCTCTGCCCTGCAAGGGTTCCCCCGCTTCCCTTTTATTTAATAGGGAGCGGGTTATCTTAAACAGGGCGGCTGGGCGGGACTCAGCGGACGCAACCAAGGTGGCTATATGAGATCTTTTCGCTGCCCTAAGTGCCCTGGTGTATTCCTTGGTGCAGGTGGTAACCATTGCTCGGTTCGATTCGGACTTATCGGACCTCCATCGGTGCTCTAGGCATCTCCTCCGGCGCTTCATCTCCCGGAGTTCCTCGGTGAACCAAGGAGGTCTCCGGGATCCGCCGCCTCGGAGGGGCCGTAGTGGCGCAATCCGGTCGAGGGCCTCTGATGCTGCCGAATGCCAAGCAGCCACCAGAGTCTCTACCGGACTGTGGGCGAAAGTATCAGGAATGACCCCAAGCTCCGTCTGGAACCTTAGCGGTTCCATAAGTCGCCTGGGGCGGAACCACCTGGTCGGTTCCTCCTCCCTACAGTGGGGGTTTGGTCTCCGGAAGTCGAGCCTCAGTAGGCAGTGGTCTGACCACGACAGGGGTATGATGTCATTACCCCTCAGACCAAGGTCACAAATCCACTGCTCCGAGAGGAATACGAGGTCGAGCATGTGACCCGCCGAATGGGTTGGGCCCCGAATTACTTGGGTCAAGCCCATGGCTGTCATGGAAGCCATGAACTCCTGCGCCCCATCAGAGTTTTCACCGAGCGAAGGCAAATTAAAGTCCCCCAGGACCATCAACCTAGGGAACTCAATTGCCAGCTCGGCTACCGACTCGAGGAGCGAGGGGAGGGCTGCTGCAACGCTGTTGGGCGGCAGGTACGTTAACAGCAGACCCACTTGACCCTTGAGGTCCAACTTTATCAGCAGAGACTGATAAAGGGACCACCTTTGGTGGGAAGGTGTTCCGTGCGCCTTCGGCATTTATTCATGCCAGCACATGACGACAGAGATGTCTTTGGACAGTGCTGGCTTTTCAGCTTTGAAATGGAGATGAGCACCACCCTCTAGAGTCAGGAATGACTATCACGCATGTATTGAGGAACCTTTACCTTTAACTGTAAGTTGCCTGGAATTCTCTGATTGGGGTGACATGTGAATATTATCAAGTATATAAATAGCTTTACTGACTTTACAGATGCTCTAAGGCTCCCAATGTCTCTTGAACTTTTAAAATATTTTATACAGGTAGAAAGATAAATCTATTCTGGAAAACTGAGCAACTTTGTACAGATTTATGGCATGTTCTGAACTGTTGGAAAGAACTTGGACCCAATTCTAAATAGAGTAGAATCTTTAAGAGCTGCTAGATAAATATCTGAGATCCTGAAAGTTGGAAAGGAATCTTGACCAATGACATCAAAAGTTTGGACTAATCATTTAAACAAAAAACAATTTCCAATTGAAAAGAAAAAGTGCAAGAATCTTTTGCTAAAATGATTTTTTTTAAAAAATACAAGTATAGATTTTTTTAAAAGTATGGTTGCTAGTTATTCTTTGGCTGTGCTATTTGTTTGTTTAATCCTCCTGATTTCTTATGCAACTCTTTCAGTTGCATTTTAATTTGTGCATGACTTTTTTAATATGGAGACTGATCTGGAAAAAATGGATAAACATAATAACATTTATTATTTATAAAGTGCTTCAAGAAATTACATACTTTGCATAAATAAATATTAATCAATATTTTAAAAAATCATACATGGAACCAGGAACTTTTGAGAGAACTATGTATGAATTAAGGAATGTTTTGGCAGCTCTCTATGGAATGACAAAGTTATAGTTAATATAGATTTTAAAAATAATTTTGTTAGATGTGCCATAATGAGAGTTTGGAACAGACATAAAGCAAGATTGTCTCTTAAAATCCCTTTATGGCTGTCATCCCAGGAAGCCTTTTTTAAGAAAAGAAATGACAGTTACACAAACTTGGTTGACCTATGCTGATTTATTGACCTTTACTGAAAGAGAACTTAGATTAAAAACAAGAGTTGGAAAAATAACTTATTTGCTAATAGTATGCTTATATACAATTGATAGAAAGATTTAAATTGGATAAAAATAATCAAAGCATCAATGTAGGCAACCTTATTTTGTTGTTTTCTGAGATTCCAGATCCTCAGTTATTCTTTGTTTCAATTCATCTTCTTTTTAGTTAGAGGGTTTTGTTCTTTCTGAGGAGAAAGTAGAAGAGAGGGTGCCTAGTTTGAGTATGAAAAAAAAATTCAATAGCTATGCTGGCTTCCTCTACTGCTGTTTCCTTCTACATTCTGGCACCTTTTGGCAATCTTTGATTTCTTTGCCCTGAGTAGATCTTTGCAGTTCTTCCAATTTTGCTTCTCTGTATACTTTATTTTCTATTACAAATTGATGTTGAACTGGTAGCTTCTGTTCTGCTTTCTGATTCTGGGTGTTGTTCTTTCCTGAACAAGTGCATTCTTTTGTTTCTTGGACTTGATTTGTAATAATGGACCATTATGTCTTTGTTTTCCGTATTTGTATATTTGTGATGGATAAATTATTGTTATTACAATATATGCTTAGAGCCTTGGAAAAAATTGATGAGGCACAGTAGAACTCTCATATAACTAGAGAACTAGCCAATCATCATGCATACTGGTAATAGGGTTGTTTATTGTAGCATATTGATTTCACTTTTAGTGAAGTTTTATCTTTTTGCTAATTGCCACAAGATAATTCAGAGCAACTAGAATGGTTAATGAGCATAAATTACAACATACCTACCAAGATGCAGGTTTAATAAAAGTCTATAATGCTCACTTAAAACATGTCTGGTTAATATAGCTGAATAAGCACATACTGTACATATATCCATTTCTTGGGCCAGCTCCACAAGACTTTTGACTTACCTGTGAACCTGGCATGAAGTATGGATCTCAGGAAAATCTGGACATAAAAGAAAAGGAAGAAGTGAAAGATCCTACAGTAAAACAATAGAACAATACAGGTAGTCCTCAATTTATTCTCACAATTTACCCCAAAATGTCTGTTGTGAGACATCTGTTAAGTGAATTTTCTCTCATTTTAAGACCTTTCTTGCCATACTTGTTAAGTGAATCACTAAATTGTTAAGTTAGTAACTTGGTTGTTAAGTGAAACTGGCTTCCCCATTGACTTTGCTTGTCAGAAGATCGCAAAAGGTGATCACATGACCCTGGAACAGTGCAATCATCATAAATATGAGTCAGTTGCCAAGTATCTGAATTTTGATCACAAGATCATGGGGAGGCTGTAACAGTCATAAGTGTGAAATGTGGTCATAAGTCACTTTTTTCAGTGCCTTGTAACTTTGAACAGTCACTAAATGAACTGCTGTAAGTTGAGGACTACCTGTAGTAGCAAGATAATGTATTTTTAAAAATATGATATGGAAGAACTAATCTTCCAATGCAATTAGTAGAATATAGATATGAAAAAGGACTTTGAAGCTATTTGGGACCAAGTGAATACAGAAATGTGTGGAATTATAATAATGAAAAGCTATGCTAATGTAGTTATGCTAAAAAGGATATGAAGTATCAAAAATAAAAAGGCATGAATAAAGATAAAATACTCATAAGAAAAAGAATTCCTGCAAAAGTGATATTGTATAATATCTAGAGAGAAAAAGATAGTTGCAAAAATCTAACAAGAAAATAAGGACCACGTACTTAAGATTCAACAGGAAGGGAGAGAAAATGCAGAACTAAAAACATTTTTTTGGAGGAAATAAAACCGCTTTTGGAAGTGGGTGAAGGGGGCTAAACATGGAGCCTCTGGCAAAGTAGTTGGAATTAAAGATTAAAGTGATGAAATAGTTAGGGTTAGGGTTAGAGGAGTCATAAAGATCATACAGCCCCCAATTCAACTAGCCCTTAAGTCCTTAAAAACATGGTTGCTCCTTTCAGCATGGGGTTTGGAAGTTGAATGA
This sequence comes from Thamnophis elegans, assembly GCF_009769535.1. Taxonomy (NCBI): domain Eukaryota; kingdom Metazoa; phylum Chordata; class Lepidosauria; order Squamata; family Natricidae; genus Thamnophis; species Thamnophis elegans. The sequence goes on from NC_045542.1 coordinate 43,976,835, forward strand.
GCCTATCAGTACACAGGTTTTTTTTTCCTTTAGGATTGGAGTTGGGCTTATCTTCATTCACCATTACTTTTTTATTCTTCTGTAAAGGGTTGCTATAAAGAAGAGGGGGTCAACTTATTCTCCAAAGCACCTGAAGCAATGGATGGAAATTAATTAAAGAGAGAACCAAATTAGAACTAAGGAGAGATTTCCTGACAGTTAGAACAATTAATGAGTGGAACAACTTGCCTCCAGAAGTTGTGAATGCCCCAACACTGGACATTGTTAAGAAGAGGTTGGACAACCATTTGTCTGAAATGGGATAGAGTTTCCTGACTGCACTTGAAGACTTCCAAGGTCCCTTCCAATTCTGCTATTTTGTTATCATGTTCTGCTTGGTTTGGCTGTAACTCTATGCAGGCTGCCCATTTGTGAGAGGTCAAAACAATATACCTTGATATAACAAACATATATAACATATTTCTCAAGTGAGAGAAAGCTGAAAAGAGTTTTTTTAAAGGTCCGTAAGAATATGTCAAAGTGTCAAAAAGTATAGTAGTCTAAGAAAAAAAATGATGAAAAGGAAACCATAAATATGATGTGAGAATGTTGGAAAATTATAGGTTTGCAGGTTTAGATGGCGTAACCAAAGAAATCTTGGCTTCCTTGTGGATGTGGCTTATTTATAAAATGACTGTGAAACTTGTCCAATATGTATGTGAAGACTAAACCTGTGCATGATAATTGAAAGAATGCTGTTACAGTTCCCCTTTGCAGAGAGAAAATAGGGAGGGTAAGTGAATGCAAAAACTACAGGGGAATTGCTTTGTTAAGTGTGCCTGGAAAGATGCTTTGCAGAATTTTAATTGAAAAAGTACAAGAGAGGACCATGAGCAATATCTGTGAAATGCAGTGTGGCTTTATGCCAATCATCAAAGCAGGTGACTGAGAAGTGTATAACTGTGAGGTTTATTGTACACTTGTTAATTTAGAGAAGACATGATAAAACATGCAGGCTGGAATTATTGTACAAATATGAAAGTGATGGAATGTGATGACAGAGATATATGAAGGAAGTAAAGGATGCATGAAAATCAATGGGATGCTTAATAAATGGTTCCGTATTGAGCTGGGAGTAAGACAAGGATATGTTTTTTTCCCTTGGTTGTTTATTTATGGATGCATACAAAATTAATGATTGTGGTGATATTATAGATGCATTGGTTGGAGATCTGAAGTTCTGAATGCCAATGATGCTGTATTGTTGGCTGAGAACAATTTGTAGTGACTGTTAAACATATTATGTAATGCAACATAGATATGGATCAGAACATTAACATTAACACAGAATAGACACATGGTGTTTGACAAGAAAAGTAGAATGAATAATTGCAAGGGTTACAAAATGATGATAAACCAAAATGGGTAAATCAATTTGTGTATGATGACAACAGACAACAAAGAAATGAAAACAGGGGAAATGTAAGATGAGCAGATACTGGTGAAAAGATAGTTGAGTAGTATGCTCAGTGGTGGGTTGCAGGCAGTACACCCCGGTACGGGTGTGGTGGAGCCTGCCTGGAGCACCTGATACCATTCCAGTATGGTGCTCCGGATGGCCCACCCATCCGCCTGAGCTCCTTACCTGTCTTTTAAGGCTTCTGTGCACGCGCATGGCGTGTACAGCGCCTGTGCGATGCTCCATGGAGGTGCTAAGATGCATGCGTGCACTGCACATACATGCATGCTCTCTGTGCACATCAACTGTACTGGTTGGAATGGGATCCGGAACTCACCACTGAGTATGCTATAAGGGTATGAGTGTTTTCTGAAGACATGAAAATGGAAGGAGGAAATCCCAAAGGTGCTTTTTTAGGAGGCAACTGGACTTCGTTGTTTTTCTTTGGAGATGTTTTGCTTCTCATCCAAGAAGCTTCTTCAGATCTGACTGGATAGTGGGGAATAGAAGGATGTATATTCTTTGCAACTTTCAGAAAGAATGCTAACAACCAGATGGCTGCAAGGAATATAAATCCTTCCATTCTCCACCATCCAGTCAGAATTGAAGAAGCTTCTTGGATGAAAAGCGAAACGTCTTCAAAGAAAAACAAGAAAGTCCATCTGCTTCTTGAAAAAGCACCTTTGGGACAACCATGGCCTGGATGACTGAGAATCTCCATAGACATTTGGAAGGAGGAAACTTAAAATCATGATGGGTTGAGTTGCTGGGTTCCTTAAAAGGAAAGTTGTGACAAATTTAAGGAAGTAATGCAAATTTCTGAAGTGATGAGTAGTTATAGTAGAAGCAAGGATGGTTTGCAAGTACAGAGGTACAATGAATGGAGGCGTGGAAAATTAATTTAGATATATTTCTTTTTCTTAGGTAATGCCTTTACTTTATTTGACTTGCTATTTCTTTTCTGACAGATGGATTGCATAGATCCATGATGGCAAAACTATGACACATTTGTCATAGGTGGGGGGACAGACCCCTCTCTGTGGGCATGCTAGCCATCACCCCAGCTCATCTCCACCGGGCATGTGTGCGTGCCTCCTGCCGGCCACCTGATTTTCAGGTGTCTGCCGCACACGCGTGGGGGGTGGGGCACATGCAGGAATCGCATGTGCCTGCGTGGAGGCAGGGGAGTGGGGTGGGTGAGGAGGGGGCCCCTGGGACCTGTTTTTGCTCCCAGGAGGCTACAGGGAGGCCTACTAGGCCCAAAATGGTGTGCGGGGCAGTCACACACACATGCATAGGTTGGAAGGAGGAAGACAGAGTCATATGTGCATACTTGGGAGAGGGCGTACATGGGGGGGGTGTCGCACGTACATTTCATTATGGCAGCGGGCACGCCCCCGTGCCCCCGTGTGCACTTTTAGTACATGACGACAGAAAGGTTAACCATCACTGGGATAGATTATAGCAGTGATGGCGAACCTTTTTTGGGTCCTATGCCAAAAGCGGGGAGAGCGCAGGGGAGTCATGCGCAGGTGTACCATACCCATAATGCTATGCATGCATGCATGAGTGATCACACACACACACACACATGCCGCTTTTGGCACATTTTTTTTCCCTCCCCACGTTCCAGAGGTTTTCTAGGAGCCTGGGGAGGACGAAAACAGCCCCCCCACCCGGATGCCCTCTGGAGGCCTCAGGAGCTTCCCTGAAGGCTCAGGAGGCCAAAAAAAGGACCTACAGGGAACCCGGATGTTCAGGAATGGTGGATTCCGGTTTCAAGGAAACCTCAGGAGGGTGAAAAACGGCCTCAAAAGAAGGCCAAAGTCAGCTGGCCAGCGCCTTGCGTGCCATAGGTTTGCCATCACGGGATTATAGCAAATAGACAGACAAACAGATTTCACATGAAAGATTCCAAATACAATTCCTGGCATTTTCAACTACTATATCAAGGACAAACCTGTCAGAAAAGCTGGAGATGGGCCTGTTCTGGCTAGTATTCAATTGTACAGACCAAGATGGTATCAGGCAGTTTTCTTAGGTTTCCAGCAGCAGCTGATAAACAAAAGAAACTTAACCAAAGCTTGGGATAGTCTAACCAGGTTTGAAAACTGAACTGGCTGCGTCAGGTGATTTTTGAGCCTTTGGAACAGGGCAGGGGAAGAATGGCAGAGACAGCAAATCACCCATCCAGTTCATACTATGGGAGCAGACAAAATAATAAACAAGGTAAATCAGATTTGGGGCCTGCTGACCCAGGCTGTCTCTCCAACGAGCGTCTGTGATATACCAAGCATTTAAAATTGCATTTCAGCTAAGCTAGATGAACGAGTTCCTGTTCCAGCTCTGCCTCTCCCCCTGGATGCCGCCAGTGAAAAATGTCCCATCATAATCTGGTTGAAGGCATTTTTCATAGAAACACTTGAGGAAATTGCTTGCTGCCAGGAAGGTGTTTATTTAATGAACGTGTTGCTAAACAGATAAAGATGATTTTCTGCCCCTGATGGACTATAGCCTTGCAGTAAATTATACGGAGGCAGAGCTACTGCTGCCACTTACTAAGTCTTTAAGGCTTATGATGGGGCTGAGAAAGGGAGCGAGGCTCTCTGTCAAGTCCTGGTTTAGCAAAGTCTGCAGATGTGCTTTGGAAGCTGGAACTTAAACCCTGTTTGCAGGCTGGGCTTAGCCAAATTTAAGAATAATGGGCTGCACCCAGATTCACTATGGATTAGGAAAATGGGTTGTGCAAGTAGACCCAGGTAAGGAATGTGGTGGCTCAGTGGCTAAGATGCTGAGCTTGTCGAACCGAAAGGTCGAATCCCTAGCGCCACGTAATGCAGTGATATCCTGTTACTTGTCCCAGCTTCTGTCAACCTAGCAGTTCGGAAGTATGTAAAAAGTGCAAGTAGAAAAAATAGGAACCACCTCTGGTGGGAAGGTAACAGTGTTCCGTGTGCCTTTGGCGTTTAGTCATGCTGCCCACATGATCACGGAGATGGTGATTAGAAGTTTGGGCATCCAGATTTATAAGTTGATTGGCCTCCAAAGGTTAGGTAGTGAATGGACATGTGAAACTTGTTTGGAAAGAAGCAGAGTTGGCTCAGAAAATATCTAACACCCAAGGAAGGAGTATAGGTAGTCCTCAATGTATGAGGATTGAGCCCAAAATTTACATTGCTAAGTGAGAAATTTTGTTAAATGAGCTTTCTCCCATTTCATGACTTTTCTTGCCACATTTGTTCAGTGAATCACTGCAGTTCTTAAATTAGTAACATGGCTGTGAAGTGAATCTGGCTTCCTCGTTGACTTTGCTTGTCGGAAGGTTGCACAAGGGGAATCACACGTCTCCCGGACACTGCAACTGTCATAAATATGAGTTGGTTGCCAAGTATCTGAATGTTGATCACACAACCATGGAGATTCCACAATGGTTGTAAGTGTGAAAAACAGGCCTAAGTCACTTTTTTCAGTGCCATTTTAACTTCAAATGGTCACTAAACAAACAGTTGTAAGTCAAGGACTGCCTGTAGTGAAGGGTGAAGGAGGCAAGGGGAAAAAAAGAAAAGAAAGGTATTGGGAACCAGCGGAATGGTTCCTGCTGAAGCAGAAAGATTGCTTCTGATTAATGGGGGATAATGGGAGAAAGTATTTCTTTCAGAATGTTTCTGACTGCAGTGCTTTGCCCTCTTGGGATTCCGCTCTTGGCAACTAACCCTGGAAAGGAGCAGCTGGTGGGATGCAACGACTTCCAGGGTTTCAGTTGGCAGTTTGGCCAACGGGGAGACAATGAGATTGGCCATGTTATCAGAGAGGAAATTGCCCAGTTAGTGGCTGTGGAAAAGAACGGAAGCTTGGAAAAGTATATGGGAGACCCAGTCCAGAAGGAGAAATTAAGCCACCGTGGCAGCAACAACATTGCTGAAAGAGGGAAGAGACTTGGATGGTTTAAATCAGTGGTGGGATTCAAAAAAAAATTTTACTACTGGTTCTGTGGGCATGGCTTGGTGGGTGTGGTGTGGCTTGGTGGGTGTGGTTTGGTGGGTGTGGCTTGGATGGGGATGGCAGGGAAAGGATTCTGCAAAATCCCCATTTCTTCCCGATCAGCTGGGACTCGGGAGGCAGAGAATAGATGGGGACAGGGCCAGTCAGAGTTGGTATTTGCCAGTTCTCCAAACTAATCAAAATTTCCGCTACTGGTTCTCCAGAACTGGTAAGAACCTGCTGAATATCACCTCTGGTTTAAATGTGTATTGCACTTTTGAAGTATATTGTACACTTAAGGTGATTGCCCTACTTTCCAAGAGGAGGACAAACAGCCAGCTTCAAGCAAACCATGTTATATCATTGAGTTCAGTAGTTTAGAATTGCTTAAAAATTAGTCCCATATATTTGCCTGTATATTTGTATGGCTGCTGTGCCCTTAACGCAAATAATTACTTCAAATCTGCTCATGCCAGGAGCTTCCACTTCTTTGTTCCTTAGCTGATCAGGAAGGGAAGGAAGTGGCCCTTCAGAATCTATCACCCCACAGTGGTGAAATATTTGTTTTGAGAGATATCCTGTTTGGGAAATGTCCTGAGAAATTGTCTTCCCAAACTGAGGATTAGATTTTTATCAGCTCTTCCCACATCCCTGATAATCTGCTTTTCTCCTTGAGGTGCTGTTCCACTCAAGGCTAGAGATCACAATTTCTCCTGCTGCAGTCAGGGTAGCAAAGAATGGGTCTCTTTCTCTTCTCTACTGCCTTCTAAGCTTGGATCCCTCATTACCCTCCATGATGGCCATGCTTGTCTATACCCTCACAATTGTTGGAGAGCACTGCAGCTGCCCCAATGTGCCCCAGTAAGGCCAGGGATCGTCATAATGGTAGGCAGTGGAGTTCATCGGCAGAGCTGTACAAATGCCTTGAACAAGGTCAATATCTGAGACAAGGGTCCCCATATTTCAATGTTTCAAACAATTGAAGTCCAAAGTTATTTAAGGCATGGTGAGCTCCCTCACCTCTCAGTCTGTCACCTTTGTGAGTTTACTCAACTGATTGACATAATTACTAGAATCTCTTGTCTGTACTGCCAAAATACGTGTTTTTCTAGGGTAACCCTAACCCTGGCAGCTTTCCATGAAGCATTTTATTGCTGGAATATTTGTGTAGTAAAATTCTATGGAATTCTGAAAGCACAAGGACATGTTTCCATAAAACAAGAAAATAGAACAGTGCTAGTTGTGATGGAGAAGATGTCTGCTACTTAGTTGGAAATGGCTATTGTGGAGCATCAATACTGTCTCTTTCTGTCTGCATAGGGGCAACTATAGCCCAGACCTTGGTAGAAAGGCAGCCATTATTTGGAGAAAATGCTGCTCTGCCTGATGCTTCTCTTGAGGGGGAAATGCATATATTTAGATCTTGCTGATTGTGTACATGACTCTTCATGAAAGTAAATCCACCTGCTCTTCGCAGTGCAAGGTTATCACACAATTTGAGCCATTGTTCTCATGATATAGGATAACTTTTCCTGTTTTACTTGCTGGGTACAAAACATACCCCAAATGGGATGGACTTCATAAATTACATCGGCAAATTCAGGATTTTCTCATTTTCCCAGATATCTTGAAGTAAAGCAAGGCTGTTCTTTATTTTTAAAATAAAATAACATATTTAAATGATGTAATATTTAAAAGATATTGTAATATCTTTTAAATAATAAATAAAAGATAAATAATACAACAAGATGTGTGTGTGTGTGTGTGTGTGTGTGTGTAAACCACTCATGCCGAATCATGAAATCTCCAGAACTGTAATGCCTACAAACCTAAAATGTGGCATGTATGTTCCTCTTGGCTCCTAGATGCTCGCTTAGAAAGGATTTTTCTAAATGACCACCAGATCATTAGTATTTCTTATATTATTATTAACATGCTCTGATGCTAGGGGGTTAGACGTTCTATTCCCCTTCCCAGCCTGAAAACTTGGACGTGGGCATGGCCAGCCAGTGACTCATCTGGCCTGCTGGTTGGGAGTTTGGAGAGGAGCCAGAGGGAGAGAAGGTAATAAGAAAGGAGAGGTTTCTGTGGGGCAAGCCTGAGGGAGAGAAGGTGATGGGATAGGGGAGGATTCTGTGGGGCAAGGCTGAGGGAGAGAAGGGGATAGGATGGGAGAAGTTTCTATGGGTCAAGGCTGAGGGAGAGAAGGAGATAGGAAAGGATCAATGGGGCCAGCCTGAGGGAGAGAAAGGGAGAGGAGAGGCTTCTGTGGGGCAAGCCTGAGGGAGAGAAGGGGATAGGAAAGAGGAGGTTTCTGTGGGGTAAGGCTGAGGGAGAGAAGGGGAGTGGAGAGGCTGATGGTAACTACTCATTAATTTCCAAGCTGTAAGTGTCGATTTATTAAGCCTGATCACATAGTTTTATAGCGGAGTATGGGTATTCAGCTAGTATTGTATATGTTTGAATACAGATTTGAATGCACACACCTATTCAAACAGTACTTATTAATATATAGAATCCAATAGAATGTCTTCTGTGTATGTCAAAAGCTTTCATTATTTCTATTTATTTTAAAGATTTAAAGATACACACACACACACACACACACACACACACACACACACACACACACACACACATATATATATATATATATATATATATATATATATATATATATATATATATATATATTACAACCCCCCAGTATGCCCAAATATGGGAGGAAGATCACTACTTCCATTCTCTGTCCATCGGCTCTTTACTGTTGCCTTTTTGTTACATTTGTTATATTTGTGCTGATAAATAAATAAAGGGAGACTAGTAAAGATCTATTTCAAGCTATTTAGCTCTCATCAGCTAGCCAGATAGTTAGTTAGTTAGTTAGTTAGTTAGATAGATAGATAGATAGATAGATAGATAGATAGATAGATAGATAGATAGATAGATACACACATACACACACACACAGAGAGACAACACAGACAGACAGACAACACAGACAGACAGGCATGTTTATTTATTATATCAGTGAACACTGATAATGTTACCTAGTTTGGGTAATGAAATGTCTGCAAGAAATCAGAGAGCACCAAAGACCCGTCAGTTCAACCTTGAGCTATAGATCTTCTTTATTGACTCCTGTTTTCATCTTTCTTCCTCTCCACAAGACTTGCGCCCATATTTTCTTGTTTTACCATTCTATTCTCTCTTTTCTGTTTAATCTCTCTTCCCGCTTCATTTTTGTTCTTTGGACATTCCAGATATTAGGGAAAGTTGCAAATGAGAATGGATGCAGAGTTTTTAATGGGTCTTTAAAAAAATCATGCGGGGGATCTGATTATTGCCAAATATGCAGTGTGGACAATGAACTCAATATTTACTGTTTACTACTTCAACAAAAACCAAAGCCCCATTCAGACATCCATTATCCAGAATGCTCTAATCATGAAACTCAAGATACATTCCCCCAGTTGATGTTGCTTAATGATGTCATCTGTTGCAAGCACTCATGTGAGGACGGTGAACATCTACACAGGGAAGCATTGTACATACAGCTTCCATACAAGCCAAGACTTTAGCATTAGGTAGATCTGAGCCCATGAGGAGCCTATCTTAGCTTCATGGCTGCAGAAATTCTTGCTGAATGTCCGGAATACCTGCAGCAGTGACATCAGAGAGATGTGTGTGTGTGTGTGTGTGCATGTGGTTATTATCCAGAATTCTCATACGCTGAGCACTGTAGATGATAAGTGCCTGAAAGGAGCTATAGAGTTAGTTACTCAAGTGTTACTTGAATTAAGAAGTCTATTGTTGAAAATACCTTTCTCTTTATATTACCGATATTAACTCATCAGTATAGCCCCCGGTCTCCTGCCTGCTTTGCTGTAACTTCTTCTTTCTCTGCACCATAAAATGTTAAAAGAAATAACAGAAAGACACTATCGACTAACCATAGCGGACAGTGCTTAAAGGCAAAAGAAACTACCACTTATGAAGCTTATGTTGGATAAGAGCCAATGTAATCAAGGCCTTACGAGTCAGCTCTCACTGATGCTTTCACTTGGGAAGTACAGCCTAGATACCATTTGGAAAATGAAGTAACCTGAAGAGCAGAAGTATATGCAAATAAATCTAGAGAAGACTGGCAGTGCAATGTTTTTTTTTTCTCTTGATGGTATTTTGCAGCTTAACTGTCCCCCTTTTCCTGAATACAGTGTCAGATGATGTAAAGGTAAAGGTTTCCCTTGCACATATGTGCCAGTCATTCCTGACTCTAGGGGGTGGTGCTCATCTCCGTTTTAAAGCTGAAGAATCAGCGCTGTCTGAAGACGTCTCCATGGTCATGTGGCCAGCATGACTAAACACCAAAGGTGCAGAGAACGCTGTTACCTTCCCACCAAAGGTGGTCCCTATTTTTCTACTTGAATTTTTTACATGTTTTCAAACTGTTAGGTTGGCAGAAACTGGGATATGTAACAGGAGCTCACTCCATTACACGGCCCTAGGGATTCGAACCGCTGAACTGCCGGTTTTTCTGATCGACAAGCTCAACGTCTTAGCCACTGAGCCACCATGTCCCTGTCAGATGATGTGGCACAAGTCAAAACCTCTGTAGACCCAACTGGATCAAAAAAATGGATGCCTGCTTCCATTTATGTGCAACTAGATAAGGACACAAATAGAAGTATTTACAAAAAGATGTTCAAAATGCATCAATCCACCAAACTTGTGTCACCAGATGGTTGGACCAAAATCCAACATTATCTGACCCACATTCTGTGACTTTTCATCATCTTGGTTGGGAATGATATATGCCAATGTAACAGAAAAGAGAATTTTAAAAGGAAGTTAAATATTTCTGGCTGCAGAACATAAGAACCAAAGAGCTGAATAGGAACATAAGAAGATACCAGATCTGAGCACAGAGCACATTTTAGCTCATATTGTTTATGCTATCAATTTCCAAGAGGCATCGTTCCCGGCCCTATTTGGAGATGTCAAGGAATTGAATTGGGACCTTCTGAATGTAAATCATACAATGTATTGCTGGGTTATGAATGGCGAATCTGTGCATGAAGAGTAGCTTTTGGACATAGTCCACGAAAGAGTGAACCACGTGCAAAAAACAGCATGAATTTCAGACCTTGCCTGCTTAACTTCCTCAAATAATATTGGAAATTGTGCAGAGCTGAATCTGTAAATCAGCGAGGGCATACATTACACTCTACAGTTAATGCACATGCTCTATGCTTAAGGATGCATATTAATAGTGTAATATATGAAATGCCTGTAATCAATTTGTATTTTTTTGGCAGCACCAGGCAGTTATCCATATTGAATAGGCAGTCTGCAAAACCTCTTTTCAATGCTGCCTCTATCCCAGGTTTTATTTATACATATTCACCAGTCAACTCACATTTGTGCCATCATCAACCTAGATGCAATTAATCTGGAGTGAACCCCATTAAGGCCTGTGGAGTTGCTGCCAAATGAGTGAATGGGGGATCCTAGCATATTGCCCCTGTGCTGAAAGCTCATTTACCAGCACTCACAATACTCTTCATAATGACCGAATGGGGATAAGTCTTCTTTTTTATCATAGAATCATCTCTCTGTTGTATAGAAAGATACATGAGAAGTTTGGCTCCTGAAAGCAGAAAGGAGGCATGATGAGGATGGCCATATTGCTACAGAAGAGCCAAAGCCTGTTGTGTAATGGATTTATCATACGTGATTCTCCATTTAGCTGTACCTTTCCCAATAATGTTTAAGCTCCCTGTGGCTCCTGAAGATGACATGGAAAGGGGCATGGATAGGTGATTTTTCTGAGCAGCAATACAGAAGTGTTTTGCCATTGTAGCAGGGGTGAAATATAGCAGGTTCTGACAGGTTCTGGAGAACCGGTAGCGAAAATTTTGAGTAGTTAGGAGAACCAGCAAATGCCACCTCTGACTGGCCGCAGAGTGGGGTGGGAATGGAGATTTTGCAGTATCCTTCCCCTGCCACTGCCCACCAAGCCACACCATGCCCACCAAGCCACGCCCACAGAACTGGTAGTAAAAAATTGAATTTCACCACTGCATTGTATCTTCTAGATACTATATATCATCTGTCTGATAGAGGAGAATATTTGTAGAAATATAGGCACTTGGGTAATCGTTTCATTACCCAAAATAGATAACATCATCACTAGCACTGAAACTTGGTTGTTTTCTCCCAGAAAACAACCAAGAAAACACAGAGCACCAAGGACCCCTCCAATCATCTGTCTATTTGAAGAATTATTTTATTTGTGGAGTGCAAAGCTAATTTCTACAAGGCTGGAAGGTTGTATCAGGTCAACCTGAGATGTTCCCCTGCAAATCCTTTCCTTGAGTATGAATCAGTCCAAAGGAAGAGGTAGGCAGGGGAAATCTTCCCTCCCACAACAGGCACAGCATTGTCAAATCCTCATTTCCCTCTCTTTTCTTTCTCTATCATCTAAGCCACTTGACTCATGAACCTGAATGCAAATCTTACATTAAAAATACATAATAAAGGATCCTTAATTAAAATATCTTAATGAGAGTGGCCTAGCGGTATTGATGTGGCCACATTAGGGAATTGGAGGTCACTGCATCTTCACATTTAGACCCTTGATTTCATGTTGCTGCTGCTAGTGGACATTTTTGTACGCTTTACTTTTCACAGCTTTTTGCTTTTGCTTCCCCCTCTCATTCTGGCTAGATAATTAAAAAACAACAAACAGGAAAGAAGGAAAGTACAGGGGAACAAAAGTGGAAAAGGGGGAATGAGAAGTGATTATATTTTGGATAGAGAAAGACTGTATTAGCCAAAGATGTGCATGCTTTGTGCAGCTGAGCACAAATTAGTCCTCAGTATGTTCTGGAGGAACTTTATATTGATGTAGACAGATCTCAATCTGGATTCCTTTTCTTAGGGCAAGGCTGGCCAACTATTGCCGTCAGAAGTTTCTTTTAAGGGTCAACATGCATTCTCCCTGGAAATCAGATGACCACTTGATTGGTTGGCTATCGGGGAAATGCTATGATGTAGAGACGCTCCATAATAAGACAACTGCTTGCTTGTCAAGAAAGGCAAAGAGAAGATTACTGATTTCCTTCTTTGAACAGTAGCAAAGCTCAGTGATTTGAAGTGAGTCACTGGGACAAAGGAGGAAGTGATCTGGCTCTCAGGTTATCTGTTGTCAACTGCCATGAATAACAGAGGGGTTTATCCCAAAAAAAGGGAAGGGGTTGGAGGAGAAACAGCATAACAATGGAGTTTCCACCCAGCACCATTGTTCAGGAAATAAATAGTCTGTGTGTGAGTGTCTAGAGGGGAGGGGATGTGACTATAAATATGTAGGCATGTTTAGATCTTCAACCTCTGGGTTGTGTTCAGGCAACCAATGCAGACCACAGGGCTGAAAGTTTTGCCCATCTCTGCTTTAGAGCTGCAACATTCTCTTTTTTACAAATCTTTTATAAAAGTTAGGGAAAAGCAACAAGACCCAAACTTGGGTCACTGTTGAACATTTCATCTTTCTTTCAAGTGGAAATAACCACATGAGATGCACTTGATGTTGGGATTCTTCTGGAATAGGCTTGAGGGGAAAGGGTTGTCCAGAAACCTATTCTATTTTGAACTGCCTTGGGTTTTCTCACCACTTGTATCCTTTTTCTTCTCACAAAGGAACCATGAAGGAGAAAAAGACGGAAGAGTGAAGCAAAACCTTATTCAGTCCTTTGGATTGATCTGCCCCTATCTGAGATATCAACTCGTTCGGATTCAGAATAGTAATAAAAACATGGCTTTTTCCTCAAGTTTTATTTATTTATTTCTTTTATGCTGCCTGGAATCACAATGTTGAGTTGGGTACACATATAAATCAATCTTTCTTTCTTTCCTTTCTTCCTTTCTTCCTTTCTTCCTTTCTTCCTTTCTTCCTTTCTTCCTTTCTTTCTTTCTCCCGTTCTTCCTTTCTTTCCTTTCTTTCCTTTCTTTCTTTTCCTTCTTCCTCCTTTCTTCTTCTTTCTGCCTTCACATCAGTTTTTGACTCCTGGAGACTTTGTAGATTACACTCTGCAGTTTTCTGGGCAAGATTTTCAGAAGTAGTTTGTCATTGCCTTCTTCCTAACAGATAGAGAGCGATTTGCCCAAGATCACCCAGCAGGCTTTGTACCTAAGGCAAAATTAGAACTCATAGAATCATAAAGCTGGAAGGGACCTTGGAGGTCTTCTAGTCCAATCCCCTTCCCAGGGGAGGAGTCCTTAGACCATTCCAGACAAAGATTGTCCAATCTTCTCTTGAAACCATCCAGCAATGCAGCACTCACAACTCCAGGAGGCAAGTGTTCCATTGAGTAATCATTTTCACTGTCAGGAAATTCCTCCTTAGTTCCAGGTTGAATCTCCCTCTGATGAGCTTCCACCCATTGCTGCTTGTCTTGCCCTTAGGAGCTATGGAGAATAAATCAATGTCCTTTTGCCTGTGACAGCTCTTTGGGTATTGGAAGACTGCTGTATTCACTGTCTCTTGGTTTCTAGTCTGGTGCTTTAACCACTAAACCAAATTGGTTGCCTTCTTTAAATTCTTTAAATAAATGAAAAGATTTTCTTCCTGCATTTTCATCTGCAGCTAGAAATTTTATGTGAACATTGGGTTTGTCTAGTTTAATGAAAAGAAGGATAAGGGGGTGACATGATAGCAGTGTTCCAATATTTCAGGGGCTGCCACAAAGAAGAGAGAGTCAAACTATTCTCCAAAGCACCTGAGGGCAGGACAAGAAGCAATGGGTGGAAACTAATCAAGGAGAGAAGCAACTTAGAACTAAGGAGACATTTCCTGACAGTTAGAACAATTAATCAGTGGAACAACTTGCCTTCAGAAGCTGTAATGTTCTATCCCTGGAAGTTTTTAAGAAGAGATTGGACAACCATTTGTCTGAAGTGGTGTAGGGTTTCCTGCCTGAGCAGGGGACTAGAAGACCTCCAAGGTCCCTTCCAACTCTATTATTCTATTCTATTCTATTATTATTCCTATTCCTATTTCTATCTCACTTTTCTAAAAGAAGGAATCCTGCACACTCCCAGTCACAGGGGGAAAACTCCTTGAAAACAGAACAAACTGATATGAACTGAGAGGTGGTGGTGGTGGGGAATCCACCCAATTCAATTCAATACCTGTGCAACTGAAATGCCCATATCCTTCTGCAGATTAAACAAAGCTAGGCTTAAACATCTCTGCCTGTATGTGGGATTCATTGGGGACAGAGGCTGGGCTGGTTTAATGGCTCATCCTTCCATATAGTCTGCAGTAAAATTAGACTTAAAATACCAAAATGAGAGAGATTGTTATTAGCTGGCAGAAACGTTCATCCACAATTTCCTATTCAGTATGGGACTATCTGGGGAGGAGTAGCAACTGTAAATGAAGAAAGAGAGCGGAGGAGCATTGTGACAGACTGTTCACCCTTAGGCAACTCAATATAGTTTCCCCATCTGTGAAATGGGGTTACTAGGATTTATCTACTTTCTTGGGGGCGGGGGGAATCTCAAAGGATTAATTTGTGCCAGTGTTATGATTACAATAAGTACACGGTGCCTGCTGCATAGATAACATGATTAGCAACTATTCTGCACAGTCACAGCTCGCTTCCGGGGATATTGTATCACATTCTGTGCAGCTGGGAAGAAATGACCCAGAGTAACAGGCAATTGAAAGCAGATTTATTGCCTTGGCTTTAGGTTATAAATCCTTGGCACGGAGTCTGCAACACTCACAGTGTAACGCAAGGGGGTGGCTGGTGGTTAGGCAGAAAGGGCCTTTCGAGTATCAACGCACTGTCCAGGCTGAAAAAGGAAGAACAAGGCATTGGAGATTTATCACTTTTTAAAGGTCGGCAGGTACCACTGAAGCAGTCCTGATGTAGTCCTTTTTATAGGAGAGCCCGTAGAACGATGTGTCAGGCCTGCAGCCATTTTTTCTTTTGGATCTTTGGCCTTCTACAATTTCTATTATTTTGCTATGCATTTTCTATTGTGGGAAAATGGGAGGGGGGATTGTAGGAGTGAGATGCGATGTAGCCATAACAAAATTCTTTCTAGAAAGCCAAGGTCATCCTTTGTCTCTGCAGCTCTGCACCTGACCAGAATTGTATGGGTGGAAGCTGCCAGCATGGCAGTGGGAAATTGGACCATGTGATGGACTTGTGGGTGTGGGGGCAAGATCTTGAACGTTCAACTGGGTAACGAAAACCAGGAAGCTTTCAGATTTGGGTTTTCCCAAGTGTGCCAACATGGGTCTTTTAATAATTTGGAACTTTGAGCAATGCTTTGCCTTGGACTTTGATTTACTTTTGGATGCTATTTGGAACCCTGACATGATGTCAGTGAACTCCTACTTGAAGCCCATTAAACTGGGTATTGTTTCTGTAAGAGTAATTTGTTGTAATCCAGTGTCATGGAGAATTAACACCTTTCTATGAACAGCCCATTTCTATCTTCTCATTCCTGAATCTGTGTTTGGATGGGTATCTGGGTTTTTCATTACCCAAACCAGAGGTGGGATTCTGTCGGTTCACCCCAAGATCAGGCAAAGTGGTAGTGGCAGCAGTGGGAGGCTCTGCCCACCTGCCCAGATGCTTCTGCGCATGCGCAGAAGTGCCGCGTATGCGTGAACTGGTAGTAAAATAAATTGAAACTCACCACTGACCCAAATATATCCAGAGTTCCATTTCACATTCCCCAGGGTTCCTATTTCTTTTAGTTTTTTAGACGTTTTATTTTTATTTTTATTTTTTACAAATATATCAAATCAATGTGTGAACAGTGTGGTACCTGGGTGTCATACATTCTAATACAAGTAAAGCTGATAAAGTTAATCATAATTATTACATTCAATCAACTTATATTTTTCTAATAATAATATACATTTATATTAGATTACAGTGTATCGTTATTTAATTATTTCATGTTTTATCTTGTTATTACTTTTATTTTATTATATAAAATGTCACTTATTCTAGCTTTAATCCCGTCACCCTTTAGTAAAAAGCTTTTTCTTTCTATTATGTCTAATTTCTAATCATGTCACCCACCTACAAAAAGAAAAGAGAGAGAGAGAAAAGGAAAAACAAATCAGAACAACAAATCATCTTTGCCCACTTCAGTACTTTAATTGCCATTTAAAGGAAGAGAGAGAAAAGCAAAAGCAAATCAGAACAACAACAAAAACATTATCTAACCATCATCTCTTGCCCGCTTCAATACTTTAATTGCTATGCTGTACGTATTTCTTTGTGATATTCATATGTCGACTGCTTGATAAAAGATTGTTGCTGAATGTACAGTTGATGGACTGGAAGACCTTGTTTTGTTATTCAGTAGCAATAACACACTTATATACCACTTCATAGTGCTAGATAGCCCTCTCTAAGCAATTTACAGAGTCAGCATATTGCCCCCAACAATCTGGGTCCTCATTTTACTGACTTCAGAAGGATGAAAGGCTATGTCAATCCTGAGCCGGTCAGGATCAAACTCCTGGCAGTGGGCAGAGTTAGCTTGCAATATTGCAGTCTAAACCCTACGTTACCACAGCTCTTTTCAATCCCACTCCTAAAATCTTAAAGGGGAAAAGTCCAACTCCCAAATGTATTACAATATGCAGGCAGTCCTTGACTCACAACCATTCATTTAGTGATCATTCAAAGTTACAACAGCACTGAAAAAAGTGACAATGGGCTATTGCACTTAGGTTATTGCACTTAGCATCCCCAAGGTCACATGTTCAACAGTCAGGCGCTTGGCATCCGGCATGACAATTGCAGCATTCCAGGGTCATGTGATCACCATTTATAACCTTCATGGCTGACAAGCAGAGGGAAGACAGATCCACTTAAATTGGGTACAATTGACTTAGCAACTGCCTTGCTTAGCAATGAAAATTTCGGTTCCAGTTGTGGTCATAAATTGAAGATTACCTGTATATAAAAGTTTTCAAGTTCAGCCTGTGCTTTCTTTGCCTAAAAATGTGCAGGACTGATAGGCTGCCTATTGAACAAACTGTAAATTCCTATCCTGACTCAGCTGCTCTTCTTTTATTGTATACAGTGTCAAATATATGACTACTTGCCTATTGGACTTAAGTTATTAGTTTCTGCTTGATGCAATGATCTGCTGACTATCAGAGAACAAGTCTGTTCTCTTGAAGCTACGGTGGCTAGGCTCAAGACGCAGAATGTTAGGAACAGGTAATTCTCAACTTACGACCATTGAACCTGCAATTATGGTCATAAGTCATGCTAATCATTAAGCAGTT
The DNA here is from genome assembly GCF_009769535.1 of Thamnophis elegans. NCBI lineage: Eukaryota > Metazoa > Chordata > Lepidosauria > Squamata > Natricidae > Thamnophis > Thamnophis elegans. The sequence goes on from NC_045542.1 coordinate 43,994,582, forward strand.
CACATGAGCATTCCTGAGTTTGCAACCTTTTTTGCAGTGGTCATTAAGTGAACATGGCATGTAAAGCTGACACAGTGGCTATAAGTCATGCCACAGTCATTAAACAAACTCATCTTTCATTATGTGTATGTTTTGTGCTGGAAGTAAGCCCTAGTTTCCTGCAAAAACATTGTAAATCACAATCATGTGACTACAGGATGCTACAAATGACTGTAAATGCAGGTTAGTTGCCCAGTGCCCCAAATGCCATTATGTTAATATGGGGGGAGGGGGATAGCTGGTTGTTCGAACTAAGAATCCAGCTTGTAAATACCTATTTTGGGGGTTCATTGTAACTCTGAAGATCCTTAAGCAACCAGTCATAAGTCAAGGATTATCTGTAGATGAATCTTCAGAGATCAGATAGCTTCATCCTCCTTCCTAGATGACAGCACCTTTTCTACTAGAGAAAGTAAGGCTCTAAAAGGACTTTTCTCCAGGAGGAACCGAATCCTTGGAGGATAGACCTTCATCTTCTGATAACAAGGAGAGTCCTGAGGGCGGGCAGGTTTTTTATAATGTAATTCAAGCATTAGAACTACATGCAGATGGGTTTGTGATGGATGGGTAGCTTTCATGGTAGCTTCCCTACTGGGTGCAAATGTTGCAGGCATCATGTGCCATTTAGATAAACTGTTGGGTAGTGCCAGGGAAGAAGCTAAGCACCAATGCTATTGAACAATGAAATTGGCCAATCCTGGAAGCCAAATGTAGACAGTCAGATGAGAATAACACTCAGGACCACTAAGGAAGACAGCTAGACAGGCAGAGCTCAGAGGTTTTAATGAGTGGAAGAGATTTGGTAGGAACAAAGGAATTTGGAGTGGCGGGACACCAAACCTGTACCTGAACCAAGTAGAATCAGATTGCTGGTGGGTAACATCAAAGGAAAAAAATGTGAAGCAGGTTTTCCATGGAGTCCTATCACAAATGGACAAGCAGCAGGCTGCATTTGGTTGGGACAGGGGTGATGTTGAAGTAAAAGCTAGAAGAGCTAGGTTCAGTGGTGAAATTCACATTTTTTTACTACCTGTTCTGTGGGCGTGACTTGGTGGGCATGGTGTGACTTGGTGGGCATGGCTTGGTGGGCATGGCCTGGTGGGCGTGACAGGGAAAGGCTACTGAAAAATCCCCATTCCCACCCCACTTTGGGGCCAGCCAGAGGTGGTATTTGCCGGTTCTCTGAACAACTCAAAATTTCCGCTATCAGTTCTCCAGAACCTGCTGAATTTCACCCTGGCTAGCTTTAATGGGCCGATACAACAGTTAGGAGAGGTTGTGAAAAAGGTTCATACCAACAGTATTTGAAAAAAAAAGGATGGTATATAGGTTCTGCAATGCAAGTGGTAAAATCACTGAGCCAAATTGGGAGATGGTTTTGACTAAGAACATAGATGTTGCAGCTAAACCAGGAACTTGGTAGGACAGAGTTATCACTCGGATATGGTGATTCCTGCACACAAACTGTATAGACCAGTGATGGCGAACCTATGACACGCGTGTCAGTGCTGACACGCGTAGCCATTTGGGGTGACACGCACAGGATTTCATGCGATTCATCCTCGGCTCCTGCATGGCCACCGAGGATGAAAGAATCTGTGCTGGAGGAACGGGGGGGCGGGACGTGTGATCTCCACCGCCCACACTCACTTACTGTATCGCCGCCGCCCCTTTCTGAGCGCAGGGGCTGCTGGTAAGGCGTGCGTGCCGTGCGCACACACGTCATCAGCGCGGCGAGGGAGGACCCGCAGGAGAGGAGCGCGGGAACAGTGCGCACCTCTCTCCAGTCAGGCCGGCACAGAGAGTCTACTCCTGGGACTGTCGGTTACGACCGCACCACACTTATCTCAGTTCACGGCAGGGCTGTGGAGTCTGCTGCTTCCAGCTCCACGTCCTCATCAGCATGCCGCTCCGGCCCGCCCCCGCTATGAATATTCATATTCTTCGCCCTCGCGTCACTAGGAATATTCATAGCAGGGGCGGGCTGGAGCGGCATGTTGATGAGGACGTGGAGCTGGAAGCAGCCGACTCCACAGCCCTGGTTCATGGCACCCCAAACAAGTTCAATAATATCAAGGGCAACATACGAAATCGACTGATGAACAAAGAAGTTACTAAGCAGGTATCTTAAATAATTTGTTTTTGGTTTATTAAATACAATTATATATTGCAATTATACATTTTTGTAGTTTAAACTATAAATTGCGCAAAATTATGTTTTTGTCGAAGTGACACACAACACGAGTTATGCTCGATTTTTTGCCGATTTTTGACACACCATGCCAAAAAGGTTGCCCATCACTGGTATAGACAGTACAAGGAAGGGCATACCAAGCAATTGCCCTTAATATCCAGGTGGCTGATGTAACTTCTAACCTATTAGAAAATGGTGGCAAACACAACATAATTTATTGATTTCTCCACAAAATCTTGATAGCAATAGCATTTCAATTTATATACCGCTCCACAGTGCTTTACAGCCCTCTCTAAGCAGTTTATATACTCAGCCTATTGCCCCCAACAATCTGGGGCCTCATTTTACCCACCTCAGAAGGATGGAAGGCTGAGTCAACCTTGAGCCTGGTGAGATTTGATCTGCCAAATTGCAGGCAGCTGGCAGTCAGCAGAAGTAGCCTGCAGTACTGCACTCTAACCACTGTGCCACCATGGCTCAATATCTGACCTCAGGTGTCAATTTGATGTAGGCATATGATCAAAATGTAGAATTATCTTGAAATGATGACCCAAATCAGGGAAATAAGAATAGGAGAAATTGTAATAATAGGAACTTCACCTATGTAGCTTCATAGATAGGGCATATTCATGTTCAGGCCACTGAAAGAAACCACATTTCTAAGTATGCTACATGACTATGCTTTGGAACAGTTAATCTTTGACCTGGGGAAGTGGGGAGGCAGCCCTAGATGATAATGATTTTGTGCAAGGTATAGGTGTATTGTAGGAAACAATGAATATAATGCCATTATATTTAGTTTACATGCAAATTGGATAATGTCAGCAGGGTCCAGTAACACAGTCACACTAGATTGCAAATAGGGAAATTTCTTAAAAAAAAAAAAAAAAAAAAAAAAAAATCAGAGGACTGGTGAAAATTGGGACTTAATCTTACAACACATACACAGTTTAACAGTTAAACTGGGAAACTGTGAGCATCCTAGATCAAACCAAATAAAAAAATGCTAAATAATTCCTGGAAGCTTGACATTCAGACAAATCAGCTGCCAATAGACACATAGAGATAAACCACATTTACACACCATTCAAAGTAGACAATTTAAAAAGCTAAGAAGGGAACAAAAAGACCAAAAACACATCCTCTTCTGCAGCCAAACCCAGATAAGCAGGGATCAACATCAAACAAACAATCAAGGAACTACCAAGGGAAAAATCCCTACTGCCAACAACACTGGCAGAACAAATTACTGTATATAAATGGGGAGAAACCCCTAATTGACTATCACTGATGACGACACCTAGTTGGGTAATAAAATGTCTGCAAACAGACAAACAAACTCAAAGAGCACCAAGGACCTCACAGTTCATCTTTGAGCTACATATAATGTCTTCTACTGAAAAAGAGACTGAAACAAAACAATTGCCAAAATTCTTCACAAAATGAAGAAGTTATTTAAAGCTAGAATTATTGAACTCAGCTAGAATGTATGCTGCAATGTTAAAAAGGATCAACCAAAGTCTAAGAAAAGAACAACATGACTTTCTAGTATTTAGAATTTAGAATTTAGAATTTATTAGAATTTGTAGGCCGCCCTTTTCCCTGAGGGGACTCAGGGCGGCTCACACAAAAACTGGGAAGGGGAAATACAGACATTAGGACAAACAAGTAATAAAATAGCAAGCAACATACATTCATCATTCGGGAGGGGTAACTATCCTATCCCCAGGCCTGACGGGCGAGCCAGTTCTTCAAGGCTATGCGGAAGGCTTGGACGGTGGAGAGGGTACGAATCTCCACGGGGAGCTCGTTCCAAAGGGTCGGGGCTACTGCTGAGAAGGCCCTCCTCCTTGTAGTTGCCAGCCGACATTGGCTGGCCGATGGAATACGGAGGAGGCCTAATCTATGGGATCTTATCGGTCGCAGGGATGTAATTGGCAGAAGGCGGTCTCTCAAGTATCCAGATCCACTGCCATGTAGGGCTTTATGGGTGATTAATAGCACCTTGAAGCGCATCCGGAGATCAACAGGTAGCCAGCGCAGCTCGCGGAGGATAGGTGTAATGCGGGTGAATCGGGGTGCACCCGCGATCACTCGCGCGGCTGCATTCTGCACTAGCTGAAGTCGCCGGATGCTCCTCAAGGGCAGCCCCATGTAGAGCACATTGCAGTATTCCAGCCTAGAGGTCACAAGGGCCCGAGTGACTGTTGTGAGAGCCTCCCGATTCAGGTAGGGTCGCAACTGGCGCACCAGGCGAACCTGGGCGAATGCCCCCCTGGTCACAGCCGTCAAGTGGTGGTCAAATGACAGCTGTGGATCCAGGAGGACTCCCAAGTTGCGAACCCTCTCTGAGGGGTATAAAATTTGACCCCCCAGCCTGAGTGGTGGAATAGTAGCCAAATCTTTGGGAGGGAAACACAACAGCCACTCGGTCTTTTCTGGGTTGAGCACAAGCTTGTTAACCCTCATCCAGTCCATAACGGCCTCAAGGCCCCGGCTCATCACGTCTACCGCTTCATTGAGTTGGCACGGGGCGGACAGATACAATTGAGTATCGTCCGCATATTGATGGTATCTAATCCCGTGCCTGCGGATGATCTCTCCCAGCGGTTTCATGTAGATGTTGAATAGTAGGGGGGATAAGACCGAGCCCTGAGGCACCCCATAATTTAGGGGCCTAGGGGACGATCTCTGCCCCCCCACTAACACCGACTGTGACCTGTCCGAGAGGTAGGAGGAGAACCACCGTAGCACGGTGCCTCCCACTCCCACCTCCCGCAGTCGTCGCAGAAGGATACCATGGTCGATGGTATCGAAAGCCGCTGAGAGATCAAGGAGGACCAGGATGGAGGAACGTCCTTCATCTCTGGCTCTCCAGAGATCATCCATCAATGCGACCAAAGCGGTTTCTGTGCTGTAACCGGGCCTGAAGCCTGACTGGAAGGGGTCTAGGTAGTTTGCTTCCTCCAAGGACCGTTGGAGCTGGAAGGCTGGAAGTAGAGTCCATTTTGTCTTTCTAAGGAGAACCAAAAAGAGCACAAACTCTTAGAGAAAAAGTATAAAAAGGTCATATCAAGTACAATCCCCCCCCCCCGAATTTTAGGAGCTTCTTTAAATGAACTCAGCAAGGAAGCAGCAAGTTCTTAGAACTACCGGTATTTGCATCTGTCTTTATTACAGATAGGATAAATCTGTATTTATCCCATCCGTAAGATGGGACAGATACCCAAGCTTTTATTGATTTTCTCAAGGACAGAACTGGAACAACAAAAGGTAACAAAAGATGTTCTAGGACCTGTTGAGAGGCTCTACAGGAAACCACCTGTGAATTCTCAAAATGGTCAAATGTGGACATTTTGAACTCCTTCCAAAATTGTTTCACTTTTAAAATTCAGATTGGTCCAGTGACAAAAGTAATCAATATAGTACCAACCTTTAAAAGGAGATCCAAGGCAGTGGTGAAATTCAATTTTTTTTACTACCGGTTCTGGGGGCATAGCTTGGTGGGCATGGTGTGGCTTGGTGGGTGTGGCTTGGTGGGCAATGCAGGGTAAGGATACTGCAAAATCTCCATTCCCACCCAACTCTGGGGCCAGCCAGAGGTGGCATTTGTTGGTTCTTTGAACTACTCAAAATTTCCGCTACCGGTTCTCCGAACTACCAGTTCTCCAGAACTTGTCAGACCCTGCTGGATTTCACCCCTGATCCAAGGGAGAGATGGTAGATTATGGGCTGGTGTAGTGGCAATGTGGAAGACCATTGTTATTTTGATTTCTCCTTTGTGTTATTTTAATGCTGATTCTCATTGATCCTGCTTGGATTTTCTACTCTTTATGGAATATTTGAGAAGCAAGGGACATAGAATCTTCAAATATCTTCAGAGCTAGGAAAATGTCAGACTTTCGAGTCCCATCCTGAAGATATAGGCCAGCCAGTCAAGGTCAGGTCTTGCAGTATCCTGACTATAATAGGACTGTGAATTCTGATAAAGTTTTGATATTAAAAAAAGACACCTTTGGGGCTGTTGTTGACAGCTTCTGCATGGAACCTACAGGCTACAGTGCCTACTTGGTACTGTGGAAATTGGCCACCTTTGGGGTAATTCGGCTTCTGTTATTAAAGAGCTCCTGGCAGCTTATAGGAGATTTGGGTATGATCGCTTGGTATGTAGTCTTTTTATGTTATGATTTTAGCTAATCATCAAAAATTAAAATCCCTTCATTTACTTGTCTGCTTACTGCCTTCAGATTCAAAAGAACCAGTCACATGAGCACTCGATCACTGCCCTGACACTTGGCAAAAAAGGTGGTCAACTTAATGCCTATTCCAGATAAGTTATTAAAGAATAAAATAAATAAAAATAAATACAGGTTTCCCCATGGATTCTATAAACAGAACTCCTGCCTTACCATCATTTCAACGTTTTTAGCAGTGCTGACAGATGGTCTTGTTGGCTTTATATACTTTCAAAAAGCTTTGGACAATGTTCCGCTTCAAAGACACTTGATTAAACATAGTGGTTATAGGATGCAAGGAACTGTCCCTTGATGGATTGCCAATTAGTTTTTATAAAATCAGAAAAATAACAAAATTATCTCAATGGATGTAGGTAGGAGGTAAGGTTGGAATCAGAAGGTTTTTTAAAATAATTATTTCTTAATACTCTGTTTCCCTGACAATAAGACTTCCACTCATAATAAGCCCAATCAGGCTTTTGAGCATATGCGCTAAAATAAGCCCTCCCACAAAAAATAACCCCCCCCAAAAAATTTGCAACACAGCAGCAGCCATAAGGTGACCACTCTTGCTGCCTCCTGCACCTCAAAAAATAATAAGACCTCCCCAAAAATAAGGCCAAGTGCTTATTTTAGGGGTCAAAAGAAAAAAAGACCCTGTCTTATTTTCGGGGAAACATGGTATCATATCTAGATTTAAACACAACAAATGTTTAGGTGATTCTCAACTATCCAGGACTGTATCATCCCAAAGGGATTATAAAGAGCAGCCTCCATGCCAGCTCCAGATTTGCCCTTCTGAGACATTTATTCTGCTTCTAAGGGGTGGTAGGCCACCTTGGCCTTCCTGCTTCTTCTGGTCTCTGATCTTTCTCATGTCTGGAAGAGGCTGGGTGGCTAATGTGATTTCAGGTGCCTTTTCTCCACAGGAGCACAGCTCTTTGTGAAGCCACAGGCTGATTTTGCAACAGAGGCCAGGAGTCCTTGGGTACAAGGGGAATGGCTATTTAAAGGCATCTAATTTGTGTATATATGATAGGGAGTCATGGAGATTACTTTGGAAAAGCCATCCAGAAGCTGATAAGACAACAGCAGGCACAAAAGCATGAAGTCCAGAGGGGTAGGAAGATATTAGAATGAGACTCAGATTGGCTTCCTGCAACTCCCTAGGGCATAAGAGAGAAGAGGAAAACTGGTGTAATCTTCCTCTCTTCAAAAGCAAATCAGTGGTAGAAAAAATAAAAGCTACTGAGGATTGTCTACCCCCCATATTCACAAACATACAGACTTCTGCCCTGACTGGTATAAGCTCAGTGGGGTTTTGGACTTGATGTTTCTTCAATCCCAAGATTGATTTTTGCCTTCCACACACAGAGACTTTGAAGAACACACCTATGCATGTGTCCTCAGCTGTAAATGTCCAACAGCATCTGGTCTGTATGTCATTTTTACGAAACAGCAATTTGATATGGAATTGCTTAGAAATAAATCAAGATTGTCCTGCAACTTTTGATTTTCTTTCCAAGCGGTGCCAATCACATTTTTTTCTAAATAGGTTTTCTAAATTAAAAATATTTTAAGGAAAAGTTAAGAGGTCTCACCATCTGATAATTATGGCTGTAACTTCCATTGTACTTTGTAAACACATTATTTTATTCTTGTTTTCTAGTGACACATTTCTAGAAATACCACACTAAGGGAAAAAAGAAGGCCTTGGAGCAACAGGACAATTGTTTGCTGGAATTCATGATGTCCAAGTTGAATTATTCCCGTGGAGCTAGAAGGAAATACTTTTATTCGTTCCTTTCCAATAATGCTACAAAAAATTCTTACTTCACTGCTATGCTCTCATTTCTTCCCACTCTCCTTTGAAGTGAAAGCACTAAAGTTATGTGGGGTGGGATTTGCCCCCCCCCCTTTTTTTTTCCTGATGGGTTCTTCAAAAAGGAGCAGACTTTGGTAAAGTTTCCTGGCAATTAGAACTCCAGCTTTAAAGGACTGCTGAGTGGAAAACAAAGGAGACAGGACAATGATGGAATAGGCTTCTCTGGAGCAGTGGGAGGGAGGAGAGAAGAGAGAAAGACTAAACAGGAATTCAGCCTGACTATTGCTCCACTTATACATAGCTATATGGATGCCATTGTTTACTTCCCCCACCCTCACTTTCAACTATAAAGAACAAAAGTGGTAGGTAACTACAGCAGAATGGGATGCTAAGTAACGTTTGAAATCCTTTCTATAATTGTTCCCAAGGGACCCATTATGATAATTTTTTCCTCTATGTGTAACGAGTCCAATGATAAACTAGGAAGCAAGACAGAAATTTGCATTTTAATACAACTGTCTAAATCATTTATCCACAGAAAGGCTGGATGGGACATTTTTGAGATGGTGCCACGTTCTTGGTTGTGAAGGGTCAAATATCTACATTTTGGCTGGGTTTTTGTGATCTCCCTGTGAATATCTTTAGGAGGTGACTTGACACCTCTACCACTAGCCAGGGTGATAGCACCTTCTAAAGGCTGCCCCTTAATCATCATATCCACTGTTTTTCCTTTCTTTATATGCAAAATATTGTTACTTGGTGGCATCCGCTGTGTTTTGCCTCCATGCAGACTTCAAATAAAACAAATGAATAAACAATTGTCATCTTAGTCTTTTCCATGCCTGCTAAACTCATTGGGATGTCTAAATATTGCCATTTTCTAATCTAAGAAAAGACAAGGGCTATCGCCTTTACATGTATTGTTATTTTCTATGTAGGTATACCAACAAAACATTGAAAATAAAATAAATCATAATGAAGAACAACAAGAGTGGCATGACAGCAAAAAAAAGTTTTAAAAAAGTTAGTAGCACACATACTTTTACTGTATTAAAGAGAGAGATGAAATATCAACCAGATTTAGTATTTGGTTCCAATAAGGCATTTGTTTAACTAGAATTAATTCATTAACAAAACAAAACGAAATGAAAATCAAATGTGAGAAAAACAATCCTTACCTAAAAGAATCTTCAAGGGGTTATTTAAGTTGTTGCTTTAATTTTTCAGCTAATCCCATTTCTCACACTGTTAAATAATGCTGATTTGAGCAAGTTTTCTTCTCTGCAATCTTGATATAAATCACAACCTTTTACCCTATCCAGAAAGTGTTACTTAAGAGAGGAATGCTCTTTTCTAGTTACTATCTTGCTGGTGTGCTGTTATTTTTAAAAAAATGAAGAAGTACAGAGTAGGACTGTGAACTCTTTGAGATTTTCAGAAGTGCCTCAAACCTTGCATGAAGCCAGGAGATCTCTGCTATTCATTAAAGCAGCCTGGCTTCCATGAAAGCCTGAACAAAAAAAGATGCTGCTGCTTTAAGGAACCCATTCATTAAGTCACTTTGGTTCTTAAAGCTGCAGCACCTGGTTTTCATCTTCTCACAACAGTGTGGAAAAGACTGGGCTGCTTTGATAATTGCAAGTAGTCATTGCTCGTGCTTGTGCCAGCTTCAAAGCATTTCTTGTGTAAATCATATCATTAATGATATATCAAACTGTTTGTGGGACTAAGTCGGGTTTCTTTAAGCACATCCTGATGCTTGAATTTTAAAAGCAATGAAGGACAGCAGATAAGATGTCCACTTCCCTTACATGAAGAGCCTGAACCTTTGACCCAGCAGGAATGCTAATTCTTAAGAGGAAGCTGTCTTAAACTGAAGAACATTTGTCCCTTTTGGGGGAAAAGGACATCTAGACTTCTGGTCAGAACATCTAGCTAAATATCCCAGTGGCATTCCTGTTTTTTGTTTTCAAATCTGGCAAAAGGTTAGGCCACATCAAGAAAATTTCTCTTTCCTGACAGCTTTTATTTGGAATTTGATAGCTTTATTAGGGAAAATGGAATGCAGAAGCTTTGGAATTCTGAGAAATGCATCTAAGGTATTTTGAAGATTGCCAGTTTAGCCATTGGGATGCGGTGGCTCAGTGGCTAAGACGCTGAGCTTGTCGATCAGAAAGGTCAGCAGTTCGGCAGTTTGAATCCCTAGCGCCGCATAACGGAATGAGCTTCCATTACTTGTCCCAGCTTCTGCCAACCTAGACATTCAAAAGCATGTAAAAATGCAAGTAGAAAAATAGGGATCACCTTTGGTGGGAAGGTAACAGTGTTCCGTGCGCCTTTGGTGTTTAGTCATGCTGACCACGGAGACATCTTCAGACAGCATTGGCTCTTCAGCTTTGAAACGGGGATGTGCACCACCCCCTAGAGTCGGGAACAACTAGCACATATGTGCGAGGGGAAACTTTACCTTTCGTTTAGCCATGTTTTTACATTCAATACTTGTGTTTCCTGGTCTTAGTACAGGGCTGTCAAACTCACAGTCTAGATGCGTCATGCTCTGGCCATGCCCATGCATGATTTAGCAAAGGAGGAAAACAGTTGTGATACGTTACATGATGTCATCGTGATGATGCGAGTTTGACACCCCTGTCTTAGTAGCTTCCAAATATGTGGAGATCAACTTCCTGAATTCTCAGCCATGGCTTTGCTCGCCTGGGAAGTTTTGAGCGTTGAAACTTACACATGTAACGGTTCCCAGAACTGTTTGTATCAGGCAGCCTTATCAAATCAAATCAATCCCCTGATAAGGTTGGGAAATGCTGAGATTGACTATGGCACCTTGGCCCAAGACATTTACATATACATTTCAAAATGTTTTTAAAAAGTGAGGGGGAATGGAAAGAGCAAATTTGGGGGAAATCTGTAATTGTTTCCGTTGTATCTGCAGAGGCTCATTTATGGCTGCGTTGCAATGCGACATGGGGGAACTAGCAATGTATGCCACAATCTTCACAGATAAATGGACCCGAAAGAAGGATTTAAAGAATGTATGGAAAATGTCAAGATGCATCTGTGCTAAACAGTAATTTCAGGCATCCAGAACAAGACAGAAAAGGGAAGGAGGGAGAAATGGGGGCAGACCCTAAGTTGCATGACTCATGCGACGTCATCAGAGTGGATACACCTCTTTTAACATGTTGTACAACTATCACATGGTGACCTATGATTGATATACTTTGTGTTAGTAATAAATTTCTTCCATTGAGGATCTGTATACTGCACGAGTCAGAAAGAGGGCTGTGAAACTATTTACAGACCCTTCACATCCTGGTCATAAACTGTTTCAACTCCTAACCTCAAAATGATGCTATAGAGCACTGCACACCGAGACAACTAGACACAAGGACAGTTTTTTCCCCGAATGCCATCACTCTGCTAAATAAATAATTCCCTCACCACTGTCAAACTATTCACTAAGTCTGCACTACTATTAATCTTCTCATCATTCCCATCACCCATCCCCTCCCACTTATGACTGCATGACTGTAACTTTGTGCTTGTATCCTTATGGTTTATATTGATGGTTTCCTAATATGATTTGATTGCATATTTGTACCGTATGACTATTATTAAGTGTTGTACCTTATGATTCATGATGAATGTATTTTTTTAACGTACACTGAGACAAATTCCTTGTACATCCAATCACACTTGGCCAATAAAGTATTCTATTCTATTCTATTCTATTCTATTCTATGCTATGCTATTTTAAATGTGATTTTATGTTACGCCACATGATCAGGATGGTGGATCTGACCTGAGAATACAAAGGTTATAACACAAACCGCCCCCTCTGTCCACTTGCATGTTTTTCTTCTCCATTTGTGTACAACAGAGGTGGAATATATTTAATAGGATTGTTTTGCCCCCAGAAGAACATAGAGAGAGAGGAAAAACAAGTGCTTTCATTTGCGGCAATGCTGTGGGTTGCAACTGTCCTTTCACTTAGTCCAGACATAGTGACTTTGAGCAAACAAAGCAAGCAGCTGCTACTATCTCTAGTTTCTGGGAAATTCGGCCACTGTGTAATTTGCTTGCTTGTAGGTTTGGTTTCTACATGATCCGAATAACAAGTTGCTTACCTTTAGAGCAGCAGTGAACTAAAATCCTTTCAGCTGCAATTCTTAGATTATGAGTTTATGATGCAGTTAAGGTAGTGATGATTAGGTCTTGCAAGTTTCGTATTTCTTCTCTGATCTTATTGCATTTGCAGATTGTAACCCATTGACCTTATTCCTGGAGGCCTGACCGCTCTTGGGCTGGGGTGAACAGAGATTCACCTACAAGGCAGTACATGGTGATTTTCAAAGTATCTATCAGACAAAATCACTCAGTTTCATTTCCAATAAGAGTCCAATCTTGGTTCAGTTCCTGTAGAAATGCTTGGAGCACATTCTTGTTCTATTCTCTGGGAATTGTTTTGAACCTGTTGGGCCTGAGGGACTTTATGACTACTGCTTTAGACCCCTGTCACTCCTTGCTGGTGAAGGATGCCCTTGGGGTGACGTGGGTGTGTTCAAATGGTGCTGGGTTCTCCTTGAGAGAGGGGTTGTGCCTTCACTGCCTAAGGAGGCATTGGTCTATTTCTGTGATGGTGAACCGATGGCATGCATGCCACAGGTGGCATGCGGAGCCATATTTGCCAGCATGTGAGCAGTCAGCTCCTGTGTGCATGCGTGCGCCTGCCAGCTGATTTTCGGCCTTCCGGAGGTCCAGTGAAGGCCGTTTTCGCTTCAGGAAAGCCTCCGGAGCCTGGGGAGGGTGAAAAATGGGCCCAACTGGAAGTTTGGAAATGATTCATTTCTGGCTTCCAGAGGGCCTCCAGGGTCCAGGGGGAGGCTGTTTTCGCCCACATTCACAGGGTGCTCACTCGCGCATGTGCAGGTGGGTGGGGCACATTGAATTTTGGGTGTAGGTACGCATGTGCGATAGTGCACACACACAGACACAATTTTGGCATGCCTTTACAAAAAGGTTCACCATCACTGGTCTATTTGCTCCTCAAAAGCTATATCCCTCTATACTGGAAAACTTTTAACAGCATCCAACCTTCATTTTTTGGGGGGAAGGCTGTGGAGAAGGTGGTTGCATAGCAGTTTCTGAATGAAATTGATTATTTGGACTCCTTTCAATCTGGATTCAGGCCTGGACTTGTGACAGAAATGGCATTGGTTGCTCTTTTGGATGATCTCCAGCAGAAACAGGATGGAGGTAACGCATCCATCTGGCTCTCCTTGATCTCTCAACTGCTTTTAATTCCATCAACTATGGTATCCTTCTGGATAGGCTTCGGAGTTTGGGAGTAGATAACTTTTTATTGAGCTGGCTTTCTGTCTTCCTAGAGCCAAGGTTGAGACATCCAACCTACCGGTTCTGTGGGCATGGCTTGGTGAGTGTCATGTGACTGGGTGGGTGTGGCTATGCAGTCATGTGACTGGGGGGTGTCAAAATACGAAAACTCACTTTAACAATGCCCTGCTGGAGCAGGGGGTTGGACTAAATGACCTCCAGGTCCCTTCCAGTCCTGAATTGCTCTGCTCTTTCAAGGTATCCTCTGAAGCTGCATCTAGTGACAGGTTTGTGCTCCTTCCTTCCTCTCCTTTTTCCCTCCTTCCCTCCCTCTCTTCTTTCTTTCTTTCTTTCTTTCTTTCTTTCACAACACCCACAGCCCCACCCCCAACCTTTGGCCTAGCAGGCCTCAGGGAAGCCTTCTGGGAGCAAAAACAGATCCCAAATGCTAAAAAAAAGTTTTTAGAAATTTTCCTACCATCTCGCAGCACAGCTGATTGTGCGGAACATTTTTTTTACTTTGTTAAGCATTTTTTTTTTTACTACTGGTTTGGGCAAACTAGTAGGATTTCATCCCTGCCTCACCCACTACCATGTATACAGTTTGGTACTTTCTTCACTCCTTCTTTAAAATCTACATGAAAGTAGATTTATAAAAATCTATAGGAGAGATCTATTCATTAAAATGGTGCAAGATGTTATCAATATGCTGATGATACACAGCTATACCGCTTTGCTTCTGACAAACTATGTGTTGCTATTGATTTCCTGTCCCAGTATCTGGAGGCTGTGGGATTCTGTATGGGGAACAATAGGTTTCAACTGAACCCTTGGAGGATTAAGTGGGTTTTTTTGCTTTAACACTGGGACATCTCTGGTACTGGAGGACTTGTACTGCCCTAAATAGGCCTGGTGGACAATCTAAAGTTCCTTCTGGTCTCATGACTCCCACTTGAGGAGCAGGTGGCAGTCACGGCAAGGAGAGTTTTTGCATAACTTTGCATTCTGACCCAGTTGCTGTCCTTGTCACATGCACCTCACTTTGTCTTATCTTGCCATACTCACAATCACTCATTCCCTGGTCATCTCCTGAATGGACTACTCTACTACCCTCTACATGGGCTGCCCTTGAAGAGTACCTGAAGCATCAGGAGATACAACATGTGGTGGCCCAAGCCACTTATCGGTGTTCCTAGAATCAAATGTTACACCTCTGCTCTATGAGCTGTATTGGATGCCGGCTTGCTTCAGGGTATAATTCAAGGCAGTGGTGGGCTCCTACCGGTTCGGACTGGTTCAACTGAACTAGTAGTGGTATGGTGGGCTGGGTCACCAGAACTGGCAATGACCCAGGGCTTGGTCTCTTCTGTCATTGCTGGCATGTTTCTGAGCATGCGTAGAAAGTTTTCAGTCAACTGCTCATGTGCAGCAACACATGGTGGGATGCACGCAAGCGAGTGAAGCAAGCAGCGCATGCAAAATGCCCTCTCAGTGAACCAGTTAGGAATCCACCATTGATTCAAGGTGCTTTCATCTTTAAAACCCGACATAACATGGACCATGTTATCTTAGCATCTGCTTCAGCCCATCTATCGATCCCATTAAGTCCTCAGGAGGGCCCTGTTGAGTCCTGTCCACTAAGATGTCTCATCTGTTGGAACCCAGGAGATTAGCTTTTTTCTATTGCAGTACCTCTGGAACACCATCCCCTTGAGATAAGCCCTCAAAACATGGACTTTTTTTTCATCCCTTGACAGTAGAGAGCTCACACATTGTTGCACCATGAAGGTGAATATATGTGTCCCAGGATAATGTTGCAGGGTCTAATCTGGGTTGGTCACTGGGACCAGAGATTTAGTCTTCTGAGCTTTGAGACTCATGCTGTATCCCATTCCCAAGGGACTGCTCAGTGAGGAAGGGCTCCAACATGAATCCAAAAGCTTGGAAGACAAAACCTCTGGTCTGAGTGACTGATCCAAGTTGAACCCTGCAGATCTTAATCAGCCCTCTCACCATTTTAGTTTTACTTATGATAATTATTTAATTGTTTCCATTGTTTTTTTATTTTACATTTGATTTTAATTATTTTGTTGTACATCACCCAGAGTCACCTTGTGTGAGATGAGCAGTCAAAAATCTTTGATAAAATAAATAAATATTCTTGCCTGCTTTTGAGGGCAGATCAGTAATTGCAGCTCTGTGCTGCCAGGAGATAATTCCTCAGAACTATGTTCTGCTAGCCAAAGTTCCTCAGCTTTCACCCACAAAGCTGGGTTTTTTAAATTCATATATCAAACCCCTTGTACTCATAATTATAATCTTCTCCACTTCTTTGCAATTTCAAATTAAGTTTTCCGAAGTTGACCCTGCTGCTACTAACCCTTTGAACCTGAGAGGAAGTGGTGTCATGGGCCATTAATCTGTAATTCTATCCAATAAAGAATAGGTATGATATATTTCTCACAGATTCTGCTGATGGAAGTGAATTTTGGCATTTTGTGGCAAAAAGATCTATGGTGGGATGAATGTGGGGCGAGGATAAGGATTTCATTTAATGTCTTCAATGTACTTTAATCATTAAAACGTCTTGCATATTCACAGCAAACTAGAATTACTTGCCTCAAGTTTCCTAGAATGCCCATGTGTCTGGATAGATAGATAAATAGATGATAGATAGATAGATAGATAGATAGATAGATAGATAGATAGATAGATAGATAAGGGAGGGAGAGAAACAGACAGACAGACAGAGACAGAGGGGGAGAGAGAGAGAATAGGTTGAGGTGACCAGACGTCCCACTTTTGGCGGGACAGTCCCAATTTTTAACAATTTGTCCTGCGTCCCGTGGCGTTTTTAAAAAGTCCCGATTTTTTAAAAAATTTTAATCAAGACTCCCCCCCGCCCTGATCAATGGTGTCCCACTTTACCAATGTTAAAAACTGGTCACCTTACTTTTGCACAAAAGGAAAAATCTACAAAAAGTCATGGGGAGCCCCAGGATTGTTCCTCGCAAAGCATCACGGTCTCATAGAATGCAAATGAAGGTGCTTATCTCCCCGCCTGGCTCTGTGTGCTCATATTCAAATCAGAGTCATGCCAAGTCCCATTCAGAGGGCGGAGGGATGTTATGTTAACAGGGTTTCAGGAGGGCGCTGTGCTTTTTTTTGTTTTACCTGTGTTCTCACAACCATGCAAAGGTGGGTTTTGTGCTACAAGGATCTTTCCCTGTCTGCGGTTCCGATTGCAGTCATCCTTTGCTTTGGATTAAAGCACCGTTTCTCATTCCTTGCAAAACTGGGGAAATGGCAGGGCCACCTCCCCCCCCCCTTTCCTTGAAGCACCATTGGTTGCAAAATGTTCCCCTGATTTGGTTTATAAGTTCACCGCAATGCAATCCAACAAATAGGAAAGTTTTAATAAGATCTTCTGACTTTATTTGGTCTCTGCTGCCCCCCACCCCCGACCCTGCTAGCCCTTGGGTTTTTTCCCCTCCCAAGGAGAGAGTGGGAAGGAGGGGAAGGAAGGAGGGAGGGGGGAAGGAAAAGAAGAAGGGAAGGAGGGAGAAGATGAAAGGAGAAAAATGGAAGGAAGGAGAAAGAATAGAAGGAAGGAGGATGGAGAAGGAGGAAGATGGAAGAAGAAAGGAAGGAAGAAAAAGGAAGGGAGGGAGGAAAGAAGGAAGGAGGTAGGAAGAGAAGGGGAAGGAGGTAGGAAGAGAAGGGGAAGAGAGGAAAAGAGCAGAAAGACAAAGAGGGTGAAGTTGATAGGCAAGAGGAAGGAGGAAGGAAGGAAAAAAGAAAAAGAAAGGGAGGGAGGAAAGAAGAAAAGATGGAACTAGAAAGGAAAAAAGGGAGGGAGGGAGGAAGGGAGGAAAGGGGAAGACAGGGAAAGAGCAGAAAGATAGAGAAGGTGAAGGTAGATAGGCAGAAGGAAGGAAGAAATAGGAAGGAGGGAAGGTGAAAGGATGGAAGGAGGAAGGAATAGAAGTGAAGGGGAAGAGAGAGATGGAAAGAGCAGGCAGACAGAGAAGATAGATAGGCAAAAGGAAGGAAGCTGAAAGAATGGAAGGAGGAAGGGAGTGAGTGAGGAAAGAAGAGAGGATGGAAGAAGAAAGGAAGGAAGAGGGGGAAAGAGCAGAAAGACAGATAAGGGTGAAGGTAGATAAGCAAGAGGAATAAAGGATGGAAGAAGGAAGGATGGAAGGAGGAAGGAAAAAGAAGGGAGGGAGGAAAGAAGAAAATAATGGAAGAAGAAAGGAAGAGAAGGGAAAGACCAGAAAATTAAAGAAGAAAGGGAGGAAGGAGGGAAGGTAAAGGATGGAAGGAGGAAGGAAGGGAAGGGGAAGATAGATCTAAAGAGCAGAACAACAGAAGGTAGATAGGCAAGAGGAAGGAAGGAAGGAGAAAGAATGGAAAGGGAGGAAGGCTAGAAGGAAGAAAGAGGGAGGGAGGGAAGGAAGGAAGGTGAAAGGAGGAAGGAAGGAAGGAAGGGGTACTTCCACTTGTAGGCCTGGGACTGAGTGCAGGAGGAGTCTCTCCATAGGATCAGCTGCTCCTCTGATAATGGTCAATGAAAATGTTACTATCTGCCTGATGCAAATTTAGACAGATGGTGCTTTGGGCTGCCCCTCAAATCCCCCCCTTTACTCCTCCCCCTGTAGAATTCAGCCCCCTGAGTTTTGCTTTTGAGGGGCATCTAAATGCCATGTGTGGTTATGGCGGATGGCAGAGTCAGCTGGAGGTTGAGAGGGGATTGGGGGCTTTTGTCCGCCTGTGGAGTTTTCCCCATGGACAGGATGGGATGTTGGCATGAAAGGGATCCGGGCACAATCCCACCTGTTCCAAGTAAAGTTGCCTTTTGCAATTGGCTACCGGTAATCCTCGACTTACAACCAGGATTGATTCCCCAATTTCTGTTGCTAAGGGAGACATTTGTTAAATGAATTTTGCCGCACTTTGCGACCTTTTATTGCCACGTTAAGTGAATCATGGTGGTTGTTAAGTCAGGAACATGGCTGTTAAGTGAATCTGGGCTTCTCCATTGGGGATCAAAAGGGGACCACAATTTCTGTTTTTGTTTCAAATGGAACCAATTAAATTGGACAATTTTTTTTAAAAATCCTTGGAGATAATAGTGGCTTGATTTATATGGCAAGGCAAGAAAGCACGAATTAAAGTCCAAATGTTGCAAAAATGAAAAGAACTGGAAGGCTTCGGAGTACCCAACTGGGAAGCATATTATAGTGCAGCAATTATGACATAGGTGAAGGATTGGGTGATGTTGAGTAGAAGGTGCTTATTGGCTATAGAGTAAGGTGACCAGACATCCCTCTTTTGGCGGGACAGTCCCGATTTTTAACAATTTGTCCCAAGTCCCGCGGCATTTTTAAAAAGTCCTGATTTTTTAAAAAACTTTTAATCAAGAACAACCCCCCCCCCCCGGGTCAATGGTGTCCCACTTTACCAATTGTCAGCCTCTGCCTTGCTACTGCTTTGGCTGCCATTGAAACAGGGAAGTGGGGGCATGGTATTTGGGAGGGGAATCATTGTTGTGCTGGAGGAAGTTTCTAGACACTGAACTGACCACCTTGCTGTGCATGTGGAGGAGGAGTGTTTCCCGCCAAGGCCAATGGTCCAGCATTCCATCCTGGTGATGCCTTTCGAAGTTATCTCACACCTGACATTTGGGAGAATTATGATTGGACTGTGCATGGGGAGGGGAATGAATTATACAATATGTTATTTGCTTTTAATAGGCGACGCCGAATGGCAAACCGAATGGCAAAAGTCCCTCCCTTACCCGTAAAATACGATGGAGACCCTAAAACTCTAGGGCTTTTTATAATTCAGGTCTGGAATTATATGGAAATCTATGGACCTGATTTAGAGACAGATGAAATGAAAGTCAGAATGGTGTTGATGTCCTTAGAGAAGAAGGCAGCCGAATGGATGGTTGGCCTACACAAATGCAATTCCCCTCTCCTGAGGAATTTTAATGACTTTATGGCAGCCATGAAGAGGAGGTTTGATGACCCATTGACGGAGAGATGCAGGCGCCTGAAATTTATGGCTCTGAAGCAGGGAAATAAATCGGTGCCAGATTATGTCCAGGAATTTCAACAGTTGTCAGCCTATATGAGGGGGTGCTCGGAAGACGCTTTGCTGGATCAATTCGCTGACGGTTTGAATGAAAAAATATACCAACAGTGAGAATAGGTAGATGATTGAGGAGAGAGAGAGAGACAGACAGACAGAGATACAGAGAGAAAGACAGAGACAAAGACACAGACACAGACAGAGAGACAGACAGACACAGAGAGAGAGAGAAAGAGAGAGGGAGGGAGAGAGAGAATAAGTAGATGATTGAGGAAGAGAGACAGATAGAGACACAGACACAGACACAGAGAGAGAGAAAAAAATACAGAGAGAGATGATGATAGATAGATGGATGGATGGATGGATGGATGGATGGATGGATGGATGGATGGTTGAGATGATTATAGAAGAGAGAGAGGCAGAGGCAGGCAGAGAGAGAGAGAGATAATAAGTAGATTATTGAGGGAGGGAGGGAGGGAGATAATAAGTAGATTATTGAGGGAGGGAGGGAGAGATGATTATAGAAGAGAGAAAGAGACAAAGAGAGACAGATATATAGATGATATGGAGAGACAGAGACTGACAGAGACAAAGAGAGAGAGAGATAAATGATAGATAGATGATAGATAGATAAATAGATAGATGATTATAAAAGAGAGAAAGAGACAGAGAGAGAGAGACAGAGACAGAGAGACAGATATATAGATGATACAGAGAGACAGAGACAGAGACAGAGACAGAGACAAAGAGTGAGATAGATGGATGGATGATTGGATGATTGATAGAAAAGAGACAGAGGGAGACACAGAGACAGACAGTCAGGTAGGCAGGCAGACAGAGATAGGGACAGGGACAGAGACAGAGACAGAGAGATTAGATAGATAATCATTGTGTGGTCACATGGGTGAATTTCTGTTCTTTCCCTAGCTCCTGCCAACCTAGCAGTTTGAAAGTATGCAAATGCAAGTAGATAAATAGATGCCACTTTGGTGGGAAGGTGACAACTACATAACAATGGAAGTGTCCTCAGACAAATACTGGCTCCCTTAGTGAGGAAATAGAGATCAGCACTGCCCCCTAGAGTCAGACATGACTGAACTGGGGAAATCTTTAACTTTTATATTTAATAAGCTCATGGGCAACTCAAAAAGTGCTACAGGAGAGACACTTTCACAACAAACAGCATCACACTGTTATGAACATGCAGGATAATTAATGGTTAAAGAAAAGGGAAAAAGAATTCCCAATGCCTGCTAATTTGTGCCCTTAAAAATTAAGTGGAGGCTTCCTTTACTTTTTGTATAATAATTGTATTAAAAGTTTTGGTTTCAACAGTAAAAAGAATTGCTCCCCTCCAAGGAACTTCCCACCCTCACCACAACAAGTATAAACAATTTCTTAATCTCTTCACTGCCTTTTAATTAGCAAACACAAAATTCTTCATCTCATAATTCATTTATTAATTATAGGCAAATCTAATAAGTAAGGTCTTCCTCAATCCAGTTGTCAGCAAAAAGTCCAAACAGAGCTCTAAAATAATATTAATTAAGGTATATAAAACTTGGTACTCCAGATCTCAACTCTTAGATATCCTATGTAAATAAAAAAACAGTTTCACATGACAAAGAGGGACCATTTATCTTTTTTTAAAAAACAACAACAACCAAGTTTACAAATATCCCTCACTTCTAGAATATCTGTAGGGAAAAAATTTACACATTAGTAATGTGTTATTACTATTATTAAGCAAACTAATACACAGTACCTTTCCATTCCAAATGCCAAAAATTCTATCATCCCCCACCTCTGCAAAACATCCCAAATAGCAAGATAGCCATTCAATTATATTTTCCGTATCTCACCTCTTTATAAACAAACCCATATTTAGAAAATATGAAATAATCTCAATATTCTAATATACACAAAAGAAGTTTGAAATTTCACATAACAAAGAGAAATAATTTGCCCTTTATAAAGGACAAGTTCACAAAACTTACTTTATGTAAAATGACAATTAGATACAGCGCCAGTGTAAATGTTGTCAAATTAGGATACATAAAATAACTGCAGGGGGAAAATACCATAATAAATGTAAGCAGTTTGTGGCTGGAATAATTATGGTAAACTCCTTCATCTCACAATTCTCCCCCATTCTGGAGACCATTGTACAATACAATACAATAGCAGAGTTGGAAGGGACCTTGGAGGTCTTCTAGTCCAACCCCTTGCCTAGGCAGGAAACCCTATACCGTTTGAGACAAATGGCTATCCAACATCATCTTAAAGACTTCCAGTGTTGGGGCATTCACAACCTCTGGAGGCAAGTTGTTCCACTGATTAATTGTTCTAACTGTCAGGAAATTTCTCCTCAGTTCTAAGTTGCTTCTCTCCTTGATTAGTTTCTACCCATTGCTTCTTGTTCTGCACTCAGGTGCCTTGGATAATCGTTTGACTCCCTCTTTTTTGTGGCAACCCCTGAGATATTGGAACACTGCTATCATGTCTCCCCTAGTCCTTCTTTTCATTAAACTAGACATACCCAGTTCTTGCAACCGTTCTTCATATGTTTTAACCTCCAGTCTCCTAATCCTCTTTGTTGCTCTTCTCTGCATTCTTTCTAGAGTCTCCACACATTGTCTTGTGGCTTCCTCATGGAGATCAATTGTAAGGAGAACAGCTTGGGCAATCTCATGTCTTCGCTTTGTCTAAAGGGGGTCAAAGGAGCTGATCTACTATTTTCAATCACTGTAGTTGCAAATGTCAGCTCTATGAACAGCAGAGCTATGTTCAGCCCACTATTGTCCCTAGAAGTTTTGTTCTTTCTGTTACATAAATACATAATACATGAGTGTGTAATACATTTTTCATAGTAAGCAGACTGACCTCCCCCAAAACATACAGTAAAGTTGGGCACATTCTAATGGATTCTTACCTCCCTAATCAAAATATGTAGAGTTCCATAGACAGTCAAAAGACAAAAACAGAAAAGCTGTGACATGAAGTTTCCTTCAGTGTGCAGGAGAATCATTGGAATGTCACATTCCATAGAGAAGTTGAATAAAAGAGAATGTTGGAGTCTGGCGCTCTTTTTTGGAAGACTGAAATTTTGTTGTGTCTGGATTGGACTCTTGGATATTTCAAATCAAGGCTGAGGGCCACATGTGAATTTAACCAGCATTTAACTGTAATTTTTATTTATTCTTCATAATAGAATGTACATGTTCCATTTACTATTTCAGTTTTCCAGGTTTAAATCATAGATAGTGTTTGTCTTTCAAGTGGGCAGTGCTACAAATCATTATCAAATTAAATTCACCACCATTCTGAAGAACACTAATGTATTTCATTTTGCAATTTTTCTGAAGTCAAGAAGCATGTTTATTTTACTATGTTTTTCAGCAGGTGCTTCTCACCAAATTTAACTTACGGACACACTGCCTCGCCTTTAGTTTCTGAGGCACACTTAATGAATGTTTCACTAAAACCACTGGGTTTATAGTCTAATCAATAATCTTATGCCACACAAATGCATAGTGCTGAAATTGTACAAGAATTAGGTATGATGGAAAGGTTCTATATTATCTTAGCAGCAGCATTTATGTTTGTGATATCAGATAATGCCACAAATCACAATATGACATTGCATGTGTAGAGAAGTAGAAGCTCACATTGCTGTTTCAGATTGTTGGGAGTATTTAAAGCTGAGTGGCCTGCTACGTGGGAATGCATTCTTAAAAAACAAAGATTGTGTGGTTAATCGAGGCTGTATAGATATAAATAAGGCAAAAAACAGCTACATGGAGAAATAGTCAACAATGATAGATTTATTCCCAACAAATCCCTCTGAAAGTGGTTTCCATGGAGGCAGGGAGGATGGGGTATCAAAATTGGCAAGAAAGCAGATATAACCCCGGCCTTTCTATATTTGCAAGGCTGTTGTTGTACATATTAAAAGGGGGTGGGGCATGCACAACAGTGCTCCATGTGCCATCTTGCTAATTCTGAGACACACAAAATGCTGCTGCCCTCTAGCATCTAAGGAAATTGGAGGACATTATTACTTAAACAGGTTCTAGAGCAGCTATAGAACTATTCTCACTAATAAGATTAGAACATACCTAATTGGACATTTGCACAATCATTAAGAACATTATTAATTAGAGTACTTCCCATACTGGGATCAAATGATAAAACACACTGGCTCCAGCTTTTTTCAAATAGGAATTTGAAGATCAAAAGGAAAGGAAGGTAGGCTGTAGATCCAGATACTCTGAATGAATATTGTGAACTATGTGGCTACACTATGCATCAAGGGGTTAGAAACACAATAATGCAGGAATCAGCATAATTGAGATTGGGGAAGATACAGGTAATCCTTGATTTACAGCAGTTTGTTCAAAGTTACAACAGCACTGAAAAAAGTGACTTATGAGCATTTTTCACACAGCATTCCTGTGGTCATATGATCAAAATTCAGATGCTTGGCAACTGATTCATATCTATGAGAGTTGCAATGTTCCAGGGTCATGTGTGACCTTCTGACAAGCCAAGCCAATGGAAAAGCAAGATTTGCTTAACAACCGGGTTACTAACTTAACAACTGCAGTGATTCACTTAACAACTGTGGCAAGAAAGATTGTAAAATGTGGCAAAACTCAGTTAACAACTGTCTTGCTTAGCCATGGAAATTTTGAGGTCATTTGTGGTTGTAAGTCATGGACTACCTGTACAATTCTCTCATTTTGTGATTTTTGCACACATTGCTCTCTCTGGAACATGGTTTTTCTTCCAAACTCTGGCTACTTCATCCTCCACCACATTTCTTTCTGAAATCCTTAGTCACCACGGGAAGAACTCAGTGGTGTCTAGTCACCCATCTGGGAATGAGATGGTTGTTATTTTCAAGTATCCAAGACAGCAATGTTGTCTCCCTATCTCTTGTTGCCCTTGCAACAATCAAGAGATTCAGAGAGCTGCTGCCCATTTATCTGCAACTTCATCATTGGAGCCACATGGAAAAATAAAAAACACATTATGCGAAGAAAGCAATTTACTCCACCTGCAAGTAGTCTGTCACATTTTTTTTTTTCTTCCATCCTTGTATTACTTTTGCAAGGCTCGGTGGAAAAGTGTCCCTCCCCCTTCATTTCTCCCTTTCAAGCATAATCCAACCTTTTGATTAGTGTTATCCAGCATGTGGTGGCACAAAATGCTCAAAAGTCATTATTCAAGACTCTAAAAATAATGAGATAGCATAAAAATCACGTAATTAGAATACAGAAATAATGTGTTTGAGCTCTTTTTTGTTTGCTACTTCTTACATCCTGACACCGTTGATTTTCTAGGCTTTGGCTTTAAACCCACAAGGGTTAGAAACTTATCTTTGAAATAACAACCAAAAAAATACTATGTTAATGATTTTTCCGCTCATCAGAGCAACTAGTTGAAGCTTATGGAAATTGAGATGCATAAAGGACTTAAACAGCAGAGTTCTTTGCTATGCTAATAAGATAGGCAGGGCTGGTTTTACCAGTAGACAAAATGAAATATTCACCCCAAGTGGAAGAGGCTGGAATCCAGCTGGAAATTGTTGCTTGTGTCCCATCCACTAGTTTTTTTTTTTCTTTTAGGCTCATTGTCACTGTTTCAGAATGATTCAATTGTCATTCCAATCATTTATTATTATTTTATTGTGAATTTGCGAATTAGAGACTTGTTCTTAAACCACACAATATTTTATGCCACCCATAAATACAGTAGGGGTATTAACAATCTAGGTCTCTGGAAGTTTGATCAAGTTTAATGGGTCTTATGCAGAGGTGGGTTGCTCCCAGTTTGGCCCAGATCGGGCAAACAGGTAATGACAGGGGTGGGAGGCTCTGCCCATCCGCTCACCCTCACAATAGCGTTGCGCATGCACAAGCACGAGCAAACCAGTAGCACCAGGATTTGCAACCCACCTCTGGTCTTATGTGACAGTTTATCCTTTGCAGCCTGACCCAATATATGCAGACTTGAAAGTGAAGTTTATTCCCAAGTAAATAAGCATCAGAACTAAGGGAGATCAGTCTTGTGAGGAACAAAAACAGGTCTCCATTTTTGTACAATTCAGAATATTTCTTTAGCGATCAGTTTTACTTAAAATGAAGCTATTTCCTTCTGAAATAGATAGGATCAGAATCCAGGTGTTTTAAGCATTTGAAGTGTGTGATTGTGGCTTTTGTTGAATGGATTGTTTGCATTCATTGAACAAGCAAAATGAATGCAGAGGAAGCAGAAGATCATGCATTCAGAGTTAGTTCTGAAATCTGTCATAAGGACTATCTTATGGCAGTGTAGGAAGTTAGCACCCACCGCTCTCCTGGGAAAATGAGATATTTTAGGAAATATTAAAACGGCAGAATATTTCCTCTAAAAGGGAGGCAGAAACTCACACACCCCGCCCACCTTTGTCAATAGGCCATTAAGGCCTGGACCAGTCTATTTTACATAACAAAGATCTACCTCCTTCAAGCAGAGCTATAGTAGGAATTGCCCAAAGTCTTTTCATTATATCATCACCCAGAAAGGGTCAACCAAACTTGGGACTCAAAACATAACCTACAAAGTTACCGCTGCATGGCCCCAGGGGAGTCTGACAACCAATCAGAATACAATCTCAAATTCAAAAGCCCAGAGAGGGCATAAAACCAGGGCACTCTCAGCATATCTTCACTTTTTTTCCAAGACCTCAAACCATGTGATCCTGTCCACCATTAAATCATCTTTCCAAATAGCCACCATGTTTCCAGTGTCTTTCTCCCATTTGGAACTGAACCCAGATGGACATTTCTTCCAACAGCAGTGTTCTCCGATCTGGTGCCTTCCCGAGGTGTAGAAGTAGAGATGGGGATCATGGGGTTAATTCTTACTTGAGTAGAAAGTTGTACTATTTTAAATCTGAAATAGGAACTACTATTTCGTTAGGATTTGACATGTGCATTTATCTGAACTTATTAAATCAAGTCACTACTCATTCCTTTTATTTATGTAAATGTAAGATGGAAAGTCTGTGCAATGAGCACGCATTTGTGAAAACATGTACATGTAAATGTAAGATGGAAAGTTTGTGCAATGAGCACACATTGTGAAAACATGTACAAAAGAAATCTAAGGGACAACAGGTTAAAAACTGTGTACATTAAGCCAGTTTTGGAAGGTAAATCCAATTGTACTGCAAACTTTAAAACAAAACTCAGCTAACATTTGAAAACAGAAATGGAAATATTCTTCAAAATCGAGAGAAACCAACATTTCTTCATCACCAATTGAAGGGCAATAGTAGAGGGACACAGTGGCTCAGTGGCTAAGACACTGAGCTCGACGATCAGAAAGTTGACAGTTCAGTGGTTGAATCCCTAGTGCCACGTAACGGAGTGAGCTCCTGTTACTTGTCACAGCTTCTGCCAACCTAGAAGTTTGAAAGCACGCAAAAAATACAAGTAGAAAAATAGAACCACCTTTGGTGGGAAGGTAACAGTGCTCCATGCACCTTTGGCATTTAATCATGCCGGCCACATGACCATAGAGACGTCTTTGGTAAAGTGACCAGATTTTCAGATTAGTGAAGAGGGACACCTTTGACTGGGGGGGGGGGGGGGCTTGATTAAAAATTTTATACGGAGCAACAAAAATTTTCATACAATGCAAAAATAGTATTGTAATATATTTTTTTATTTCAGCATAACTACAATTTACAAATATAAATTGTAACTGTTGCCAAACATCAAAATTTTGATCACGTGACCATGAGGATGCTGCAACGGTCGCTAAGTGTGAAAATGGTCGCTAAGTGTGAAAAATGGTCATCAGTCACTTTTTTCAATGCCATTGTAACTTTGGTCACTAAGCCCATTATACCACCTTTCTGCAGTTATTCACTTAAGAACTGTGGCAAGAAAGGTGATTACAATGGCATTGAAAAAAGTGACTGACGACCATTTTTCACACTTAGCGACCATTTTCACACTTAGCGACCGTTGCAGCATCCTCATGGTCACACGATCAAAATTTTGATGTTTGGCAACAGATTCGTATTTATGATGGTTTCAGTATCCTGGGGTCATATAATCACCTTTTGACAAAGTCAAATGGGGAAACCAGATTCACTTATGTTACTAACTTATCAGCTGCAGTTATTCACTTAAGAACTGTGGCAAGAAAGGTGGTATAATGGGCTTAGTGACCAAAGTTACAATGGAGATTAATTGAGGAATGCTTAATAACAGGGAGTTCTTAACTTAAATCCACACAGAATAAAACTATTTTAATAAATCCTATGCACAATAAATAAAATATTATTTTAAAATACATTAAAAAATAAAAGAAAAAAACCCACTTACCAGTAGGCAGACACTCCAAGTCAATCCAGAATGATGTAGATGTTAATACAAAGAACTGAGCAAATTAAAATGGTTAAATAGTCCCAGGGAAATAGTTTTCAAAGAAAAAAGAAGAGCACCATTTTTTCCACATGAGCAGACCTCCAAACTCCGTGCCTCTCCCCTCCGGAAAATCCAGGAAGTAACAGTTGCTTCCCTCTCTAGCCAGGTGTTTCCTGCAGCTCTATGGTAATGGTTCATTTTTTCTTATAAAAGTGAGTAAGGGCGGGGGGGGGGTCCGTTTTCTTGCTTTAAAGTTTTAATATCTTCAATGAAAGTACTGAGATAGAGAGAGAGGTTAGTTAGACAGGGTGTCTTTTGTCTTGCCCCGGTTAGGATTTCTTAAGCAAATCCACTGGGCTGGGCTTTCAACATGAAGCCAGAAAAAAACTTTTTTAAAACGTGGAGGGACATGGGAAAAATTGTTATAAAGCGTGATTGTCACGCTGAAATCAGGTCGTCTGGTCACCTTAGTCTTTGGATAGCGCTGGCTCTTCAGCTTTGAAACAGAGATGAGCACCACCCCCTAGAGTCGGGAATGACTAGCACATATGTATGAGGGGAACCTTTACCTAGTAAAAGGCCAACACAGAAGAATCAGACACTACAATACAATAGAGATATACTGTGCACAGCTGACATCTTAGGCTAGACTGGTAAGCGGGAACCCAATAATTCTACTTTAGTGCCATTTGTTTTCAGACTCTGACATTTCCCTTAGTATAGATTGGAGGCCAGCCTGAGACATCAAAGAATCAGGGATGATCCATTCACAATGCAGTGACAACAGTACGAGGGTGGCACACTCTTGCTTCTCTGTGTGTTCCTCTTATCTCACTCTTTCCATAGCACAAAGCCTAGGGAGGTATAATTCTTCCAGATCCCTGGGGTCGTGCAGATAAAGAGTCAAAACCCAGGATTATCTGCAAGATAGCCAATTGTCCTTTTCAGCCGAAATCAAGTTTTCTGGACCAGAAGCTCTGTGCCATTGTCCTGGTACAGCTTCTTGCAGAGATTTGGTTTCCAATACTATGCGGATGCAAATCTGTGCAATGCATTGAAGACTGTTTCATGCACTGAAGTTTCAACCCCACCACAAAAGATGGAGGAAATAGCAACTTCAGAAAGAAAGGGAGAGTGTGTTTTCTTCTTAGGAATGTTCTTTGCTAGCAAGGGGTCTATCACAGCTGTCAATAACATTCATGGAAGCAAGCTAAAATTGCATCTATCAATGGAAAAGGAGAGAGAAATTACTTATCCTCTAAGTGCATGTGCGTGCCTTTTCAAATGGCCAGAATGGAGGTTAAAACCCATAATTTAGCAAAGCACTGGCAGAAATTGATGAAGCGTTTAAGGCACTAGAGCAATTAAAAAAGAAGAAAAAATCTGGGTAGAGCAGCCACTTGGAAAAAAAACATTACAAATATACACCAAATAGAATAATATATATATATTTCTTTTTGTTTACTGCTTCCAGCCTCATGTTCTAGCATTTGTGAAACAAACAACATTTGAGTACATTTAAATGTCTCTACATTTTATTGAAATTATAAATCTTTGCAGGTGATAAACCTCTTTTAAGGTTCATAAAGTTCTGCTTGAGATTGTAGGAATGTAGGGTGGTGAACCCCAAATGCTTGTCAGATCCATAAATAGGAACTATAAAAATATTTTCTGTCACCATTTTTCTATATCAGTGTTGAAAGAAATGTCCTTCTGGGATCCGCTCCAAGTGGGGGGAAAAGACACTGGAGACATGGAGGCTGCTTGGAAAGATGGTTTAATGGTGGACAGGACCACATGGCTTGAGTCCTGAACAGAAAAGGTGATCACATGCTTCAATATTGGTGGAGAAAAGAGAAGGAAGGGCTGAGATGCTGAGTCCCTGATTTTATGCCCTTTCTGGCCTTTGATCTTGAGCTTGTATTCTGATTGGTTGTCAGACTCCCATGGAGCTATGCAGGGGCAATTCTCTAGGCTGTGTTTTGAATCCAGGTTTGGTTGAGTTGTCAGATGCTGTGTGGTGAGTTGGGTAAAGGGCCAATATTATCATGCCTTAATCCCATCCCCCTGGAGCTGAAGGGGAGAACTCTTTATTATGTAAAGGGACTGGCTTGGCCAACTTAATGGCCCATTGACAAAGTGGGTGGGGGCAGGAAGCTGCAGGGAGCTATTCACTCTTTAAAACATGTTTCTTCCTTTTCACATCCAGGGAAATGTAATATTCTGCCTTTTCAATATTTCCTAGGATATTTCATTTTTCTGGGAGAGGGCTGTGTGATAATTTCCTACACCAGCATCTAGATAGACCTTTGTGAAGGGCTGGTATGTTTGTAATATTTTTGCATCTTTGCCTCACTTTCAAGTAATCAATATTGAATGAAATAATACACTTTTTTAAAAAAAAATGTGGGTAATGCATTGCTAGGTGCAGTTGCTAGGATAGCAGCTTTTTTTTTAAAGCTTTTTGTCCAAGAAAAGTATTTTCAGTGGCATTAAGCCTGGAGGTTAAATGATATTACTGAAAAATAGGGAAAGAATTGTTTCTTGATTACTATTATGTTTTATAAATGTATTCTTTAAAAATGGAGGGAGAAAAAAGAACAATTAATAGTATGATATGATAAATCAGTGTGTATGGGGATGTGTGTTTAAATAAGTGCCTTTAAATAACAGAGAGAGAGAGAGATAAAGACAAAAATTGTCACCTTAACCCATTGTTATAATTAGGTACACTCCTGTTTTAATCCAGTTTCTCCAACAAAAAGATTGCCTGACTATTTTAAAATGTGAATTCCCTCACAATACCAACTGATTATAAGAATCAAATTAGGGCTAGCATATTTTTATAATTACATCTCCCCCAACCCCCACCCCCCGCCCCATAGAAGGAGGGGGAATTCATACTTGTTAAAGTAGCTAAGGCTCTAACTTTTTTCCACTTGCTAGATGTGTCAAGATAATTTCCAATAGATGAAACTTGCCATTCATTAATTCAAGAAGAAAGACATGTTCTGTAGTATACATTTAAATCAGGAAAATTGAAACCATCTTTCCTCCCTGGCAGTTGAAATTTCCTGAGTGAAATATGAGGGGGAAAGCTTCTCCAAATAAACCTTTAAAAAGTGAATTAAAGTTCTGAATGTACATTTTGGTGAATACATAATAATATACAGTATAAATTACCTGTGGCAAGAGATAATTTTACTTCAAATATTCCATTTAAGTGAAGCCCATCTATCCAAATCTATTGCTTGTTCTAACAGCAATACATTTAAATTCAGTTTAATCATCTGAGATATATCTGTAGATATTCTCAGCCCAAGGTAAATTATTGCTTCTGGGAACTATAAAAAAAGCTGACAGTTTTGCCCCAAAGACATCGTTTAGGACTTAAACCAATTAAAATTATATGCAGAAAGGACTCCAAAGACATAAATTAATTGTAGTTATTTTTGTATATGAGACTAAAGTTGGTCAATAAATATTAACATATCATCTACAGATAGGGCTACTGTATACTAAGTAATATTATACTATTATACTGTATACTATCTAATATTGGTTGCAAAAATCTGGAGGACCACAACATAATCATGAAAGAAAACAGAAAAGTCTACCTCTTTGCTGCCATCTCAGGTTCATCATCTGTGCAGCCCAGATCAAGCTTCCTGATTGTATAATCCTTCTCTGCATATAATAAACCAGCTGTGATGCTATGTGAGAATGACCTTGAAAGAGAAGGGGAAGAGATGCTGCCTTGACAACTATCAGATAAGTGGGTAAGAAGCTCACAACTGCATAACAGACAGACAAAGATTCCACCCTAAATTATCAGGCTCTAAAAAGAGACAGTAGGAGGTCTGCACTTTCATATTTGCGCAATTCTATTAATGTAGCCTTATAATAAAGTGGAATTAGATCATCTAGTCATGTTTCTTATCTGGGCTATCTGAGAAGACTGACACCGCTGTTGCAAATCTGAAAATACAAATCTACCAGCATCCCTTTTTACATTCTGATAAATTAGTGCAGATCATTTCTGAGTTTCACCCTCTGCCCATTATGCAATTGTGGGCTGTCTCCACCCTTTTATCTGGTCCAGTGGTAGGTTCCGGATCACGCTGCAACCAGTACGCTGCAATGGGGCCTGATGTCCACCATGTGAACGCGGGCAGCACACGTGCAGCACGCAGATTCGTACTTACCGCCCGCGATGCTCCAGCTGCTCAGTGGAGCATAGCACAAGTGCCATATGCTCCATGCGCATGCGCAAAAGCCCCAATCAGCTCAAATAGCAGTAAGGAGAGCGGGCGGGCAGGTGAGCCCTCCGGAGCACTGTACTGGAACGGTACCTGGTGTGCCCAGCAAGCACCGGTACACTCGTATCGGGGTGTACCAGTTGTATCCCACCACTGATCTGGTCATTCTCAAAGCAACATCTCTTCCTCTTATCCTTCAAGGTCATTCCCATATACCCTTATACTACTGTTGGTATTCGTTTGTTTAGCCCATACCAGAGGTGGGTTTCTCCCGGTACGGTACGTCAGAAGAGATAGTGAAAATCTGGCACACCAGATAGGGCCATTAGTGATGGTGACTTGGCCAAGCCCCCGAACCTGTTCTCCTGTCAGAAGCTTCATCAGAAGCTTTTAAAAAAAATGTTTTTTCCCCTGCTGTTTCAGGCAAAGGGAAAAAAAAATTAAAAAAATAAGAGAAAAAGAGAGGGGGGAGGGTGGGAAGAGAGAAAGGAAGGAAGGAAAGAAGGAAGGAAGGAAGGAAGGAAGGAAGGAAGGAAGGAAGGAAGGAAGGAAGGAAGGAAGGAAGGACATTCACTTTTCAGTTGGGAGATTCAACAAAGGAGAAAAACAAATGCTGTCTCTTTAAATCAGAACTGGGCATGCCTGGCTATGGAATTCTGGGAATTGAAGTCCACAAGTCTTAAAGCTGCAAACTTTGGAGTCTTGCTTTAAATTGAAAAGCTGCTCAGAATGAGGTTTGCAAAGTCACATTCAGCAGTTACTTTTGCAGGGGGGTTGCTTCCCACAGAGGGGAGGGAGAAAGAAAGAAAGAAAGAAAGAAAGAAAGAAAGAAAGAAAGAAAGAAAGAAAGAAAGAAAGAAAGAAAGAAAGAAAGAAAGAAAGAAAGAAAGAAAGAAAGAAAGAAAGAAATGAATGCACAGCAATTTAGGGCTAGAAGTCTACTCAGAGGTCATCTAGTCCAACCCCCTGCTGCAGCAGGAAACCTTACATTGTCTGGATTATTTGGGTGCCGC
Organism: Thamnophis elegans; assembly: GCF_009769535.1. NCBI lineage: Eukaryota > Metazoa > Chordata > Lepidosauria > Squamata > Natricidae > Thamnophis > Thamnophis elegans. The sequence continues at coordinate 44,028,015 of NC_045542.1, forward strand.
TAATAGAGAGGAAAATTGCCAGAAAGGAGAAGTTTACTAGGACAAAACTGCCGTGCAAAAGAAGGCAGAGATAGTCCTTGACTTATGACTACAATTGAGCCCAAAATTTGGGTTTCTAAGCAATAGCGTTGTTAAATGAGCTTCGCCATATTTTACCCAATCCATGACATCTCCTGGTGAGTGACATCAAGTTGGCCACACCCACCGAGTCACATGAGTGCCAAGCCATGCCCACAAAATAAGTCATGCCCACAGAATAGGTAGTAAAAAAGTTTTGAAACCCACCCCTGGTCCACACACTAAAAGTGACAATTGAATAGAGGAAAGATAGCAATGCCTAAAAAGCAACTAAATGTATGGCATGTTAATTTTTTCAACTTTCAATTTCCAAACGTTGGGGGTGCTCAAAAGTTGTGACATGCCTTGGGGATTGTAAAGATATTTTGGTTACTTTAATATAATTTAGATGCGTTTGTTAAGTAACTACATAAATATCATACATTTTTAATGTTTTGTTTGTTTCATTTGAGATCCCCCTAATCTTCACTTGTGTTTTTGGGACGCTGTAATCTATTTGAAAAATCCCTGAAGAAAATAAAAATATTGAAATAATAAAAACCGGTATTGCCAGTTAAGTTTTATAAAATACCTTTTCTGCATGATAAACCCTAGCATTATTTCATGCTACAAAATTGACTCATAAGCTCAAATTGGAAGCCCTCTGTCTAGAACAAATAAATTTAAAGGAAAACTATCTGGTCTTGGAGTCATTGTATTATCAACAATACTATTATTTTCTTTCAGCTGGATAGGTTCAGAAAGGTAGATTACTTTGTTGAGTATCCACACATTAAAAATTCAGCTGAGAAAAAAAAGTTGAATTGGTTTTCTATTACATCATTATATTGTCAGTAGAAGAGGAAATCTTAAAATGTGTATATTCTAGCAATATGCTTTGATTATTATTGTACTAAATCTTTACAATAAAACTTTGTTGCTTTTTAAATCTGTTTGACATATTACTGCCTCATCTTCTCCCAGATACCTTTATTCCTACCTGAACAGGAAGCAGTTGAATCAGGTTATAGTAAAAAGTTTGTAACTACTTGTAAAAATCATAGAAGGACAAAGTCGTATACACTGAAGCCAAATAAACTTAGCCTTCTGTTTTATTTATTTTTTTCATATGGGTTTTGGGCTCCGACTATGCTTTAAGCCCAAAACCCAGCCTGAGGATGGCGAGTGAGACCTCACCGAAACGTTGCCAAGACAATCTCAATCTTACACGGGAAAAGACCCAAATACAACAAGACCAGCATATATATATTCCTTTATTTGTCAAACCATTGATTTAAATAGTTTTGCCTTTATTTGGTTGCTGTTTTATACTTATTAATTTTATGGATTTTTTAAAAATTGTTTTAGAATTTTAGAATTGTAAGCTGTCCAGAATCACTTGGTTGAGCTGGGCAGTTAGAGAAATTGAATAAATAAGTAAATAAATACAGTTTCCCACCCAGCTTTGCCACCGTCAATCCTTAATGCAATAGATGTGTTCTTTGTAAAAATATAATAGGGCCAACAGATGAGCCACAGTCTACAGGCACTTCCTCTTCTCAGTGCCCCGGACCAGGTCAGCAAACTATGGAAATAGAATGGCTGAATTTCAACAACATTTCTCGCCCTAGTTCTCAGAATTTAGAAATGGGTTGAAAAAATTTAGGTCAATTCCTTCTGGTAGCATCATAATCAATCCAAGATGGCTGTGTCAGTGGTGGATTTCCATTTTTTTAATTGCCGGTTCGCTTGTGTGTGTGTGCGCATTCACATTCGTGCGTGATGCTTCTGCACATGCACTGAAGCTTCGGTGCATGCGCAGAAAGGTCTGGGCGGGTGGGCGGAGCCTATGGCCACCACTACTACTGGTTCGCCTGATCCGGGCCGAACCGGGAACAACACACCTCTGGTCTGCATGTGTAGATGCTGCGGCTTTGAGCTCCTGGTGTCACAGTGGAGTGTGTTTTTACTTTTGGATTGCATCAGTGAGGCTAAAATTTTGTTGTATACATGTTGTATAATGACAATAAAGGCTATACTATACTATGTCACAGAATGGTCCTTTGGATCTCCAGAAGATCAAGTGTACTTTCACATTCCATATTGGAACATTCAAATCATGCACTGATTCAAGATATATAGTCCATACTCTATACGAAAAACTAAGCATGTAATGTATGAAAAGTATATACAAGTAGTCCTCAACTTACGACCATAATTGATCCCAAACCTTATGTTAAGTGAGTTTTGCCCCATTTTACAACTTTTCTTGCCACATTTGTTAAATGTAACACTGCAGTTGTTAAATTAGTAAGAAAATCTGGTTTCCCTATTGACTTTACATGTCAGAAAGTCACAAAAGGGGATCATATGACTCTGGGACACTGCAACCTTCATAAATGTGAGTCAGTTTTCAAGCATCCAAATGTAAATCACATGACCACGAGGATTGTACAATGCTCATAAGTGTGAAAAATGGCCATAACTCACTTTTTTCAGTGCTGTTATCACTTCGGTCACTACATAAAACTTCAGTCACATAGAGTTAGACTGTTGTAAGTCGAGGACTACCTGTCTTTAAAAAATCATGTTTACAAATCTGATTTCCTTCTCTGTAGTCTGTCAATACATCTGCATTAGCTGACATGCTTTGTATTTATCTTTAACAAAGAGAGAATGACACAAACACCTATTTACCTTCATCTGCATGTTTGCTATGTGTAAACCACATAGAATGAACTTGGCCTGTGGAATCCCTCAGCAGGTAAACTGGCCAGCACTGCTTGCTCTGGCGCAAATCAGAAAATGCTACTTCTGATATATAGCAGGAAAAGAGGCAGGGAGGTTGCCTTCTAGAAGGCTGGGGGTGGTTTGGGGTTAGCAATGCAGATTCCTGCCATCAAGAAATAGTCAGTAGCTGATGCACTGGGACATGTAGGTCATGAGGATGAGGCCAAAGGGAGGAAAAAAACAGCAGAGTCAAGCTTTCAAAACAAATCATGCAAAAAGCTCTCTGAATAAAAACCCTATAACTCAGAAAAACAAAGCTTGGCATATTCTGTTTTGATCAGACGACCTTCAGGAGGTCTTCCGATCCTCCCTGCAGAATTTGTCAGAGTATGAATATTCATAGACTGGAATAGACATGGCAACAGGTCAGCCAATGGGGATTGTTTGGATAGATATGGTAACAGGTCAGCCTATGAGGACAGTTTGGAAACTGAAACAGTATTTGCTGGAGACAGTTAGGAGCCTGGGCATGGCTTAGCTCTTGAGCTCTGAGTCTGTGCTGAACTCTAACCTAGTCTGCTGCTCTGAGCTGAAACTGAAACTTCTCTCCTCTGCTTGTGTTTTACTTGTATTTAGTACCATGTTGGAAAAGCTGCTTTTGGGTATTGTATATATGCCTTATGTGTTATTATGTATATAAAGAAGTTTTGAATCCTTCTGAATTAGTTACCTGTGTGTGCTTTCTGGATGTGATTGCTGCTGCAAACTCTGACAGAGTATTCTGCTAGACAAATCATTTCATCAAAAATATTCAATAGATCTCAGGCTTTTTATTTCTTTGTTTATGTTTAGGGAAACCTGACTATAATATATAGGATACTTATAAAAGTAAAGATTTGTTATTCTGGTGAGAATTCTGGCACAAAATAAGTCACACCTGGCCTCCACAGTGTTTTTTTCCCCTTTAATAAGGAAAGGTTTTATTGGATTTTTATCATCCTCCCTCCCCCATACCAGATTTCTCAAAATCTTAAAAAGCTGGCAATCAATGGTTGAACTATATATTCTTCTTCCTATGAGGAGCTGGCATCTGAAGAGTATCCTCTATTTCTAATGAAAAGTCCATCAGTAAACCTAGTATCTTCACAAGAAAATTTGAATATCTCCTTTGTTTGCCCAGAAATTGTTCTGCTTGCACCATTCTCTCCAGCTGCAATGTATCTGTTTGCTAGTTAATGTTTTCTTGTTTGGAACTGGAGTCAGTGAAGAATTTTGATGAAGTAGGATATTTGGACCGTTCAACCACAAAGTTTGCAGGCGAGCAAGATGGATTTGTGCTGTGTGTATGGGGATGGAACTGATTCACACTTCTTGCTTGCCACATGGTATTTCATGAGGGGAGGAACAGCTTACTTTGTCTCAGCTCTTTCCTACCCCACTGGGAGGGCAACCGCCATTTTAACTTTCTGGCTCTCTGTTAGAATAAGGTGACCAGATGTCCCGATTTCAGCGGGACAGTCACGATTTATAACAATTTGTCCCGTGTCCCGGGGCGTTTTTAAAAAGTCCCGATTTTCTGGCTTCATGTTGAAAGCCCAGTGGATTTGCTTAAGAAATCCTAACTGGGGCAAGACCCTGTCTAATCCCTCTCTCTGTCTCAGTACTTTCATTGAAGATATTAAAATGTTAAAGCAACAAAACGGACCCCCCCCCAGCCCCTTTTACTCACTTTTATAAGAAAAGTTGACCCAGTACCATAGAGCTCCAGGAAATACTTGGCTAGAGAGGTAGCGAGTGTTCCTTCCTGGATTTTCTGGAGGGGAGGGGCACGAAGGTTTGAGGTCGGCTCGTGTGGAAAAAATGGTGGCAAAGTTTCTTTGAAAAATATTTCCCTGACTAATTTCACCATTTTAATTTGCTCAGTTCTTTGTATTAACATCTACATCATTCTGGATTGACTTGGAGTGCTCACTTGTGCCTGCTGGTAAGTGAGGTGGGTTTTTTTCTTTTCTTTTTTAATGTATTTTAAAATAATATTTTATTTATTGTGCATAGGATTTTTTAAAATAGTTTTATTCTGTGTGGATTCTTTTTTTAAATTGTCTTAGACTATTTAAAAAAAGATTCTATCCAAAATAAATTGAAGTGAAAATATTTTTAAAAATTCTATGCACAATACTTTGAAATGTTTTACTTCAATTTATTCTGTGTGGATTCTTTTTTTAAATTGTCTTAGACTATTTTAAAAAAATTCTATCCAAAATACAAAATACCAGCTGTAGTTATTCACTTAAGAACTGTGGCAAGAAAGGTGGTATAGTGACCAAAGTTACAATGGCATTGAAAAAAGTGACTGATGATCTTTTTTCACACTTAGCGGCCATTTTCACACTTAGTGACCGTTGCAGCATCCTCATGGTCACGCGATCAAAATTTTGATGTTTGGCAACAGATTCGTATTTATGATGGTTTCAGTGTCCTGGGGTCATATAATCACCTTTTGACAAAATCAAATGGGGAAACCAGATTCACTTATGTTACTTACTTATCAGCTGCAGTTATTCACTTAAGAACTGTGGCAAGAAAGGTGGTATAGTGACCAAAGTTACATTGGCATTGAAAAAAGTGACTGATGACCATTTTTCACACTTAGCGACCATTTTCACACTTAGCGACCGTTGCAGCATCCTCATGGTCACGTGATCAAAATTTTGATGTTTGGCAACAGTTACAATTTATATTTGTAAATTGTAGTTATGTTGAAATAAAAAAAAATTACAATACTATTTTTGCGTTGTATGAAAATTTTTGTTGCTCCGTATAAAATTTTTAATCAAGCGCCCCCCCCCCCCCCCGGTCAAAGGTGTCCCTCTTTACCAATCTGAAAATCTGGTCACCTTATATTAGAAAGAAATGTCTTCTTCTGTCCAATTGGGCAAGCAGGGCGGTCTGGACCATCTGAAGCATGTCCTATATCGGTGATGGCTAACCTTTTTCTAAAGGTGTGCCCCAAGTGTGTGTTTTGCATGCTATCTTGCACACACACATGCCCCCCACATGCACATGTGCGCATGACTCTCTACCACCTGCGCATGTGTGTGTACCCCTCCCCAAGTGGGTGCTTTCACCCTCCCCAGGATCCGGAGGTTTTTCTGAAGCCTGGGGAGGGCAAAAAACAGGGCCAGTGGATCAACCAAAAATTCAGAAGGTCAATGAATTTCTGGTTGCCCCATTGCGCCTGTTTTTTACCCTCTCTAGGCTCCAGAGGCTTTCGTGAAACCTGGGGAGGGCAAAAACAGCCTCCCCCGGCCCTCCAGAAAGCCGAAAATCAGCTGGCCAGTGCACGTATGTGCACCAGAGCTGAGGGCTGTTGTGCCAGCAAATATGGCTCCACGTGCTACCTGTGACACGCGTGTCATAGGTTCAACATCATGCCCCTATACAAATGTCTCAATTCCAATTGCTGTATGTGCGCTCTGTCGGGCACACTTCCCCTGTTTCCATTCCCTGCCTTTAACAGCCATTTTCCAGAGTTGCAAAGCTGCCTACAACCAAGGCCTGAACTAACTTACTTACTTACTTACTTACTTACTTACTTACTTACTTCTGTGAAAAATTAAGCCCTTGTTTTTTTCTCTTTTGAACTGGAAACCAACAAAAGACTTATTGTCTTTTTCCCCCCAGCAGTCTTCAAAAGACATGCCCATTCCTAGCATGGCTGGGAGGGGAATATAATCAGGGAATTATATGTTCTCTTGGAGCTCAACCTTTGAAATTCTGGGTGGAGGGGAAGAGTCTTGAAGTTAAAATAGAATCTGGTTGAAGAAAGTCTAAAAAATCTGTATTTTTTTTCCTTTTAAAAGAGATTCCCAGAGTTTATTACTAATTGATTCCTGGCCCCTCAACATAACCTATTTTCCCAGCAAGTTCCAAAATGTACTTTTGATGTTTGCACTGGTATTTTGCTCTCACATCTCATGAGACCTGAGAAAAACGTGATGGTTAAAAGCTGGGGTGCTCGAAAAAAAAAACACTACAATGGTTTTTTTTTTTAACTCTAGCCTGCCTGTACTTTGTTTCAGTTCTTAGCTGGCAGTTTGACTCTGATCCCTGAAGAGGCTACATATCTGTGGCTCTAGATCAGATCAAGGACATAACAACTCAACCAGAGAAGCTGAAAAAGAGATGGCTGGCAAGGCCAGTGTTGTATAGAGGACAGAAGTGAAATGTGGTGACATCAAATATATGCAGAACTAAAAGATGCCAAAAATAGATGTGGTGGGACAAATGGCTTAAGTAATCAATACAAAAATGATTCAGCTTTTGCTAAGGACACCAGATAAGGACTCGAGCTGCAAAAGATGCTGCCAAACATAGGAATGGCACTTCTTCCATTCAGTGCACATCACACTTCAAACATAAAGTTCCCCAGATGACAACCCCAATCAATAATGGCTTCTTTTGCATGATGCTTTGATCCACAGCTATAGTCATAAAAAAAACAGCTTAATCAGACATACAGTTACAAAGCGTTTCAGCTTCATCCTCTATATTTCATTTCCTTGGCTGGCTAAGTAGGACATAAAATGAGCTTTTCCTCCAAACAGTTATGGGAGCCATGAATGAAAGATTTAAATGAGGCTGGTTGTGAGACACTGCAAGATAATGTTTTGGTTTCTGTGTTCTGAATAAAAGTGTTAACATCCCATCCTTGATGGAAAGCAAATCCCAGGAGACCCAATCTGTGCACTGTTAGTCTTATTTGTTTTAGCTTTTCAAAGTAGAAACAAACAGGCCATGGTTAGAGGGGAGTTTGTCAAAGGGTGGTTAATATTTTATCAAAAAATATTGAATGCTAAATAGTCAATACTGAATATTCAATTTTCAGGGAGCCTACCAGCTGCCTAATTCTTTGGAGAGAAAAATAGTTCTATTTTCTGGAAGGTCTGACAATTAGTTATGACTAACTCCATCCTAGTGGACAGAGGAATCTGAAATTTTCCACACAGCTAAAGGACTCTAGGACTGTGTGAGACTCAAGGAAGTGTCCTTGAAAATGACAATGATGAACTGTGACTCAAATAAAGTGTTACTCTTGGAGTCTTTCTATGACAATAGAGGCTACAGGCTTTGACAGGAACTTGCCAGAATACATTACAAGATCACAAGGAATTCTAGAATTCCCAAGAACATAATTTGGAATGTTATGTTTCTGGGAAGACAAAGGGCATTCTTACTGAAGGATGCTTGGGATCTGAATCAGTGGTGGGATTCAAATTTTTTACTATCAGTTCTGTGGCTGTGGCTTGGCAGGTGTGACGTGGGTTGGTGGGCATGGCTTGCTGTCCGTGGTAGGAGAAGGATATTGCAAAATCTTCATTCCCTCCCAATCAGCTGGGACTCAGGAGGCAGAGAATAGATGGGGTTATAACAGATTCAGTTTTTCCCCCTTGTAATAAGTTCTGACTCCTGAAATTCACTTTTCTTTGGTTGAATAATAGAAGGGACAGGACCCACATCCTTTATGGATCTCCATTCTGCATTCCTACAGTGTGTCAACCAGTGGTGGGATTCAATTTTTTTTACTACCGGTTCTGTGGGCATGGCTTCGTGGGCATGGCTTGGTGGGCATGGCAGGGGAAGGATACTGTAAAATCTCCATTCCCTCCCCACTCCAGGGGAAAGATACTGCAAAATCCCCATTCCTTCCAGATCAGCTGCGACTTGGGAGGCAGAGAATAGATGGAGGCGGGGCAGAGGTGGTATTTACCAGTTCTCCGAACTACTCAAAATGTCCGCTACCAGTTCTCCAGAACTGGCCAGAACCTGCTTAATACCACCTCTGATCTGAATGCCCCAACATCCTCAGGATCGCTGTCAAAAATTATTTGCATGAGCTGATATAGAGAAGAACCCTCACAAAACCATTTTCCTCCCATAGCTATATGATTGCCAGTTCACACAAATACACATGTGTACACACCCACACACTCACATATATTTTGTGTGTGTGTGTTCATCCACTTTCTTAAAAAGAAAAGAAAAAAAAACACTAGAGAAGTTAGAAATTGCCAACTACTTCTCCCAGTGCTGAATTTAATGAGCTGATCTGAATTCCAAAAGGGAGAATACCTATCTGTTTTATCCTGTCTGTCCAACCATCCATCCATCAATCATCTCCTGAAATAACATAAAGAACTCAGTAAAAATTTATTTTATCTCTTCCATGGGGATAGGCTATAGTGCCCATTTAGCATATAACTAGCATAAGTTTCATGTTAAGAGAAACACTAAGCCATTACTGTCCAGTACTTGGTCTCTGAAGACAGATGTCAGCATTTCTTACTGGGAAGATCCTGGCTAACTCTCCTACATTACCAAAGGTGTTTCAAGAGGTAGCAGAGAATCTCTTCCTGGTAACTGGCCATCTCTGATGAGAGCTATCAAAAAGGAGACGAAGCCCCTAAGTTTTCCCACCAACCATGAGATTCTAGCTAGGCGGCCTAGCAATCACCCAAATTCCCTGGCTATATTTTCCCCACAATGGCAAGACATTTTTATTTCTATTTATAATTACAGTAATTCCTTCTAAATTTGCATCTCTACATATCCATTTGCATGTTATATGCAAATTCTAAGTCTCCAATTTAAGCTATGCAGTTCCTCCTTTTTCTTTGATCATTAGCACTGGAATATTTACTTCCCTAGGAAAGATCCTATAATTGGGGGAGCTAAACATCAGCAGTGTAGCTTCTGCCATTTCTTATGCAAAAGAACTGTGCTCTTGCATGGCAGCCCCTTCCTTCTCTCATACAAAATAGGTGGGACTAGACCAGTGGTGGGTTTCCAATTTTTTTAGAAACTTTTTGTAGGTGTGGCCTGCTTTGTGGGAGTGGCTTGCCAGCTATGTGACATGGTGGGAGTGGCTTGCCAGCCATGTGGCTGAATGGGAGTGGCTTGGCAGTCATGTGACTGGGTGGGCGTGGCCAACTTGTAAAATGTGGTGAAATTCACTTAACAATGCTCTTGCTTAGCAACCAAAATGTTGGCTCAGAAACTGGCATTTGAAGCATGCAAGTCTTAAAGCTGTCAAGTTACAAGACCCTTGCACCCCTAACTGTTTAGAAAAAAACAACCAGGGCTGTTCAAAGTTGACAGCTTTAAGACTTGTGGACTTCAACTCCTAGAATTCCTCCTCCAGTCATGTTGGCTCAGAAACTCTGGCATTGAAGTGTGCAAGTCTTAAAGCTGTCAAGTTACAAGATCCTTGCACCCCTAACCCTTTAGAAAAAACCCCCAGGGGTGTTCAAACTTGACAGTTTTAAGACTTGTGAACTTCAGCTCCCAGAATTCCTCCTCCAGTCATGTTGGCTCAGAAATTCTGGCATTGAAGTGTGCAAGTCTTAAAGCTGTTAAGTTACAAGATCCTTGCACCCATAAACCTTTAGAACCCCCCCCCAAGGATGTTCAAACTTGACAGCTTTAAGACTTTAAGGTTTAGATAGGACTATTAGAGGTAGGCGGAGCAATTGGTAAGCCAGCCAATTGTGAGTGGTGGGCGGGGCAAGCGTGGTGCAGATGGGCAGGGGGAGGGAGCTGGAACCGGTTCTAAATGGCACCGTATATTTGTGGAACCTCTTCTATAGAAGAGGTTAGAACTGGCAGGAACCCACCCCTGGACTAGACCCATAATCTAAATTGGATGTGGTTCATTTTAAAATTTAGTTCAATTAATATAAATTACTTTCCTTGTATTTAATAGCTTTCTTCTTCTGCTACAATGTTTCCAAGAACTTAAAGATATGATATACATTTAACAATGGGGAAATCAAGATGTTTGCTGGGAATCAAGTTGTCCAGCTCTGTTGTACACAGGAGCAGGTGGGTAGGCAGTTGGCCTTTTCATCCATACAAAACCTTTTAACATATGGGTTGAGTAGGAAATTTACAGTAACAGCTCCTTGGTTGAAAATGGATTGTTTGTGAAAATAGATCTAGGGAACAGGTGAGTATGAAAAAATCCCCAGAGATAGGTGGAACATAGCTGCTTACATGCCATAAAAGTACCAGCGGTAGAGTGGAGGTGTCTGTCTTCACTATGAGAAGATTGTTGGAGGCAGAACTCCTCTGTCAAGAGACCTTCTTGGCTTGCACAGGAGAAATCCTTCCTATACTGAAGATTTGGTTCTTCAGATGAGGACATTCCATCTGTCCAATTGTGAAGGGATGGGAATCACAATTTGCCCTTTATATCCCTCAGTCCAGAGGTGGTATTCAGCTGGTTCGGAAGGGTTCGAGCAAAACTGGTAGTTTTGATTATCATTTGGCCCTGCCCACCCGCCCCCGCCCTGTCCACCCGCCCCCGCCCTGTCCTGTCCTTTATTACCTGCTTTCTAGCTCATCTCAATCATGCAGCACAGCTGATTCCCCTCCCCTTTGCTTTTCTACTTACCAATGCTGACTTGGAAGGTAAGCAGCTGAGCTTCTAAAATCTCCATTTTCCGTGATGCGCACAAGTGCTTTAGGCACGCACACATACAAAGTGCATGCTCACCGAACCAATTGTTAAACCAGAAGCATCCCACCACTGCCTCAGTCCTAGCAGCTTCCCAGAGATCTACGAAGTAGAGCCATAGAATGCTGTAAGTTCCATAGAACCCAGCTGGATTTACTATATAGGATGGTTTTACACAATTTAACTGGGCCAACTTAACTCATTCAGTCTCCAAATACCTCCTAGTTTTTATACTGTTCCGTGTATCCCAGCAGAGCAATTGCATCAGGATCAAGAAAAATGATAGTTCAGCTTTATATTACATTGGTGAGGCCTCACTTAGAATAGTGCATCAACTTCTGGTCACCACAATTTAGAAAAGATGCTAAGGCCCTAGAAAGAATGCAGAGAAGAGTAATAAAGAAATTAGCTAAAGGAATTAGGAATTTTTAGTTTAATGAAGAGAAGATTGAGGGAGAGACATGATAGCAATCTTCCATTACTTGAAGGGTTAGCCACAGAGAAAGGGGCATTGATTTATTCTCCATAGCACCTGAGGGTAGGGCAAGAAGCAATGAGTGGAAGGTCATTAGAGAAAGATCTAACACAGTAATAAGAGGAATTTCCTGATAGTAACAGTGGAACAGCTTGCCTCTCAGAACTGTGGGTGCTCCATCACTTTGGTTCTCAAGAAAGGTTTTGAACTATTTGCTCAAGATGGTATGAGGATCCTGCCCTGGGCATGAGGTTGGACTTAAGACCTCCAAATTGCCTTCCAACCCTATGATGCTATGATTTCATGTACATATTGAAGCATCTCGGTCAACAGTTTCCAGGAAGGCCTGTATGAAACAAAAAAAGAAAGCATCTCTCAGAATCCCATAAAGGCTTGCTCAAAACAGTATCTTTTAAAGTGATGAGAAGTAAATGTACTCCTTTATATGCCAATGTTATGCTCAACTTAGTCTACAAATTGTACTGAAGATTAATTTATTGCATTACCCAAAGGCAAATACAGCCATGTTACAGTTTAATAACAAAATTATAAGTACAATGTCAAGCAATATCAGGAAATGTTCCATTAATAAATACATTTTTATCATTTTAGGGCAAACTCAGCAACTATTTCCATAGTTTTTCTGATGGTACTTTGATGATTTGATTTTTCATCTGAGTTACCCAATAACGTGATTATTCATATGTGGCTTTCGTAACAGTTACCAAGACTTTTGGATGTCCCAGATTAGAATCTTATAAAAACATGGAATGTAACGGTTGGAAGGTACGTTGGAGATAATCTACGCAGACCTTCTGCTCACTAAATAATCCATTACAACAACATCTCTTACAGAGGATCATGCAACTTTTATTTGGACACCCCCCCGCAAAGAAGAGTCTACTACCTTCTCAGGCAATTTGTTCTATTGTTTAATAGCTAACACCATTTGGATATTTTTCTTGATGTTCACCTAAATCTTCATAATTCTAATTTGAACTAATTCTTTCTTATCTTGTATTTTGCAACAGCTCTAAACAATTATCACCTATCTTTTATTTGTTGGTATTTCGGAGACTTGGATACAATTGTAATGTGTTCCAACAGTCTTCTGTGTATTAAATGAAACAAACATCTGCAATTGTTCTTCATAGTTTTTCCTTCCAAGATCCTTGTCTTCTTGTTGGACATGATACAATTTGTCACTGTAGTCCCATAAATTGATGCAAGAGTCTATGTATGATCTTCATCTGGAGTCATGATGGCAAACCTATGGAATGCATGCCCAAAGTGGCATATGAAGCCATGTCATCTGGTACCTGCAACATCGCCCATTCCTTTTCTGGGTTTGTGGCATGCATACACGTGTGATGATCAGCTGCCCTTCCTGCATGCAACAGTGCCAGAAACTGGGAGAGCTTCCATTTTCCTGCGTGAGCATGCATGCAGGCCAGCTGATTGTCATGATCGCATGTGTGCCAGAAACTTGGAAGACTACCTGGCCGGCATACATGTGCGCACTGGAAACCGGAAGTTCATTTTTAGGCGTGCACATGCACTCTGGGCAGCTGCTCTTCCAGTTGTGGCCCAGACAAGCGTGAACACTCCCTTTTTGGCATTTGGTGCCGAAAAGGTTCGCCATCACTGATCTAGAGTCTAGACAGTTGAATAGCCAGGAATTATGTCTTCTCTTCCTCTTGATGCTATACTTCTTCTGGTTCAGCCTAGGAGTGGATATGGGGTTTTTTTTTTCAGCTGCATCACACAGTTAAGATATGTTCCGTTTCTTATCTATCAAGACACCAGATCCTTTTCACATGTAATATGATCCAATTTGGCTACCCCCATGCTTGCCATTTGATATTCATGACCCTCATTTTCCTACTCCAGTAGAGGATTTACTTTCTATTGGAATTCTTCTTGCAGATATCTACCTTGCAATGATCTTATTGAACCTTGATACTATCTTCTAAAGTATTTGCAATTTTTCTTTGGCAAATTTGATAATCCTGTTTTCCAATCCTGGATATACTTTATTTATAAATAAGTTAATTGGCATAGAGCCTCGAATGAGATCTTGCAGTACATCATTCAAAACTTGTTTACAGCTTAATGTGGAGCCATCAACATACATTCATTTAGCATAATTATAGCAATCTCGATATCCATCTTGTAATATGATTGTCCGACTCACATTTTGTCATCATCTTCTCTACTAATATGTCATGTAATACTTTATTGAATACTATCCATAAGTCAATGTACACTTTGTCCACACATTTCCATTGACAACCTAATCAGTCATTTTATCAAAAAGGAAGATTCATTTGACACTTGATAACCTCCTATTGAAGGCCTGTTAAAAACCGATGGCCCATGGGCCAGATACGTCACATGCAGGCCACACCCACCCCAGCTCCGCAGAGGACATCACTATATATCACAATTTACAGGCCCCTCGCATCCTGGACATAAATTGTTTCAACTTCTACCCTCAAAATGACACTATAGAGCACTGCACACCAAGACAACTGGACACAAGAACAGTTTTTCCTGAACGCCATCGCTCTGTTAAACAAATAATTCTCTCACCACTGTGAAACCATTCACTAAGCCTGCATTACTATTACTATTAGTCTTCTCATCATTCCTATCACCCATCTCCTCCCGCTTATGACTGCAGGACTATAACTTTGCTGCGTGTATCCTTACAATTTATATTGATATTGATTGTTTCCTAATTGCTTATTTGTATCCTATGACAATCATTAAGTGTTGTATCTTATGATTCTTGAAGAATGTTTTTATGTACACTGAGAGCTTATGCACCAAAGACAAATTCCTTGTGTGTCCAATCACAGTTGGCCAATAAAGAATTCTATTCTATTCTTTATTCTATTCTATTTTATTTCATTCTATCTATCGATCTGTCTCATGACACAATCGAGTTTGACACCCATGTTATATTGGCACCTACCAAGGAATTGGCTGCTTTTCTAAATGTTCAGAAACCAATTTCCTAATAAATCTGTTTCAGGATTTTGCCTGGTATCAATACTGAACAGGCATATTTTTAAAAAATCTTCTTTTTAAAGACAGAAACAACATTAATCTTCTCCAATTTTCTAGCACTGGGGCCATCCTCCAGATTTTTCCAAGATTTCAGAAAGGGACTCCAAGATGACATTTGTAAGTGCTTCCAAAGCTCTCAGATACAGTTGGTTTGGTCTAAGACACTTAAACTCATTCATTGGAAGCAGATGTTCTTTCACCATCTTCTTGTGTGTGGAAAGTTGATATTTTTTTAAAAAATATTTTGTCAAGCATAAATTAGGTAACAGATATACAGTATAGTCATGATTATGAATACATGAAATGAATATGAATACAAGGGAATATTAGGACAGGGACAGTAGGCACACTGGTGCGCTTATGCTTGCCCCTTAAAGACCTCTTAGGAATGGGATGAGGTCAATAGTAGACAGTCTAAGGTTAAAGTTTTGGGTTTTTTAAAAAAAAGTCTTTTAAAGTTTTTAAAGTCTTGAAGAGTTCCATCTTCCTGTCATCTGTTATGGTTCTACTCTTTTCTTAGCAGTGGGTAGGGCCCTTCTTTGTTCTCTTTTTATCATCTGGATAGCCAGAAAGGCCCTTTATGATGCTTTAAGCTTCCACTGTGAGCCTCAGTTCAATTTATATTTCAGCCTAATTTTCCTTTTGCAAATATTAGCTACTTGCTGATTGCTTTCCTGTTGATTACATCCATCTCCTTCTTCCTTTATGTGTCCCTTTTAACTCACAGCTCATCTAAAGTTTTTCTGCATCCTCAGTGATATCCCTGCTTTTTATCACTGGAATAGTAGGACATTTTATCTTGTAGTTTAAATTTCCATTCCTGCATTGCCTCTGACCTAAGAATTTTTCTTCATGAAATCCCACCTAGCAGTTATCTAAACTTAACAATGACTTTATTGAAATGTAATGTACATGCTTGGCTGTGTTCCAATTTCTTTTTCACTAGTAACTAGAACCCTATGATAAAGTGACTGCTTTCTCCATAGGTTCTCCCAGCTTTTACTTCCTCTGCTAGTTCTTCCATAATTACTTGAATTTGATTTAGAACTCTTCCTTCATATATAATCACACTTCTTCTCTCTCCTCCCTTTCTTCTGTCTAGTCCCTATGCCCTTCAGGTCTTTTCACCCCACCCAGGTTCCACCTCACTTGGTTTCATAAGGCTTTTCAAGTCATATTCATCTTCCGAGCCGAGGTGGCGCAGTGGTTAAATGCAGCACTGCAGGCCACTTCAGCTGACTGCAGTTCTGCAGTTCGGCTGTTCAAATCTCACCGTCTCAGGGTTGACTCAGCCTTCCATCCTTCCGAGGTGGGTAAAATGAGGACCCGGATTGTTGTTGGGAGCAATATGCTGACTCTGTAAACCGCTTAGAGAGGACTGAAAGCCCTATGAAGCGGTATATAAGTCTAACTGCTATTGCTATTCCAATGTTAAGATGAGAGCCAGATGAGAGTGCACTGGTTAAGGCACTGCATAGGCGAGAAAGAACATGTGTTCTAGTCCTGCCTTAGTCACACTCTCTCTCAGGCTTTGGAAGGAGGCAATGGCAAACCACTTCTGAAAAATCTTGCCAAGAAAACTGTAGGGCCAGTCCAGGTTCTTTTTGTTCCCACATTCTATGCCAGTGTTTCTCAACCTTGGCAACTTGAAGATGTCCGGACTTCAACTCCCAGAATTCCCCAGCCAGCGAATGCTGGGAGTTGAAATCCGGACATCTTCAAGTTGCCAAGGTTGAGAAACACTGTTCTATGCACTTGTATGGATCATGTGCTGTAATTTCACCAAATCTTTCCTGTATTACATGCTCATTATTACATGCAGCTTGCACATTTTTTCTCAGATCTATTTTACCATGCTTAATATTGCATTATTTCCCAAATGTTCTTCCATTCAGGGTTGACTTTAAATTCCTCTGATCAATTTTATATACCCGTTTCCCAGTTCTGGTGAGCTGCCATATAGGAGTCTCTCAGTTTAGAAGCACACCCTAACATTTTAAATGCAGGGGTGGGCTTCAAAATTTTTAGCAAGGGGTTCTCTGCCCAGTTGCTGGGTGGGCTTGGCAATGGTGGGCGGGGCTTAAGGGGCAGGGCCAGCCAGGAGTGGGAGTGGGGGTTCTCCAAACTGCACAGAATCTTAGCTAGAAGTTCTCCCAAACCCCCAGCAGCCCACCCCTGCTTAAATGTCACAAATGCCCCCCTTCCTTAAAACTCCTCAACCTGATTATTTTAACTTTTTTTCAAAATAGCGCCCTGGTTCATACCTCATGCTAAGCACAGATACAGATTATTTGGTTTCTTAGAATGAGTGATCTTAGTTATTATGCTTGGTAAGCAATAGTTATGGCCTAGGGCAGGTACGAACAGAACTATTACAGCTTACATAACAAACCATGGTTAACATAATGACTGGCCTGGTATAATGTGTTAATACAGCCAATGAGCAGAGAATTTTGAAGGGTGGGGGAAGGTAGGGAATAAAGCAAGATGATACTCTGATGTAATTTATGTAGGCTGAATTCTACTAGGCTGCAATATTCTGAATCAATTCCTTCTCCATTAGTCCCTATGACTTTCCTCAGATATTACCTCATCAGGGGACAGCCATTCCTGGCCGATTCCCTTTTGTGCCAGCTTAATGCCTACTCTTCTTTATAATAAGGTGCACCTGGCAGCTTTTCATACCTCTCTCCCTGGCCTCCTGTCCCTGAACATTTCTGCTCCTCTCCAGTCCGTGTTTATCTGCCACTTTAGAAGAAAGTTGGAATTGCATTTGCTATCCATTTAATAGTGAAATGCTGGCCTCTCTTGACAGCTTATAAATAGCTTCTTGGAGTCCAATTTTGAGATTTGGAATTTTTGCTGAGGAAAAATAGAAAATAAACAGCGATCTATCTGCAAAACAATCAGAGGTGGCTTGCCTCTTCACTTTCCCTCTCCCCACTCCAATTCCATTATGTCCTTCAGCATATGCAAGTTCCTTAATATCCCACGGGAAGAGAGTCCATTAAGGCAAAGACTTATATCAATCTCTCCCTTCCAACTTAATTAAGTTTTTATAAACATTCAGCCCTGAATGGAGAAAAAAAAACAAGAATGCACAACCCGGTACCAAATTACCAAGGCAAATAGCATCCAAATCAAGTTATTTTCCCTGCCTTGTTTGAGTCCAGTTTTAATTAGGCAGCTGTTGGGACTTGGTGTTGCTAGCATGTAATTGTGTCATTGCCATTCATTAAATGTTTGATGCGGGCTATTGTTGGCTTGCTTCTCAACATTTCCATTTCTTCTGTTTCTCACCAATGACCTAGACAACTTCGCCTTTCAAATAATTACAGTTTAACAATAGCAGACACTATTTATCTGCTAGAAAGACACTGGAGCTGCCTCTGCCCTCATTCAGGAGCAAAACTGTTGTTCTCCGATTCTTGCTGATAATTTTGATCCTGAGATAGAACAAAAGACCCTATTCCAAATGTGAATTAATCATAGAATTAAATACAAATAGTACTCTTGTAATTAATTATATTTTATATCCGTAGGTACTTATAACAAAATAGGGATATCTCAAGACTGGAAGAGCATTTGAGATGAACATTATCTAAAGTTCAGAAACTTACGGCTAAACATAAATGGAATTATGTAAAAAACATATAGAGTACCTAAACGATCAGGAAAAGCACATCCTAAAGCTTACCATCTGCTTCATTTTTTTAAAAAGATTTCACACAAGTCTAACATAGTTGATGCCTCATTCACTTTGCTCATTTGTTTGACTGTGTTGAGCCGTGAGCTCAGCAGCTTGTCAGTTAATTCAATCATTTTTCATTGATTCGACCCAAAATCCAGCTAATCAAAATCTAATTTCAGCTTTGTTATGTAGTAAATGGATTACACTGAGTTCAAATCTTAGTCGCAGTCCGGAGGGACATGAGTACATGCTTTACACCCACTCCCTTTTTTTAAAAAAATTTTGTTTGCTCGTTTCCTTCAGAATTAGTCATAAATGCCCATTTCCCAAAACAATTATTTTACAAAATCTGCCTACAAGCTGTTTGCAGTTTGGTGTTCAAAACAAAACAAAATCCTCAACCTTTTAAAGTGAAAATCTTAATAGTAGTGCTATCCGACTCCCTCAAACATTTCACGAGGGTGAAATGATGCTTCTACCTCTGTTATCCTTCTATCAAGCATCACCCCACACATACACTACAGGTAGAGTGAGAGCTGGCTTTCTTTTGCAAGCTTCTTTACTCTTTCAACTAATAAGTTTCCACTGCAGTTTTATTTTCAAAAGAATTTAGGATTTCCACAAGTTCTGTAGAAAAAGAAACACATTTTCTTTCAGAGTGATTACGACGGCTTCCTCCCAAAATATGCTGGGAACTGTAATTTGGTGACAGTGTTAAGACTTCTCAATAGAAATACCTAATCCCCCTTGTAAGAGCCACAGCTCTTAGTAAGGCCCACTGTAACTTTTATTCTGCATGCCTTAAAATGGCTAAGACTGCAGTTCTAATGGTTAAGCATGGAAACACAAAATCTGTCTTTGATCTAATTTCCAACAGCAAGCGGCATGATGCAAAGCCTTGGTTTCGAAGAATTCCACAGTAATCCCCCAAGTTGGTACAACCAGGACAACAAAAGTAATTTCTAGTGGCAGTTTTACATAATGGTCACCAAGGCCTAAAATGAACAAAATAAGGGGTATGATATTCTGTTATGGTTCCAATAAAACTTTCAGTGCAACAGAACAATTCACAGCTGCTAGAGATTCAAACTGGCTCCCCTTTCTTTCTTTATTTCTCACATCTCCAGTGCTAATAGAATAGCCGCTAACAAAGCATAAAACAATAAACACTTCCAAATTATTTTAACGGGCAAACAACAATAAAACTAAAAAGTGACCTGGCAACAGTTGCTCAGACTGTAATTGAAAACAGTAAGATCAAAGAAAAGAGACAGAGAGAGAGAGAGAGGGAGAGAGAAGAGAAGAGAACACCTAACCAAAGTAATTCTCACTTGCCATATAAATGTGCATGAAGTCAAGCAAGCAGAATAAAAGTAGAAAGAGAGACACTGAAAACGAAGTATTGAAGGTCAAGGAGGTGTTTGGAAACAATAACCAAAGGAAAGAGTTGTGGTGGCAGGGAATTTTATTTACTAATTTGATTTTTTAATTTATTATGCATGTGTTTTTGCCACTACAATTGTCTGACTTTGATGGTTTACTAGCGGGAACATAAAGATAAAGTTTCCCCTCACACATATGTGCTAGTCATTCTCGACTCTAGGGGGTGGTGCTCATCTCTGTTTAAAAGCTGAAGAGCCAGCGCTGTCCAAAGATGTCTCTGTGGTCATGTGGCCAGCATGATTAAATGCCAAAGGTGCATGGAGCACTGTTACCTTCCCACCAAAGGTAATTATTCTACTTGTATTTTTTGCGTGCTTTCAAACTTCTAGGTTGGCAGAAGCTGTGACAGGTAACAGGAGGTCCTCCATTACGTGGCACTAGGGATTCAACCACCAAACTGTCAACTTTCTGATTGTCGTGCTTAGTTTAGGGGAGGGCAGGGGAGGCGGGGCCTCATCAGTGTCATGAGGAAAAGAAAAGGAAAATTAAAAGGAAAAAGGCTAAGGTAGTTGCTGCCAGAGTCACAGTGGATGACTCTGCTTAGTGCTAACTGCAGGGGGAGGCGAGAGAACTACAGGCCTCCTTTGCATAAGGAATTTTTCGCCTTTTAACTCTTGCTCAGAGTTAAGCAAGGGTTAAAAGGTGAAAAATTCCTTATGCAAAGGAGGCACGTGGTTCTCTGCCTCCTGTTCTGGCAGCAGCAAATCTTGCCTAAGTTGCCTTTTTCTTTTTACATTTTCATCAGGGCGGACAAGAGGAGAGTTGAAATCCTCTGGCACAGCTGGAAAAGCCAGGTATGTGGGTCCAAGGGAGGGGGGAGGAATTCAAAATTATTGTAATTTAATTTGTAAGTAATTTTTTATTGTGAGTAATTTGTGTTTGTGCGTGTTTGTGTTTCTTTCTTCACTTCACTCAAACAAACTCTCTCTCAATTTGAGAGAGAGTTTGTTTGAGAAGAGAGGGAAGGGGAAGAGGCAGGAAGGGCAGCTTGTTTGAGAAGAGAGGGGCAGCCTGTCAGCAGAGGCGGGTCTTTTACCCACCTCTGCTGGCGAGCTGGCACTTTCTTTCTTTTGCCAGGCCCCTCGCACCCGCGTCCAGCCTGCTGGAGCTCACCGCGCCAGGGGAGGAATGAGACCCCATTGTCCCACGATCCCGCCACTGTTTGAGCGGGGAGGACGAGGAGGAGGAGGAGAAGAGTGGTGAGGCCTTGTGCCGGCCAACCAGACAGGCGGGGAGTAGGTCAGGCGGGGGTGGGTGGGCTTCAGGGCTTCACCGGGGCTTTCGGAAAGCCACGCCGAAGCCTGCCACGCCACTTGGAAGACTGATCACCAAGGGTGGGAGGGAGGATCATGGCGCCCTGCTTGTCCTACATAGCGAGGTTGTAAAAGAGGTTTGCATGCTGGCAGACCAGCGAGGACTTGGGGGCGGGGGGAGCATGCATCTTTCCCATCCAAGCCCCCCAGACATCATCAACCCCTGGCCGGGCACTGGGGAGCTGAGCGGGATTCCCCCGGGGAGACTCTTTGCCCGTGGTGCACCTTGACCCAGAGGGGAGCAGCAAGGCAAGAAGGCAAGGGTGCTCCCCAGCAGTTGAAGCAGGCAGGCGGCATGGAGGGGGTGCTCTGGAGCATCACCTGTGCCTGGTTGGCTGGCTGCCTCCTGCTCCCACCGCCTGTCACTTCCCCTGCTTTGCACCCCCCCCCCCCATGATCCAGCTCTGGGTCAGTGCCGTCCCTGCCCAACGGGGCTCCGCGATTGCAGCCAGGCAAGCAAGCAGCAGCGGCCAGGCAGACAGAGCACAGTGCTTGAGCCACCCGATGGACGGACGGACGGGTGAGCCAACTCCCGAGTCTTCCTCTTCTTCTTCCCCCATCCTCCTCCTCCTCTTCCTCCAGCTCTGCGGTCCCCTCCGCATTCCCACATCCCCTCCACACCTCTCGCGACCCGCACAGGGGCTCCCTGGGCTGCCCCCAACCTTGCTCCATTCCTTCCCGGGGCCTGCAGGGTTTCCACACAAAGCTTCCAGGGAAAGCTTTCTTGAAAGCAGGCAAAAGCCCCCCTGCCACCCCAGCGCTAGAGGCAAAAGCTGCCTCTATGTTGGACATAGCACCAGGGCAGCAGGGCGGCTTTTTCCCGCTTGCCTCACCAGTCATTAACCACCGCACGTCACTGCTCAGAGGACAAAAATTGAATTAAGCCTTCTAATGATGATCTAAATGAAAAAGAGATGTTCATTTGACAGGATGAACTTCCAAATGATGTAGACCATTGAAAATGATTTGCTTCCAAATGATGTAGACCATGACCATCTAGGACAGGGGTGTTAAACTCGTGCCCCACAGGCCAGATGGTCATGCACTGGCCATGCCCACCTCGGTTTAGCAACAGGGGGGGAGTCATGATATGTCACGTGACAACAACGTAGTGCCGTGATTTGACACCCCTGATCTAGGCCCTTCAGAGACAATGAATGAAGCCAGAGACAAGATAAAAAGCAGAAAAGAAAAAAAATGAGATGGATTATTGCTGTTGTGTTGTGAACCTACTAACGTCTCTTAATACTCATCAAAGGTAGGCCCAAATTGGACATCTCACACTAGATCAAGCAGCATCTTGTCAAGACATGGGGAAAGCTACACAACGGGCCAGCAGAGTTTGAATAATTGTTGAAAAGAAATAATGGCATCAAAATCAAAGTCGGGGAGACGTCTTTTTAAGAATACACCTCACGCACTTGGCACAAAGTTGCAGCTTCCACCCTCTACGCCCCCTACTGGAGATTTGCTAATGAAAGAATTTTTTTTTTGAGACTCTTAGAGAATTTAGAGAGCAGAATTTAGAAACCCTCAGAGAATTCAGAGAGGAGATAAAGAAATTTAATGCAGACTTATATGATAAGCTTGATACTAGGATTGCCAAAACAAAGGACGATATGGTGGGACTTGTAACTGTATTGACCGAATATGTTTCTGAAATGGAAGATAAGCTAGAGGTTCTTGATGAAGCTAACACTAACTTGACATCCAAAATTGAAGTGGTGCAACAAAAAGTTGAAAACGCAGAAAAACAAATTGTTATGATACACTACAAACAGATGGAGCTTGCATTAAGAGTCAGGGGGCTGTGTGAAAACGAACACGAGAACTTGAAGCAGATTTTCTCAGAGGCCTTTAACCGTCTGGTGGGAAGACTGGGGATCAACTTTGACTGGCAGATCAAAAAAATTTACCGCATTAACTCTTGGGTGGCAAAACAGAGACAACTTCCTCGAGATGTAATTATATATTTTACTACAAGAGAGTCTAGAAACATGATACTACAAGAGTCTTATAATACCAGGCTACAAATTGGCGGACAGGACTTGATTGTCTTGAAAGAAATACCACCCCAAATGCTAAGAGCCAGGAGAGACTATGCTTTTCTAGTGGAAGAACTCAGAAACCGTCAGATACAGTATAGATGGGATGTGCCATTTGGTATTATAATTACATTTGATAAGCAAAAATATTGTCTCAACTCTGTATGGGAAGCCCGAGATTTCTATCACAAGACCCTGAAGGTGGGACATCCTGAATCATCTGGATCTGGAGAAAGACTACGAGAAGGACAAGATAAACAGCAAACCACACAACTACCAGACAAAAAGCACCATTTCCTCCTTCCGGAAGGGCAAGGGACCAGAGAACAAAGATCTAGCCGTACGATTACCAGACGAATGGGAAAACAAGGCAGATTGCAACAACATCAATTATCATCAGCCATTGATCAAGGAGTTATGTCTGAACTCTTTACAGAAGAGAAAGAAAATATTTCACTATCTCAAACAGTTCAAGAATGATATAATTTGTCTGCAAGAAATTCATATCAAATTAACTGATCAAAAATATCTATTCAACCCCGAACTTGGTCAATATTTTGTGACCTCTGCTACGAAAAAGAAAAATGGTATAGTTGTATACTTAAGAAAAGACATTAAGGCTGTGTGAATTGAAGCAGATCCTTTTGGAAGATATATCGCATTAGACTTAATTCTAGAAGGGAAAAAGACTTGATGGACAACTTCAAATTTTATACAAATCACTAATGATTTATCTTCTAGGGTGAAGAAGACAAAGATTGCGGCGAGGGTCCTCTTGGATCATAACCCAGTCTGGACGGAATAGGGAAGGGTAGTGCAGGCAAGAAGGTCTTGGAGGTCGAATGGGAGTTTATCCTGATATGAAAAGTATATTAATGATTGTAAAAAATTGCTATCTGAATACTTTGTTCTGAACATGAATAAGGGTATATTCATGGAATTTGTAGGGCACGTAAGTAAAGCATATATGAGAGTACTGATGAATATAAACAAAATACATAGACATAAACAAGGGCAAAAATGAAAAGAATTGGAAGAGGAAACCAAAAGAAAAATTTGAAATGTATCCAAATTGTGTTATAGAGGAAGGAGGTACAAAG